>NW_017305375.1:4418855-4457504 GCF_001594115.1 Trachymyrmex septentrionalis
ATTTCAATCTAAAAAGAAATTTTACTTCTTAAAGATTGAAAATTGAGCCACTTTTTCTAAGACTGGCTTAACTTTCATTCTTTAGAATGTAAGATTCTACTCCAAAAAATTTAGAGAATACTTAAAAATTAATTAAATTAAATGAGTAATATTACGAGTATTTAACGACTGTTTTATAGATTTCGCAAATAGGGTTGAAGGTACCTAACAAATCAACTCGTAGGATATAGTAATTTCAAGTCATAATTTATTTTATTAAGCACGTTGTTATCTTATCTTTGCTATAAATCGATTAATAATTGGACTAATAATTTTGATAAAAAGTAATTCTTTAATCATCTGTATAACGAATAAAAAGCCGCATCGAGAAACATTGAAGAATGTACGTGTTAATTCGACACTCTTTGCATGCGTTTCGGTTTGACGATCCGTATAATCGAATGTTTCATTCAAATTACATTTCCCATGTTTGCTTACACATATTGTGCGGAACGTGTAATCGCGGTTATTGCATAACCAATGGCGTCGGGCTGCAATATCCTTTCGCTTTCATGGTCTCCATACTGGTTTCTTCGTCAGGCCCACGTTCCTTTGTCTCGACACGCACACGGATTTGCAACAATTGCCGAGGCGGCACTTTTTTCGAGTCACTCTTTGCGAAGATTGTCGCTACAAATGTGGGCCTACAGGAAATAATTACAGTACTACAGTACAACCAGAAAGGGCACTATCATTGTTAGAAATGCTTCCTTTACATGTAAATGAAGCTCGTGGTTATGAATGACATGAAAAGTGTAATGAATGATTTAATTGAAAATTAAATTACAGTAGTTACTTAAATGTAATAAACATGTACATTAAATTTCATGAAATTTTATGAAAAGTGCATTAAATTTTTTTCATGTACATGTTATGTACAAATATACTTTTCAGTTATAAAGTACATTAAATTTAATGTAATGTCATGAAATTAAGTTCAAGTGTAACTTAAAAGTATATTAAGTTTCATGAAATTTTTAACAGTGTACGTCAAAAAAAGAGCGTGATCATGCAGATCCTGCACTGAAAGAGCAATTTTGTTGAAGAATCTAAAAATTTGGCTAGATACACATCTGAAAATAATTTTTTTGGACCATACAAATAATTTTGCAGGAATCTTAAGCAATGCTGCAAAATGTTTTGATATTTTCGCAATCAATTTTGTCGTTCTAACCAATTATTTTGATGGTCCAGCAAAATTATTTTTCAGATCTGTATTTAGTTAAATTTTTAGATTCTTCAGCGTAAAACTGCTCTTTCAGTATGCGCACTTTTTGATTAGATTCAATGAAATATGTACGATAAAATATGCGACAGGAACGTATCTACGTGTACATCAGACAGCTTTATAAATGTCTCTGAAAAATAAATAAGAAACTTCCTTCCTACATTCGATTCTGACATTAACATGGATGATCACGTGAACTCCCACGCGAAGATAAAAGATGCTAACACAATCCTACTGGTTATAATATGGAATAACTTTATCGAATCCGTCGTAAATTGTAGATAGATTTAATATTTTTCAAATCAATGCAGAGTCATGTAAACGGACTTGCAATATTAACAATCGGAAAATGCAGTTCCGTGATAATTCCGTACACTCTGTATATCCGCTTCGGCCTAATTAAACGTTCGATATTGTAAAATTGATTATGGGGTGCGGCATTGGAGATTTTATCTACTATCAATTTTCTACTATATAACCGGGCAGAAAGAGAGAAGAGGGCAAGTGCGGTCGCTACGGTTAATTAAAGTCTGCCATTAATTAGCAAACATTATGAAATACATCTCATGCATTTACGCATAAATGTCATAACACTTGGCATTTTTAAAAACACAAGTTACGAGAAAAAATTACGACGATGTACGGATAACATATTAGATGCTTTAATTCAATATAACGTCGTATTAATTTTTAATTTTGTATAAATAATATTAAATATATCAGTGACATTTTCGAATTATTAATTTCCATTACAAATTAAAATCTGGCAAATTCAACAGTTTAAAGTTCACAAGACCTCATTTCATCTAATTGCATTCCCGTTCTGCGGATCAATTGTTTTTCTCGGTACTTTTAAAGCCAATCAATAGGTATATCATCGGACAGTTTAATTACGAATAACGTTAAAAACTCGATGATATTTTCAAATTATTATTTTCCGTTACGAGCTATAAAACTTCTATGGAAAGAACGATTTTGCTGAAGAGTAAAAATTTAGTTAAATACAAATCTGAAAATAATTTTATTCGACTATCAAAACAATTGTATACGATAAGCTGGTTGCTAGAATATCAATAAATTCTTTACAGCATCGTTTATTATGCTTGAGTGACCTACATCATTATTTTGATGGTCCAATAAAAAACATTTACAGAACTGTAATCGCAATTTTTAGATACTTGAGCAAAATCGTTCTTTCAAAACAGAAGTGTAACAAATCCGACGGTTCAAACGGCAGCGTCTTATTCCGTTTAATCGTATTTCTCGTTTTCCGGGGATTACTGTCCAATTGTTTTCCCAATTTTGACATTTGACGCCCTTCGCGCGGAGTCCTTCGCTTCGAAAGTGTAATAGTATCCGAAAATTGGCGGCTGAGCACCACTGCGAGAAACTCCTTGGGCGCCCGCGCGCGCGTAGCCGCGACCAGCGTACGGCACGCCATGCGCCAGTCTTTTACCGGAGCGAAGGGCAGAGCAGCGAGACTGCAAACCGGCGCGGCACACATTCTATTTCGTCTGCACTGGTCTGCTGCACGTACAATCGTGCACACACGTGCACGCATACCGGCGCACAGATACACATGTAACACACACACGCGCACACACACACACACACACCCATCCGTACGTAGTACGCGCGGCTGCCACGCCGCGTAAGGGTGCGCTGATATTCCCCTCGCATCCCAACCTAACCTACGTAACCCCCTACTCCGTCACTGGTGTCCCTTCAGCTTGAGCCGGCTCACGGCTGCCGCGATCCCCCATCCCCACCACTCCCCTCAGTTGGCGCCCCACCATCACGGCGTGTAGATGGTTAGAGCGCGTACAACACTACTGCGACATATCGCCCGTGCTACGGAGTACGGAGTGCGCGAGTCCCGTCGCGACAGACGCGAGACCGCGCATCGACATCGACGCCGTCGTTCCTGTCTAAGCCGGTCGGTCGGGTCGGTCGCGGTCGACCGCTAACCTAAAAAATCATCGAGAGACGCTGGGGGAAGCCCTTAGCCTCCGTGGTACGACTGTGGTACGTCAACACGCCGCGCCGGTCGGTTCTTTGTGCGTCACCGTCGCTGTCGCGCCGTCTGTACGACGGTACGAGCGCGTGATCCTTTGTCTCTTTGCCCCCGGTAGAGTGGAAACCGGTGCTCCTTTCCTCTGTGTCTGTACGTTCGTACCTGCCTTAACCTACCGCGACCTTGAACTTGTGTGCCTGTGCCTGTGCCTGTACCTTCCGCCAGGCCGATCGCCCTCTCTCGAGTCTCTCGAGACGACACCGAGGGTGGTGGGAGTACGAGGGAGAAAAAGTGGGTGAGAGAGAGGAAGAGACGACGAGCGAGGGAGCCGGCGACGTCGGGATCCTGGAAGTTAACGAGGATGTTCTCCTACGCGACCTTCCCGACAATGGGGTAAGATACACACGCTCGAGTTTCTCTTTAGCCATCCCCTCTCCCCTCCTCCTCCACCGAGTGCTCTGGAACATTTCAGGAAACGTGATCACGCTCTATCGAAAATCCAGGTTGTCGCGTCTGTTTTTTTCCTGACGACTCGAATCGTGCTCTTCGACGTTGTTGTTTTTTTTTTTTCCCCTCCACGTGGTGTTTTTCAGGCAGGAGCGAGTGTTTTCGGCGCTGTGAAAACATCCGCCTGCATTTTCTCTGCTCCCCTCCTCCCCTCCCTTCCCCTCCCTCCACTTGGAGCGCATGGCCGTTGTCGGTTCTTCGATTGAGAGTCTCTCGATCGAGTCTCGACTACGAAAAAGCCTACAATTTCTCCTCTGCTCGGGCGAAACGTGATTTTTTTTTTTTTTCTTAATTTTATTTCAACACGACCGCGAAGAAACACTCGCATCCCGGCGACGCCGTTTTTATCTTGTTCCGGAACAATGGACCGCCTCACGCCGGACGTGTTTCCCCGAGAGCGTGTTTCTGATTCAGGTGAGAAAGGACGATGGCATTTCGTGAGGAACCATCGAACGAGAGCTGTGCTGTATAAGTCTCTAAGGCGAAACGTAGCTGCCTGCCGTGCCGTTTTCCTTGAATTCCCCCTCGACCTTTCGTTCGGTTTGTTTTTGTCACGCTCTCGGTGCTGCTCCGATTCTCGCTTTGTGTACGTATCCGCTCGACATATTTCGCTAAACTCGTATTTCCCTCGAAAGTGATACGTTAAACGTCGCAAAGACGTCTCGTTACTTAAACCTTCTCAGTAGACTTACACCGTTCGGCTAGTTAAGAGAGAATTAAATTTGTAAAAAAGATGTTCCATCTACAATGCGAGTAATGTGGTGTAGTAAGAAATTGACCGATGTCATAGTTGTACATGATGAAAATAATCGATTATGATTGGTCAATTTTTTTACAGCTTATTGTTTACCACGCAATATTACTTCTATCGTAGACGATCCAAAAATGTAGCGTAATATACTATAATCGTCGTCTGCAATATACAAAGTAAGCTTAATAAAAAGTAAGAGTAAGAGATTGATCAATTACAATCGAATATGAGAAAAATAGTCGATTGTAATTAGTAAATTTCTTACTCTTGCTTCTCGAGCTTAGTCCCGTACATTGTAGACGACGACGTATTATATTCGAAGTCACGACATCGACTTCAATCAATTATTAGAGATAGTCAAGATTGATGCTTGCTAAATATCAGCTGTCATCAAACGTTCGTACTTGTACGCATTTCTTCACGCATTTCCTGCGAGGATATTAATCGAATATAGATTCGATAGAATTGCCTATTTTCACTAACGCAAATTAGAGCCTCTATAACGGAGTCTCTATTCCGATTCTCTAACTCTTAACAACGATGTTAAGTTGCGTTGTTATTGCGCAATTTTTTTTACCGCATATAATACTTATGCAACGAGAATACAACGACGTTGCTGAAGAGTTAACAGAATCGATCGGCCATGAACGATTTTGTCAAAACATGAAAGAGAAAGGTGTACATATACACATACTTTTCCCCTGTATATACTTATACGTATATTATCTCACTTTAACTTATACTGTCTACTTTCCTTTAGAATCGACAGCGTCGACAAGTTTAATGACACTTGATTCTGTCTTTATTATTTATTGAATGCTATGAAGGATAGAATGATGTTTGTTTCGACTCGCGTTATCAGAGGTGCGTTTGATTTGGTGCTCATAATGCCCGTAAACATTATTTCTTCTTTAACATTTGATAAAAATAACAAGGACGAAATGACTCCATAAGCGTTGCGAGCGTCAACGCACCGTAAATGGAAAATGTTCACTGTATCTCACTCTATAATTATTTTCAATTAAGATTATGAAGTGAGGCGGTATAGATTAGAGTGGGATAATATGTGTACAAGAAGAAAGTTGATATGTACAATATATCTTTCTTTCTCTCTCGTAGGATTTTGACAACAAAATCTCTTGTGATTAGATTCTTATAGGGCTTTTAATGGAGATTGACTAGATGTCATTTTGATTCGGCTAATTATTTCAGTTCTTCTTTTTTGCTTATATTAGATATACAGAATACTGAAAATATATGAATATAAAACAAACTTTTAACGATACAAATAATACCAAAATAATTCTTCACTAACCTCAACAAATATTGGCCTTCGACAGGAATAGGAAAGGCCGGGGCTAATAGACTCATTTTTCAGTTTCGAATTTTTACAGACGAAATTAAGAGACTTGTCGAAAAAATGAATTCTACACCAGTTACTACATACATTTCACTACCTAATAATATTTTAATAATAAAGGAAAACTGATAACTAATATGAAAAAATGCATTTTTCTAATGCATTCCATCTGATTCAACTAGCCCCGGACTAATTCAACTAAGATTATTAAAATAAAGATTAATGTATTTTAAGCTACATCTTTGGCAACATATTAATAAAACTTCTATAAAAATATATTTTACATACAAACATTCTCTGCTTCGCAGAGCAAAACAATGCTTCTTTTTGCAAAATTTGTTCATTTCGTGCAAAAATACGTCGAATGAGTTTAATTTTCGAGACTAGACATGAGGGAACTAAAGTTTATTTATACCACTGAGGAAAATCTCTTTAAAGGAATGAAATTTTGAATAAGTACTATAATATGTAAGAGTCATCACTAAAAGAGTCACACAGTTCCATGCTGTGGTTAGTCTATTATCCCCATCCGTTCATTTTTTTTAAAACATTAACAGTATACGAAAACAAAGACACATAAACAAAAAAATCTGTTGGACTTTATTAAGTAAGAACTACACTTACTATCTAGAAATCAAATATCTCAGACAATCATATACGATTGTAAAACAAAAACTTGAAGAATAAAAATATTTAGGTGTACGATTTTTTTAAATTTTGCCATAACTCTTCTATCATAGATGTGTTCGCAACATGATGTTAGAACTTAGCAGACTTAGCGGCAATCGCTGCTGCGTACTCAGACATGTTTACGCGTGTCTCGCGTGTTTTTAATGTAATCTCGATTATTCTACTTATCTCTAGTCAACTGATCCCGATCTCCCCTACCATCAGCGATTCTACTATTAACTTTAATCTCGTTTCGATTTTCTCTTCATCTTTTTATAATTCTTAGAATTAGGACGAATAGAATTAAGAATAAATGGAATGAAATCGAAGTTAATTTACATTGATGAAAACGGGCAAGATAGAAATAATTTTCATCGATATCCTGCGATGTGCTCGACGAGACAGGGATCGGTTTATTGACGGGAGCGTATTTATGACACTAGAGACAAGTTCAACCTTCGCTTGCTTCTTTCAGCTCTCCTTTACCTCGCAAACGTTCGACCGCTCCTTAAATTCTTTTCTCTTGTCCTTCCTCTCACGCACGATTTCCGCCGCGATTTTTTTTTTCGCATGATTTTCGGCCGGTCGCTTTTCCGGCGCCGCGGAATCGTAGACAACAAACCGCGTTTAAATCGATTCGACAAAGGAATCAAACCGTCAGAGTCGTCACACCGATTTCTATGCAAGGGATGAAAAGAGAGGAAGGGAAAGAACGGTGGACGGCGGCGATCTCTCTCTCTCTCTCTCTCTCTCTCTCTCTCTCTTCGCTTCTTTCCGTTGAAAAGCTTCCTACGTTGTCCTGGCAACGAGATGCCGCGTCGTGGCGGGGCAAAGAATACGAGACGACGAGCTGTCACGATCACGTTAGGTTAGATTAGGTTAGCTTAGGTCGGCAACTCCTTCGTCTCTTGCTCTTTCCATCTCCTACCTCCGCCTCCCCTCCCCCCTCCTCTTCCCCCTTCCTCCTCCGCTTCGGTGAGATCGGGTCGTCATAGCGACGTCAAAACAAGACGCTGAAAAATCCAGCGATGCACGGAAAATCTTGACAATCTCGCGAACATTCCTTTAATATTTTATCATAAGTTTGTCTGTAAGTAACACTTCGTAAAAAGAATTTTATTGAAGTATCTAAATATTTATCTAGATACAGGCCTGTGAAAAGTAATTTTATTCGACTATCAAAATAATTATGTCGGATGATCCAGCATGATGATGCAAAAGCATTTTGACATCAAGCATTGAGCATTCCGCACAATGAAAAACATTTTGTATTTACGTTAGAAACGATCCATTCAAGTCCTTGTTGAACTTTTGTATTGAATTTTTAACATATTCGAATGTTAATTTGACATAACATGTTATTTAAATATTTTGTTAAATTGATTCAACATTTTCTAGTGTCAAAATAACACCCTTTATGATAAGCGAATAAATAACATAAAAATGTGTATTTTGAAACATAAATTCTAAGATAAATGAATAAAATGCGTGTTAATTTAACATATCATAAATATTAATTTTACTGAAAAAAATATGCTTCCACAGTTTACTAACAAGTTGTGTTAGTGTTACTTTTTTATATTAATTTTTTTACGTAAAATATTGATGTTACTTTGAAATATATTTGTCTTGTGTACAATTAACACAAAAATTTAATCCGTTTGGGATATGTAAAATGTGTTAAATTTAACACATTTTCCAATTGTACATAACTATTTTGACAAATTATTTTTTGGCTCAATAAAATTATTTTCAGATCTACATCTAGCTAAATTTTTAAATACATTAGTAACATCGTTCTTTCCGTAGATTTTCTAGCTTCATATTAATGCCTGTTTCCATTAATGAAGAATAATTTTAATCTCAGTTCAATTTACTCTTCATTTTTTTCTAATTCTTATTTTTAGAACTAGAAAAAGATGAAGAGCAAGTTAAATCGAAATTAAAGTTAATCCAAACTTCAACTTGCATTTGTAGAAACTGGCATAAATGCATCTTTGCTATATCATTAGAGTTTTCTCTACCGATTTCACCCGTGAGCTCAGGTAAATGACTTCCACGTAAATTTTTTCTCTTTACAGTTAGACGGTTGTGATGATAGTCAAAGTAAAAATTATATCTTCGTGAAATTTTAATTATTTTCTTTAATGAAGCCACGCGAGAGTGTATCTAATATACTTAGGATATGTTTTTGCATGCAAAAATAACGTGAAATCTCATTTACATACAGACGATTTCAAATGAAGCGAACGCGATAATATTGGTAATTATGGGAAGAACAATTTTGCTGAAGTATATTTAAAAATTTAGCTAGACAAATTTGAAAAAGAACTTCGCTGAACCATCATAATGATTATGCAGGACATTCAAGCTTGCCAGAATATCAAAACTTTTTGCAGCATCACTCATCACATTTGAGTTTCCTACACACTTATTTTGATGATCCATCAAAATTATCTTCAGATTTGTATCTACCTAAATTTTCTACTATTTTTAGATTTTCAGCGAAATCGTCTGTTTTTTTTTTTTTTTTTGGCGCGGTAATCACAGCAAGTGTATTTTTCGAAACCAAATAAAAACAATGGAACATTTTTTTTATTTCGTGTAATGTCTTTTTTATGCATAAATAGTTTGAAATGTAAACGATACCGCGACAATCGGAAACCTGCATGGTTTCACGAAGTGGATTTTGCGCGCCTACGTGATTTATGTATATACCGCGCGTATTCTCGAAATTGAATGCGAAAACAAGCGCTTCGCGCTTCTTGTTCCGTCGTCGACACAAAGGGGCTCGTCTCGATAACTTTTGCACGACGTCCGCGCATCGGAAACTCCTCCCCCCTCCTCCTTCTCTCCCCCCCTTCCCCCTCGCGAAACAACGCGATATCTCGGCTATTTTCGATACAGAGTTCACCGTGCGAAAAAAGCAAGACGGAAAACAGACGAGAAAATCGATCTCGCTGATTTCCAATGACATAGACCTTGGTCGACGTGTAACACCGTCGAGCTTCTCTTACTCTCCATTTTTCTCTCGTATCCACCTCATCCTGCGGAGTTTCGCTTCCACTTTCGCAAGAAAGTCCTCGTTTTCCTCACTGATTGCTTTCCTCTCTTTCTCTCTCACCCCCGACTCCCTTATTTCTTTTTTCTTTCGTTTGCCATCTGAAAGATTTCTGCGCAGATTGAAAATAGTGCTGTCTGTTTTGTTTTCTCCTTTCTCTCTTGTTCCTTTTTTTTTTTTATTCAGTCTTAGTTTGTCTCAGGTAGTGGATATATAAGTAGATAATTCCCTTCCTTATTAATTAAAAACGACACTAAAAAAAAATGTAATTCTCGAATTATTCAATTAGAAAAGAACGATTTGCAAGAAAAATCTTTAAAACTGTTGCAACTTAGACAGGGTAATTTTTTAGTTGTGAAACAAAAATGATATTCGATGAAATCATTTTGTAACATTTCATGGGATTGAGAATATATTCTTTTTATCGATGTTATTTTATTAGTCAATAATTTTTTGTCTAATTGAAAAAGGTTTTCTCCTTTTTATAGGAAAGTTTTTTTTTTAAGTTGCGTCGCTTTTGAATTAAAGGAGTGACATGTCGAAGTGCATGCAGAACATTAGGTTTTATTACGCTTGTTTGTGCGTGCCGATTGGAATTACTGTTACTGGATTTAAACGTTAATATTAAATATAATAGAGGAGTCTCACAATGCATTAGGCGATGCGTGCACGCAAAATTATGATGACGTATAAAGGTGTCAAACTATAACGTGGATGAGATTTTGTCATTTAATCAGCTACTGCGCTATCAATGTTACATATAACGTTACAATCGCGCGATTAATCTCTGATTGGATTTTAGTTATAGGACACCTGCCTAATTGGAGTTGTAACGAGCGGTTAGTAAAATGTTGGAAGCGAAATCGTCGAGTCGCCAAAACTATTTTGTCATTCGTTAACGATGCGTGGTATGATTTCAGCATATAACGCGGAAAATGCGGTTGCGCAACATTGTTGTGCAATATCTTGATAAGGTATTCCATGTAGTTATTTATACGATACGTTAATTCATTATCATTATTTAAAAGGAAGGAGAGTGAAATATTTAGAATTCTGAAATTATAAAAGTGTATCTTCGTCTTATAAAATATGCTTCTGAAATCTTATAAAAAGACCTTGCAAGGTTAACTTGCCTGGTATAGGAATAATTATATATGATGTGTAGAAATAATACTATGTCGCGCAAACCACTTATTTAGCTTATCTTGCGTTAGTGCAGGATTGATCTTTTTTTTTTTTTATTGAGCTATACGAGTTTGAAGTATCTAATAATGAGGCCAGACGTAGATCTAAAAATGACTTATTCATTTGTGACACTTCTCAGTTTTAATGATAATTTGAGTAATAATTCATGTACATATCATTTTTGTTAATTAACATTACCTAAGATCTCTTGATAGTTACTTTATTTTGTTAATTATTTTATTAGTTTTTATTTTGATTAAATAGAAGTATTTTAAAAAACCGTTGTTATATTTATCATTATTATTTTTACAGCAATGATAGATCTAGAAAAGCTCCTGTAACCCTCCCATTTGCATTTAAGAGACCAAAGAGATACATAGACATTTATAATTTTGCTGAAGCATCTAAAAATTTAGCTAGATACAAATCTGCGTGTAAATAATTTTGTTAGATCATACAAATAGTTACGTAAGGCGCTAAATGGTGACAAATACTTGCAAAAAGTTTTGATACTCTAACCTTAAGCATCCAATATAATTATTTAAATAGCCTAACATCTAATTGTTGTTATCTATATCTAGCTAAATTCTCAGATACTTTAGCAAAATTGTTCTTCCTTTGTTCCGCGAATGTCTCCAACTGTGACTCACGGTGATTAATCAACGACTGTTGAGATTTATTATTATTCATCGGAGAGCTTAGTCCGTTTTCCTCTTTTTTCTATTTTTTTTTACTCTCTCTCTCTCTCTCTCTCTCTCTCTCTGTATCTCTCTTTCTCTTTCGCGCGCACGTCACTTCTACTTGTGTGACTGGCATTGATAATAGTTCCTTGTAAAAGAAACCAAGCTGGGGAAAATTACTGGACTGGACCAGTTGAAATTCGACTGACAGTCAAGTCTAGTGAAACGTGTCGCTGCCGACATAGCCGGGATTCTTATTTGATCGAATCCGTTTTATCGATCATAAAGCTGTCATGACGACGACATTGCCTCTTGCGTAATGCGACTTGGAAACGTGACTCGATGGAGGTACCTTTGCCGAGCATCGAGTTACTCAGCGGCTTGCTCGGTAACTTGCACATACAACGTTCCACAATCTTGTATTCGGAGCAACTTCGCGATCGATATTATGCAATCACGTGACGAGCACTATTTCGTACTGCAAAATTCTCTCGTGTTCTTCGCATTCTTGTTTATTCGGAAAATAGTCAGATACGTCTTTTTTGATTGGTCTTGTTTACTCTTTTACATTTCGAAGCACGCACGGGAAGAACGATTTTTCTGAAATATCTAAAAAATTTAGCTAGCTCTGCACCGAAAGGAACGCTTTTGCTGAAGTATGTATTGTAAAAATTTAGCTCTCTAGAGACAGATCTGAAAATATTGTTGAGCCAAAACTTTGTTGAGCCATCAGAATATAGAACCTTTAAACTAATTGCTAGAATGCTAAAACTTTTCGCAACACTGCTCTTCATTGCTTGAAATTTCTACATAACGATTTTCATGATTTGAAATCATTTTCAAATCTACGTCTAGCTAAATCTTTAGATATTTCAGCAGAACCATCATTTTCGTGTACGAATCTGAAAATAATTTTATCAGGCTATTTAAACGTAATTTATGTGGAAGAACATAATGAGCAATGTTGCATAAACTTTTGACATTTAGCAATCAACTTGAGCATCCTACGTAATTATTTTGATAGTCCAACAAAATTGCTTTTAGATCTGTGTTTAGCTAGAAAGCTGATTTTCCCAGTCGATCTTGTTCTAATAACGTGGAATAATACGAAGTGATTTCCTCGAATTCAATGTGGAGCCGCATTAAAGATGCCTGAATAATCATTAATTTATTTTTGTCAACATTAATCAATAACAGTCATAACAGTATTAATGATAACAATAGTGAAGCGTCTGTGTTGCGTTGTCGCATAGAATATATGCGATGCATTTTCGAAAGCAAAAACTGCTATTCCGAATTTTTTTCGGACAAATCACTGGCAAACGTTTTATTTTTCCACTGAAAGACGTATAATATGCATCTGAATTCCACTTCTGACATCGCTAACAACAATAGCGCCTTTATGTTGGCTGGCGCTGTAGCTGTTTCTAATTCATAGCGACGTACGTGTAAGTATGCGAAGGAACGAGACGGGAATTTGCGGTTGGTTGTTCTTTGAGAAAAGCCATACCAGGTCAGAGCGCTGAAAAGCTGCAGTTTTTGGCCATCGATACGCCTTTCCTTCCTTTTTCCCTCTCGGGCTCCGATGCATTTGTTCCGTCTGCAAAACGTTCCGTTTTAACGAGCGAACTAGATAAAGGGGCGGGGCGGGGAGGGGAGGGGCCGTGTGATTTCGTCCCGATATCGTTTCGCGTATGCCGAATGATTTATGAGGCAACGCGTTTTTCCCCCGCGTCCACTTGCGAGAGAGATTAGTTCGCGGAGCGATGCGTACGGGCGGTTAAAAGCGGTGCGTGCACGCACATAAATACGCGTCGTGTTGCATTCTGTATTTCGTCACGCCGCATGATAAATATTTTACATCGCTAGCATTAAATCGCGCAAACACTTTCTCGCCACGCCCCGTGCCTGCGGCGGAACTTCCGCGTTTTTCGAATCGGGAAATCCGGAAATTCCGTGCGGAAATTACATGAGGTTTTGGGCAGCAGCGGTCCCGCGATTACAGAACCCGCATAATGCCGAAAAACAATCGACTACTCGTAAACATGCACAATGCCTCCCTCTTGGAATTCAGAGCCAGTTGCATTAATCGGCTTTAATTAACTCGCCGCGTGTACCGTGGCGTGGAAAAAAAAAATATATCGTTGCTTTACGAATAATAAAATTTAAATGAACGATACGTTACGGTACCACAAGTTCGACCGAATTAATAACTCTCGAGTATGAAATAAACTGGATTTGAAAAAGTTTATCATTTTTTTTCAATAAATACGTATTGCAACGTTGAAAGAACAAGTGCAGCTATACATATAAAGCACGTTCCATTTGGTTTTTATTTTCTTAGAAAACGTGGTAGATAAAAACCCAAAGGAGGGGGCCTAACAAAATGTTAATTCTCCATCAGCAAAGTTAATCTTTAAAGGCACATCAGTTGATATTTATTTGTAAATTTTGATAGATAAATTTAAATCTGCAAAAAAGTAACTAAAATAATCCAGTAACTAAAGTAATCCAACTTTTATGATAGAAAAAAAACTCGTTGTTTAAACTGTGTGTTGTCACAAGAATTTTTAAAAATTTTTACATTCCAGAGCAATATGAAAATCTGCACTGAGGCTCGACGACTCACATTGTTACGAAAGGTGTAAAATTCCGACGGAAGGTTTAAAATTGTTATACGCGGAAAGCTAAAGCTTTGAAAAGTTAAAAATTTAGCTAGACGTAGCTCTATCTACAGATCAGAATGTTGGATCACGTAAATAATTATGTAGAACGTTTAAGTATCGATGACAATGTTGCAAGTTGTGACATTCCAACAACTTTAAACGTTCTACACAATTATTTTGATGATTCAAACAAAATTATTGTTTAAATCTGTATATCTAGGTTTTAGATATTTTCACAAAATTCTTCTTTTTAATTGACTCCTTCGTGTGAAATTAAATAATATTTTTCAATGAAAGTTTTTAAATTTATTTTTCTTCCTATTATAAAACGTTTACGTCAATCTGTGAGAATCCTTTGCTTTGTACTTATGACCGAGGCTTTATATCTGTGTACATTTCAAATAAACCAGTTGATTCCAGTCGTTAAGCGTGATTTACACGGGGCGACTTTTATTCGCTAGAAGCCGCCGTCTAGTGACGTCATAGCGAATTCGCTACTAAAAATTCTTCTAGACGTGGGTTTGTTCTTATAGCGTATAATCGCTCGGCGAATACCGCTTTCGACGCTTGTCGCTGGTTTGTCGCTATCTTGTCGCTGGCTTCTTGCTGCTCTTCCAGAGTGAATTTTTAAGTCGTCAGCGTGAAAGGACGAATTTTTCCGGAACGTCTCGGCCACTCGGACCATAAGCATCACAGAATAATCACGTCATTGAATGATATACTTCGAGCCGCTGTTCTGCTTTGTGACCAACTATTCGCTTGATCACCAGCGATCCCTTAAAAATTTGCGACTTCAAAATTTTAGTCGCTAGCGAATAAAAACGAAGCGTACCGAAGTACAGAAGAAGCTTTCATCGGCGAATTCGCGGACGAATTAAGAAGTTTGCTTCAAGCGAATAGCAGCAGAGTCGAGAGAATTAACTGGCGAATTAATGACGTCACTAGACGGCGGCTTCTAGCGAATAAAAGTCGCCCCGTGTAAATGACGCTTTATGCGAAAATATTGAGCTTTGCGAACGAGATCGCAAGATGCACGATAGGCGTAATGCGCCAATAAGATTCACTGCAAACGCTATTCTCTTTCTCTCGATTTCTGGCCTCTGATTGAGAAGGTGCCATAATCCTCGCGAACGAGACGCCAAGGTCGAGCATTCCTTCACCTCACTCAATTTGAACTTCTTTATTTGCCTCTTCGTTCGGCGCGCCGGTCTCCATCTCTTTCTTCTCTTTTCTCCTTTTCATCTCTCTTTCCGATTCTACGTGCGATCGTCCCCGCCGATTTCTCTTTTATTTAGCATCTCTTGGTCTGTCCTTCCTTCTTTCTTTTCTTTTTTGAGAACCGATATCTTATTGTTGGAAAAATGAGATTTCACTGTATTTCTCAAATACGGCGATTACTATCCATGAAAGAAAGACTATTGTGACTTTTACATTTGAAATATGTAAACTGGATGTAAAGTTGTGAATCAGCTTGACATTTATATGAATTTTAATAGAAATTTATACATTTACATTAGAATGACTATGATACATTAATTAAATAATCTAATTTGTACACTTGTTTCCATGCAATCTTACGTAGTTCTGTTACACTATATCTCATAATTTTATATTCCACGATTACTGAATGAGAATAATAACTCAATCGACCGAACTTGAATATTTTGGTCTGTGTGATTAATTAATTTTTTTCTCTATTTTTAATCATGTTTCTCTCTCGTTTTACCTGCTAAGAATAATTATTTATGAATAACTATTCTTTGCTGGTCGTTGCCAACAGTCTTGATTCGGTTCAAGCAAGTAAACAAGAAGTCTTCATAATATCACTGCTAAGGAATATTCCGACGAGTCTGATCGGTTTATCTATAATTAATGTTAATCTGATTCTCCTCATAGATATCTAACTGTCAATTGCGATGAATTATTCATTTCGATATGAATTACATCCGCGCGAGTACACCGAAATTATGGATACGGATTTCCGTTTACGAAGTCTTCTCAATTACACACAGTAATGCATATTATTTATGTTCTGCGTTAATAATTCCCAAATCCTTCCGCGTTCCTCTTACGCCATGGTTCGCAGCGTGCAAGCTATTGATCTTTGCACTAAATTGAAATCCATGCGAAATAATCTTCGAGAAAGTTAACGATATATGGAATATATTCGATTATGATATGAAACTTTATTCCAATCGTAGAACGTCTCCGTAAATAGTAAAAAGACTTATTGTTGAATAATTGATTTTAAATTAATATTTGACATTTCCTTTTAATAACACAATCCATGAGTAAGTAAACAAATAATGCGGCTTTAAAACGTAAATTCCATAATAAATAAATAACAATTGAATTTACATGTTAACTGAACATATTATAAATGTTAATTTTACTGAAGAAATTCGTTTTCGCAATATGTTAATTCCACGTTATATTAAAATGTTAATTTTTATATTAATTTTTGCATAATTGTTACTTCTTAACGCATGCATCTTGTGCTTAAATTAACACAAAAACTTGGATAGATCATTTAAGACGCGTGAAATGTGTTGTTAAATTTAACATAAATTATCCATTATTTGTGTGATCTTAAGTGACTTTCTTCAGTAAGGATGCAAAAAAGGAGTGATATATTTTCAAATGACGTTGCAAACGTCCTTAATTTGCGGTTGTATTATGTCGCTATGGACATATAATTAGAAAACTTCCTGTATTTAATAAGTAAACTCGGTATGACATATTCGAAACTCCGATGAGATATGGATATGCGCGAATGAATTCAATATATATAAATATCGCGTATGTATAATATCGCGATTCGTTGTTGAAAGCTCGGTGCACATATAGAATCTGCGGTGGGTTCTGGAGGAGGAATTCCGAATAGCCGACCCGTGGTCCCAGGGGCTCCAAAATCTTTGCCAGGTGTGCGGGAACAGCTGCTCTCTCACCGCGTTGGGGATATGTGCAAAACTTCTTTCTATACGCGCTGGCACGAGATGCATTTTATTTAAAGATGACGAACGCGAAATAGATTTATTGCCCTGCCCGAGCAAGGCGCATTTCGCCAGCCGTTCTCCATCATTTTTCTTTCCGATAGATACAGTTAATTGCATACACGTTGCGAATTATTTGTATTTTTATAAATTACGAAGTGTGTAAAAATATCTAATAAACGATACTGATTATTAACTTCAATTTAATGTTTACTCATAAAACACTATAATAATTTTGTTAAGATCAATGAGTCGAGTATAAAATTTGAATTTTTTTATATTTATACACAAAGTACATCATTAAATTTAAATAAGCACTTTTTGTCCTATTAAATGTATGTTTTAGTATTTTTCTTCAACCTATTTTTCCTCATTTTCCTATTTACAGAACATTTTTTCAATTTATTTCTCTATATGTATGTATATAGCATTCTTTTTATTTTTTTTCTACGTATACATATAAAATCCATATATAATATCAAAAAATTAAAAAGATGCTATTCTATAAATACGACGGTGGGAAGAAATGAGTTAAGTAACAATAAATTAAATTGATTAATTTTTAAAAATTAATAGATCTCTTAGAACGTTCACTCAATGAACAAAAAAAAATCGTAATGACGCTGTGGTACTTCGGGCGAAAGATTTTCGAATCTAAATAAAATTTACGAATGTTTCTAGAATATGAACAACGGAATCCATCGATCCCCGAAGTGGAACACGAAAACCATCGCGTAACCTGTTTCGTTTACCAGCTGGCACGGTCTCTTCCGGTACAGGAAACGTACGGTTGCTTCGGAAAGTGCCTAATCGTGTCTACCAGACGAAACTGCGACGACTCTGAGGGAAATCACTGTAAATCGAATCGAGTACACCGTTAGTTTAAGCAGAGAGAGAGAGAGAGAGAGAGAGAGAGAGAAACACAGGAACGTATTTTCATATCCTGAAATATAACTATATCGAACGAGTTGATGACGTAGTTTACCAAATAATTAAACTAAGCCAACCGATTACATAGCCAAAATTCTACAAATGGTAATTCTGCCAATATTACGCGCGAAATCGAGCGACAGTGTTACGCGATACATTACGAGACGCGCTTTTCCATGTATTTGCAATATCGTTTTCTACGCGAGATGTAACTTTCGCAACACAACCGCAACCACGATTCTATCCAGCGCCGTTGCCGGAAACTCAACACCGACCACATCTAACGTGTCCACAGTTTGCACAGTCAAATCTTACTTTCTCGCTCGCAGGCGCACCTTTTTCATTGAGTGAATTTCTCCTTCCTTTTTTGCTCTCACTTTCTACAAATACGAGCGAACGTATTGCATCGCAGTAAACGGGAAATCCTGTTCGGACTCGTGCGAAGTTGGCCCTCAACTTTTGAAAAAATTAATTTTCTATAGCCGATTCGAAACCGTTTTTGTTACTTATCGTTTGCACATTTTGAATTGTTGTTCGCATACTTCTGGTCCAAAAGTTATTTAAAAAACAATTTGGAGAATCTAATTTTACACTAGTGCCCCAACCGCGAGTAAATTAGAAGATTTGACTAGACTCAATCGATAGATTTTTGTGTTAGCATTCCGAAACAAGTCGATTTTTCGTTTACATCCTTTAGTTAAAAAATTATTATTAAAAAAACGTTATTAAATAAATGTTGAAGGTTCAACTTTATCAGAAATACGTTATCGTCTCGAATTCAAAAGAAACAAGTTTGTCATAACTTTTTAGTTAAAAAGTTATTAACAATTAAAATATCGAGGACAGTCGACTCAGGTAGATAAGTTCAAATCGCAGTTACTATACTCAAAGTTACGTTGATGAATTTATCTACCTGATTCGACCGTTTTCTCGACTGTAACTGTAATTGTTAATAATTTTTAACTGAAGGTCTTTTAACTTTAAATCTAGTTTGCTCGTGGTTGAGGTTGGTGGCTAATGTGAAGTTAGCCCCCTCAAAATTACTTTTTTTAATAACTTTTACACTAGAAGTGTGCAAACGAAAATTCAAAATGTGCATGCATGTGTGCAAACGATGAGCAATCGAAGTGAGTTAGAACAGAAAGTTAATTTTTTAAAAAGTTGGAGCTCCAACTTTACACGGGTCCTGTTCAGTTAGACTTGAGAACTTTGCGTGACTAATCATTCAGCCCTTTTCGTCCTCTCTCTCTCTCTCTCTCTCTCTCTCTGCGTCTGTGTGTACACGCGTGTGTTAATTTACAATCGTTATTTTATTCTAGCTTACGCGAAAATAACGGGATTTGAGGAACGCAATTGTGTTGCGCTTCTATTTTATTACTCGATAATTTTTGAGGAAATTGCAGGCGTAGATAGGAGGCTTATTAAGGCCTAACAATGTCGTTATTAAATCGCTAATTATACTATTATATTTATGTCTGAAGCAAGCGAGTGAATGTGCTCTTTTCCGCCGTAACTTGGACACGTCCCGAAAGAAAAAGCGACGCAACGTACACACGAGTTCCGTGGAAATGCATTTCGTGCCGAGCACATCGCGTCTGCCGCATCTGCAGTCTAAGGTCATTGATGCGACAGTAGGCAGACAGGCCAGGCAAGCAGGCGGCCTGCAGTCCCCAGAGTAAGAGATCGTTGTACGAGCGCACGTCGTTGAATGGGCTCTTTGTGTCGGCCTGACGACGATCGCGAACCGCGGCTATGGCGCCGACGCCGGGGGCTTCCCCGGGCCTTTCCCTCGGGCCTTTCCTTCGGGCCTCGAGACTCCGAGTGTCGGATCGGCGGCGATCGAGAACGGCGAGCGGTCGGCAGAGAGAAGGGTTAAGCCGTTAGTCGAGAACCGGTGCCGAATTGACCCCGCCCGAGTGCATTAGACGATGCTGATGGCCGACGTTGCAGTCTCTCCGCGAGAGACCGTACCCGATCCCGCCGTGTCGTTCGTTGTAACGCGCGATACGCATTATTACGGTCTCGCATTATTACGGAACGACGATCAACAGCTGTCGCGTGGCCCCGCCACGTATGGGGTGCGAGAGGGGAGGTAGAAAGGGTCTGGCGAGACTGGATCTGCACGAGAGCTACCACCTGGCCCCAGCACAGACCATCGGGTTTCCATTACCACGTGGCGGTTACCGTAGCGGAGATCCGATTCGAACCCGTGCCTTCGCCACCTTCTCGTGCTCTCGACTCTACACGGAAAATTAGAGAGGGAGAGAGAGAGAGAGAGAGAGAGAGAGAGAGAGCAGAGAAGCACTATAACAATATATTGTGCGCAGGACGATTAAGGGTGCAAACGTGTTATCAACCATTCCTCTAATTCTAATACAATATATACCCTACCAGGAACGTCGTCATTTTTCGAGGGATAACAGATAGCAGTTATGCGGTTTTTTCACGGATGATAAATTCTCAATTTCTACTCTTGGCCTCGAAACGAAGTGAGTACAGATTTGCCGAGGAATCTTCATTAAAGTATAATGTGCGGAAAATGAGGTATTACGGGATACATGAGTATGCGCGTGCGCGGGAGTCGGATATGAGACAAAAATCACGTTATGCATGTAAATATGTCAGATTAAACTACTAATATAAATGTCGTGCCATATTATATATCCTCGTACACGCAGGGGAGCGACATTTGCGCAGAGTTATCCGCCAAACGTATTTTATCCGATTAAACGCAAACGGTCGCTAAAATTCGTAATGGTGCCCTGGAAATGGTATGCAGTATTTTTGTATCGTATCTTTCGCCAAGGAGGGAGAACGAGGAGGCGGTGAAGGGTAGGATGGATCGATTCATAAACAAACTCAACGGTAGCCAAAGAGACGACTCACGTGATACTGCGGTCCGATTGACGTCTTTTGCAAATAATATTCGCAACGAGAATGACATCTTGTCAGATTAAATCTCTTTTTATTGACTTAAGAAATTCTTCCTCCTGTCATAAAATACCGTTAACGCCGTTACAACGCATTGTAACGCAAATAATTGTATTTGAATCTGAGGCCATTAAAATTATACGATTTTTTTCTCTCTTCTCAATTAACAATCATCATCTTTTCCTATCACATCGGTCTCGTTGCCGTCGGCATCTAACATCGGTTCGTGTCTCATCAATCTGTAGCGATTGTCGAGATGAATGGCCGGCTTCCATGGTTTAAACTGAATCAACTGAAACAGATACGAGAGAAATATTTTTAAAAACGTAAATATTGTAAAGAACTTACTTTCACATAATCTTAACCCTCAATCGGCAATGAAAATTTCACCCTTTGTCCACAATTTCATTTTCAAACTTTGACGTACATTTTTATATTGTTCCAGACTGTATATATATATATATATAAATCTGAAAAAATTCTTATATATTACTTGTGAAAGTTTTAACAGTGAATTTTTATTAAATGCTGGATTGTAGTTTACTAATTTTTTACTTATTCTTTTTTTTACATTCAATCTATCATTCTTCATAGATTAAATTCACATGTCAGAATTTACAATAAAACATTGACTGTTCATTTAAAATTCAACATTATCGAAAGGTTAAAATCGTGATAATTATCAACATGTGAGCGCAAGTGTTTTAACAATGAATGTATAGATTTAATGTTATTATTTTATACAACAGGTGTATGAATGCACATGTTATTTTCCTGTTAACGATTATACCATATTTAAATATCAGTTAAAACAAATACAAGAGAGCTATTTTTCGAAATATAAATTGTAAGGAATTAATTTTTATACAATCTTAATAGCATAATAATTATCAACATGTAAATACTCTGACGATGAATATATAGATTTTATTTTATTTTGTATTTTATACGGTGGGATGTATGATATATGATGTATGAATCCGCGCGTTATTTTCCAGTAATGATTATATGATATTTAATAATTCACAGCATTCCTTATATTGTATCAGTCTGATTAATTGAATCGATCGATTAATTGAAAATAATAACTTTGTCAAGTCATTATTATTTAACAGTTCTTTGAACATTGATCGATGCCTATCTACCTATCCGTTTTATCGGACATTCTCTCTTCTTGAAATATATCGAATTTTCGCGAGCGTGTCTTACGTTTAACATGACGTGGATTTTTTAATGAACGACGGGAAAGAGCAGCGAGGACGATGGCGCATTATCGTTCAAAAGTCAACGCGACAGTCATACAGTGTCGTTACCGAAAATCCTGGCGACGTCGCTCACAATAAGCCGCTTACCCAGTGTACTACTATCCTCTTTTGCAGCCCCTCCGGACTATGGAGTTTCTCGTAGCCACACGGTTGTCAATATTAAACCGAGTCACGTTTCGTATGCCAATGGTGACAATAGTTACAGGGACTATTGTGACCTTGGTGACATCGTTTAATTGTTTAGCAGTCTCGACTCAGTATCTCTCGCCTCAAATCGCTGGATCGCCAAATAACATTGCACAGAGATCGGAGATCATTCGTGAAGCAACAACGTATCTTCTACTTCTACTCTCATTTTATATCTTTACATTAAATAAAGGTGCATCATTATTGAAGGGTCTTGTCTTTATCTCGCGGTCGCATCAACGCGAGTTCCTTGAAAAGCGACGAGACATCGTCGTCGATAAGAGATTTTTCGAATTCGATGGGCAAGCGATGAGGACGCGCCTACGTGGCATTTTTCGTATTTACCGAGTCCTTTTGTGCACGCGAGGGGATGGCGTGATGAAAGGCCCCGGGCTGAACAAAAAGTACAAAGGCTATCTCGGAGTCGGGGCAATGGCCGTCGACTTCGCACCCTTTCCCCCGCTATAAATGAGATTCGTTGTGTAGTACCTCTCGTCGAGTCCCCCCCGCGAAAAAGTTCGTTTCTCTATCGTTGAAATAATGACGGTCGAAGAGAGCCAGACTCGCGTATCTCGGGATGGCGAGAGAGATCGGCACTTTTCGCGCGCGTATCTTAATTCCGTCGCGTTAATTAATTCCGCGAAGTTCACTCCGCCCGCCGCGACGATGACAGGCGACGGTAACAAATCAAGAGGAACGAAACGATCGGGACGAGATGTGCGCGCCCTACTTTTGCCGAGAGTCGAATTTTCAACTGTGGGTGAAAGCGTGACGACAGTCGTTTACGAAACTTATCGGAAGCACAATCAGTGGATCGGCAACGATAACAAGATTGGCAGCAAGAAGGAGATTTGCCTGAACGTGTCCGCTCCGGTGAAAGGTCTTTGCGAGGCGTTTTCCGCGAGGATGTTTGAAAGAGCGAGAGGAAGAGAGGACGAGAGAGAGAGAGAGAGAGAGATTGATCTTTATCATTTATTAGCTTCAATAGCTACAATGTATGGGATACAATCTAATATATTTATCTATTTATTAATTATCCAAACCGCCAGGCTTAAACATCCCATACATTGCACTGTTTCTCTTCACTCCTCATACATGGCACTCTCTAGAAGTTTTTTAATCTTTTTTCCTTCCTTATTTCATTAGGTAAATTGTTGTACATTTTCAACCCGTCTATCGTATAACAACATTTTCTGTTTTAATTTTACATCTTTTAATATATATATATATTTCCCTCTGAATTTGTTTGTACTCTTTTCTCCCTTCTTAGCTGCTCTATCTCATTTTTTAATCTGGACAATCTCCATCTGCCATTTTATGTATCAGAATACAAACATTGTATTCAGTTCCTTCCCTAATTGACATAAATTGCGAGAGAGAAAGAGAGAGAGAGAGAGAGAGAGAACAGGAGCAGCACGAAAGGCGCGCGCGCCCGTGCGCAACATCGCCGAATATGGATTTAATGCAGCACGATGGAAATCGAATTATGTCATTAGAAGCCACAAAGGAGACACTCGCGTGGAAACCTTTGCAAAAGCTTCCCGTAAGCCAAATGCCTGACCCGAATACACCACGGGTCTTCGCCGACCGGCTTGTTCAATCGCTGTCAGGTTTTTTTTTTATGGTTTCCGCCGCAGATCGAGTAACTCAATTGCGTCTAGAAGTATATCCTCCCCCCCTCTTTTTTTTTTTTGACAATTTAATCGATTCGTTTTAATTAAGGAATATTCCAATTAGGAATATAACCAAAAGAGTTGATTTTCTTAAATTAACACACAGCAACGTCCGCAAAGAAACGTTATTTCCATCAAAACGGAACTATTAATCGATCGTTGATTGCGCAACTTTTTCTTGACACTTAATCTGTTTTCGTAATTAAAGTCTCAAAGGCTCGCGAATAACGCTTGAAAATCGTACGACCTCATTTATTCGACGCGGCCGGTTCCCATAAATTTTCGTTAAAGTTAATTGAGATTTAATCAATCCTTTATCCCGTCCTAGTTCTACTTTCAGGGAGAAAACGGCAAATCTGTTGAATTATGATTAACGTTAATTAATATTTACGAGAATAGTCGAAAACAATATTCCATAATTCGATCAGTATGCGAACAATGGAATCTTCTTTCGTATTTGACTAAAGTTATGCGGAACTATGCTGTAATCGCATACACACACGCACGCACGCACACACATACGTACACGGAGTACAACATGCAGATGATGTTGGTTTGCTGTTTGCTCGCCCTATAAGCTCCGACACTTTGGAAAATGTTTGTTATACGTGTGCCCTGAATCGACTGATCAGATTCCGATAGACTTTGTACTAAATATCTAATATCCGGTGAAGCCAAGGCACGAGATTTACGGTATATTCTCGTGTCCTAACTCCACTGGCCGCCGTTACACACACACACACACACACACACACATATATATATATATATCCCATTCGTCGATAAGTTGTGTCGCTTCATAATGCACATGCGACGTACTAAAACATGACGCCTGACGTCACAATGTGCCGAAAGGCACTCTATTGCAACTTTTTAATCTCGAGAGAAGCAATAAAGTATCGAGCTTCGGGAGCACGAGCGTTTACGACGGCGGCAATAATTCAAGGGTATTCCGCGCGAAAAGTTAGCGAGGCGCGATCGTCGCTCGAAGGATTTTGTCCGAGGGGGATGTTTAATTTAATAAATAACGAAGGCGAACGATATTCTCTCGCCCGCGTCTTGCGCGCGTCTCCGATTGCCCGAAATGATTAAACGTGCCGGATTCCCGGGTGCCGCTACGTTGTATTTTGCAGACCGTTGTCTACCCCCTACGGCGTATTGATCTCTCGGGGGATGATTTTTAAGACGAGTTTCGCGCCAAGTGCCACAGATGGCATCACTTTGCAGTCGTCGAGTTCGTAGAAACCTTTCAATTTATATTTATTATGCGCCGTTTGACTCGAAATACTGCACGAAGTGCAGTAAATATCGCGAATAAATATTCCCGAATCAGTCGTGCGCAATTAGCAATGTACAGCAATATTTTCCCCGGCACGTTTTATCGTAATTCCGATTAAGTTTAGTTATTGTATGTTACATATTTTTTTTATATTTTATACATATTTGTACGCTGCATAAATATTTAGTATGGATGCACGGTTTTTATTTGCACCCATAATTACGGAGGAACGTATGAAATGATAGTGAGTCGAGAGACGGGAAAGTATTGTAATAATCAAATTATTTCACATCCGACAATAAAAATGGTGTACCCCGGAAAAAAAAGGAAGAAAAAAAATTAAGGAGCATTAATTCTCATATAAAGCCTTTCCTTAGTAGTTAGCTCGCAGCAAGTTCGTATTAACTTGGTATTTATACGCCATAATAATTAATAAGAGGCAGACATAAATAACGGAACTTTCTAGTACAACGTAAACTTCTGAAAGCTCACTTTGCGGCAAGGCGTTTTTATTATCTCCTCGCGTAGCACGATATTACGAAGTTTGGAGGAAAGGTCCTTGCTACGTGTCGCGCGATAAAAATATAGAAACCACCGCGTATAGTCATCTCGATTACGGTTTACCGTTCCGTCCTGTTTCACGAACCGGCAAGAATGATTGTCGCATTTTATTTTGAATTGACAACTTTATACATATCGAGACACAGATTTCCGCCGTATCTATCGCAGCTGTCGAGCTCGCCGAAACTATTGGGTTGTTCGGAAAGTAATTTCGTTTTTTTCCCAACAGAGGACTTAATTGTATTTTTCACAGCCAATTTCACACTTAAGCCGCATAATCATTATATATTTTGACAGCTGATATAGCAAGGCTTGCTTGTGAAAAAAGTTCGATTGATTCTACGCAGTAGTTTTTGGTTGGTGCCCTATCAAATATGAAAGTGAAAAGCAGCATTTTCGGCATATTTTACTTTTTCACTATCGAAAAGGTAAAAATGCTGTTCAAGCAAGAAAAAAATTATCCGATGTGTATGGAGAAGATGTATTGACAGAACGCCAGTGCCAAAACTGGTTTGCAAAATTTCGATCCGGCAATTTTGATGTTGAAGATGCACCACGTTCTGGAAGGCCAGTTGAAGACTGATGAAGACACAATAAAGGCATTAATTGATGCAAACCGGCGAATAACAACTCGTGAGATCGCTGAGAGATTAAATTGATCGAATTCGACCGTTCATGATTCATTTGAAACGCGTCTGATTGAAAATCGTCTTTCATTTTCATAAGAAAAAACGAAATTACTTTCCGAATACAACCTAATACAACGATTTCACGATCTTCGACGTAGAAAGAACTATTAATCAAATATTACGCAGCTTTCTTTCATTATGCAAGACGGTGCAGGTGTGAACGAACATTATATCGCATTTCCGAACGGCGGAAAGGATTCAACGTCACGTGCGTGGTGAGGGCTATTCCCGAACGATACGTTTATCCCGATCGCGAACATTTGACGATTACGTCGCGTACACGCCGCCGAGGTTATTGACCAGGAAGTCGGCTTCGTCAGGGAGTAGATGAGGGTGGAAAGGCGGGTGTCGACGACGGCGGCGGCGGCGGCGGTGTGGCGGGTTCGAATGAGGGAGGTGTAGAGGTAGCAACCGAGTTCGCCCGCTATTCTCTCCCAGAAGGGGTAGGAGTATTACAGATCTGCAATACAGTCGCCGTTCCCTTTTGCATGGCTGTTCGTTCGCGGCTGTGTGTTACACGCGTGCGTGTGTACACGTTTGTGTGGGCGTTCACGTGTATTTGCCTTCTTCTTGGAAGGAGGCATGCCGCCGACGGGGGAATGGAAACGTTTTGTTGCCGTGGAAGGACGGAGTGGAGGAGTGGCGGGGAGGAGGAGAAAGCGGTTGCGAGAGGGTGCTGTCGGTGGTTGGGCCGCAGGGTGGTACGGAATCAGACAGATCCGCAGGTGGTTCTCAATCCGCTGCCGACTTCTTATGTACGTCGCATTTGAATCGAGCGAGAATCCCGCACTTCAGAATCCTCTTTTTTTTGTTTTTTTTTTTTTTTTTTGTTTACTGAAAATTTACGTATTTTACTTTACCGCGTCGATTATTCTTGGGAGCTGAAAGGAACGAATAAGAAACGAGTGGCAGTCATACGATAGCACAATGCAATTTGTAATGTTTCATCGTTGCAACTGAAAATGTCAATGGCATTGAATTTGCCAGGCCACCGATGGGTCATTGATATCGTGTCGCGATGAATTTTGTTACGAGTGCCTGCTCGCTTATCATGAATTTTGAATTACCCCCGTGCCATTTAATTATATATTCGTTCATTTTGTTAAATTTAATATTTTATCGAATGGTTCGCAAATTAACGGTAACGAGCCTTTGAATTAAATGGTATACGTATAAATGTAATAAATTTTAATCGTTCAAACGGGATACGTGATGTGTGTATTCCGTGGAAAAAAATTGTCGAAAACTTTCACAGCGGAATACTCGACACTACTTTTATCGGGCGCGCGATATCATATTTGAGAAGTTATTAAACGCTTGCGAAAAGATGCTTCTCGTAATCTCGCGATGCGATGGACTAATATCGGATTAAAAATCTTATTATGCTCAAGTCATCCTCGATCTAAATATTAGAGATAATGAAATTTTTTCTTTATATAAAACAATATCAGCGGGGCACGCTTGTAAGTCGTTTATAAGTTTATGAGATCAGTTAAGCAGGAGTCTGCAGCACAAGAAAATAGCCAACATCATCGGGCGTGCATGGAATTTTATCACTTGGAAATTTGCCCGATAAGACGATTTAACGTTCAATAAAAGATTTAATGTGCAGGCATTCATTCCAAAAAACTTATCCCGTCGTGCTTTCATTCCATTTTCCAGTGTCTCGATTATGCCGTTTTTTCATTATCGCGAAATTTCTTTTCATTTTTTTCCTTTTTAATCGTACACTATAAATCAGATTTTCCATTATCTATTTCGATACGATTTAATTGATATTAATTGATAAAATTGGGGCGTTTAATTAATGAATCGATCCCTTCCTGTTGTCACGAAATCAATTCGTCGCCGTGAGAACATTCAATCATTACGATGCATAAATAATTCCATTTGGATCGCTCAATCTGGAGCAAGATCGGTTGGGGGAAACAGAGATCGTAGAGGGTAATCTCGAGATGATATGTTTCGTATTGGTTAATTCGGCGATCCCTTAGCGTTTGATCGACACTGCCAGGAGGTCGCGGAGGTGTTCCTCCTTCGGTGTTGCCGGAGCAGGGATTAGCCAAGTCACGGGCTGGAATTTCCTCGATCCTGGAGGAGTATCGACCGAACCGGTCGCCCGGCGGTGATGCGGTCGAACCCCTTCCGCACCCCCTTCACCACCACCGGGAATAACTGGCCGCGTAGGCAGCGCGCGTGGGTTCGCCGCTCCACGTGCATTATTCGCCTCCTCCAACCTTGCACCGGCGGCGGGCCCGGGAAAATCCTCCGGATGACCCCGATTTTCCACCTCCGGGTGGAAACGCCAAAGTCCCGTTATTATACTCTCTCTCTCTGTCGGACGGCGGATCTCGATTTCCTCGATTGTAGTCTGCTTTAAGCTACGTCACTCTATTACGGTTATTGATTTTATTACTCTTGTATTACGTATCCGTGCGACGCGCCTGTAAGATTTAGTTGAACATTAACTAAATCTAACTTTTTAGCGCACAAATTACCACGCACATGCCTCTTTGCCTCCCTTCTCTGAACTTATTCAGGATTTTAACATATAATAGATTGTTTTAGGCACCTTCCCTTATTATAGATTTTTTTTAATGGAGTAGCTTGGACTAGATACAATTTTCCGCAGTGTAATTTTTACACACACACACACACACACACACACACACACACACAAATCAATATGTATGCTAAGTTGAACGATTGCCAAAAGAAGAGGAGGTGGATTCGCGAAATAGGGCCATTAGTACATATAGTAATTTTGACGAATATTCCTTTTTGTAGAAACGCTGATTAGTTTGCAATGCGTGCTGCGGTCGTAAGTGTTTAGTACGATTTGTTAGCTTTGTCCGAGAGAGACTGACGAAAAAAGTAGCAAGAGTACATTTGTGTGACTGTAAGCGATAGGGATAATGGCGACAAGTCGCCATGGTCGGTCGCTGTTGTAGTAATATCGCTTTGTAGCTGAAAAAAACTGTTTTACTTTGATCTGCGAGTCTTTCTTGGTAACTTAGTATTGGCGAAACGCGCGCGCGCGCGCACTATATGTGTCTGGTAGTGCAAGCGAAATGGTATAGAGAAACAATATATCGCTTGCATTGGTGCTATTGTTTTCGCGTTATTGTTGAATATACGCGCCATATTTGAGTAGTTGATTAGCGATCGATGTGTTTATTACTCGTTCATTAGTCCAGCGCCGCCACTTTATTAGCCACTTTATCTCGCTTCTCTTTCTCTCTCTCTCTCTCTCTCTCTCTCTCTCTCTCTCTCTTTCTCTCTATATATACATGTGTATATGTAGAGCCACGATCGCTGTATTGTAACCTTTTTCTTCGGCGCTCCCGTCGAGTCTCTCGATGCTCTTTTTTTCCGCGAGATTATTACGCAATGATTTTGCATCAAAATCAAATCTACGCCGTTTCAATGTTTCTCGAGGACGCGCCGCGCGATATGTTCGTTCGTCGAACGCTTTTTTTCCCCGCGAGAGAGAGCTTTTCCACGGCGCTTTCCTCAGTGAAAAGAGGAAAGGCGGCGACGCGCGATTTAGAAGACACACCGAGGCACCACCAAAGCGGTTTCACCTGAGAACCCCTGTTGTCTCTTTTTTTCAAGGATGCAGGTACGATTCCCGGTCGCCGGGCCTGTTGGTAAAATCATGCTGGTGGACTACCAGATGCGACTACCACGAGCGACGGATCATCGGTGACCATCGGGACGCGGTGCATTAACTCTCGTGAGTTCCCTCCTAATTGCCAAGAGAGAGACCCCCTGACTCGAGATTCAGGTAAAGAGAGAAAGGCAACCCGGGGGAGGGGAGGTCGTCGCGCGAGGCTGCGGCGAAACGCCGAGGAGGCGACGCTAGGTGTTGCTTGCCCTCTCCCCCCTGCACACCGGCTCGGATTGTAGAACCAATTAGATGCAAACGAATTCAGCCGTAGCTTAAACTTCCCACTGATTATTATTACGCGCGCAACCTCTTGACCGCCGCGCGTATTCAAATCTCGCGTTCAGAATATTACAACGCGCGCTTGTTGTTCCGTTATTATATATTCTTCGTTATATCGCGATTTACTTTTCTTCATATTCCGTATATATTACGGGGTAGAATAGTATCGTTAACAGCTATCAGAGAGCTAAACCTTTATAACTTTACGAGCAACGCTTCTCTTTTTAAATGTCTCGGTAGTTTTTAAATAATAAAATAATTTTAACAATACGATTGGAAATGGAACTGAAATATTCAAACTTTAAATACGAAGCGCCTTACAGTTCCGAGTGTTAAGATGTTGAACTAACATTCATTTAAATTAATTTAATTTTTTTTTTTTTTTCAGAAATAAATTGAGAGCCGATAAATTATTCGGATTCACACAATCATCCTGATAATCCCCCCAAATTTTCCCAAATCTTAAAAATTGTAATAAACTTATTGCGAAAAATGGGGGGATTATCAGAATGATTGTGTGAATCCGATAATTTATCGGCTCTCAATTTATTTCTGAAAAAAATTAAATTAATTAAAATGAATGTTAGTTCAACATCTTAACACTCGGAACTGTAAGGCGCTTCGTATTTAAAATAATTTTAATTTCGAATGAGAATTTTGTATCTCCATGAGATGGTTAAATTGTCAAGTTCCAATAGCGTTCGAAAAACTGATCGTAATCTCTGCTTATATAGATTAGAACATTCTAAAGTGTGCGTAATATTGCGTTATCGCGTCGCAAGTAAAAGGAAAGATTGTCCTATAGTTCGCGATTGTATCGTGATTGTAACTTGGCATCGAAGTTACGAGTTCCAAAGTTTCTTAATAGATATCTCGTCACTTATATTAATATGAAACATTTATTAAATATATGACACCGATTCGATTATACCGGCAGAATCTCACGTAGACTCGAGCCATTTTTTCCACGACAGTTAAGAGGAACTTCGTTACTCTTCTCGTTACATCGATCGCTTTCACACTTATCTTTTTCCTCTCTTTGCCTTCCTTTTTTTGCCTTTCTCTCTTCATCTGTTTTCTTGTTCATCACAATTATATCTTTGGCTTGGCTGTTACACAAATACGCGTATATATACGTGCACTATTTTTCTCTGCCCCTTCATCCCAACTTCCCTCTTTTTCTTCCTCTCCTTCCTTCTATCTTTTTCACTGGGAATCCTCTCTCTGAAAGTAGGGTAATGCTTTTATTAAACTTGAAAAAGTCACGAATATGTATATAGAGTGTTCCAGATCTGGCGAATCAATTCTTATCCGCGGATCTCTCTTGATAATAACGAACGAAATCGGTCTATAAGGACCGAAACCGAATCCGCTTCTTTCAGTCGTTTCGAAAAAATTACTGTTATTCCCATTTCGGATTAATCAGGGGAATTCATAAATGGCAGATCGCCTAATAGGATCCAGGACACCGTGTACATAAAACGAAGTGATGAGAATTATCTTGGAGTGACCTAGATTATGGACCGTTAGATCTGGTCGAACGGCGCGTATGCATAGTGCATTGTGCGCTGTGTGTGCATGTACTACCACAAACATTTATGCGCACACACACACACCCACAGACACCTTTACATGTACCGGTACACGCGCGCGTATGTTTAATTGGCTCCCCGATAACGAGTTTGTCTACAATGTCCACGAGAGCGGGAACTATATACGAAACCGTACGAGCGAGTTTCCGGTGTGACACACGTCCGACTTTTGCAAACGTTATTCCTGAATTAATGCACGAAAGACCTTAACTCTCTAACGACTTTCAAAGCGGATTAATGCCGTCCGTTCCTTGCCGCAGCGTGAAATATAATAACGCGCGCGCCTCTTCGCCAAGCTAAACGATATATTATTAACCGGCGTCTTTGAAATTATCCTTTATCGTCCGTCGATTTTTATCGGATTCCGTCAAGAGGAAGTGCTCGGGAAGTGCCTGAGAAGAAATAAGAATATAATCTCATATTCGTCGATGAAAACACGTGGATTTCCCCCACCCCGTCTGGCTCTTTCTTTGCTCTGCGTCTTCCTAGCTGTCTTGAAACTCCCCTTTGAGAATCGATTTCCTTCGTACCGAGCAATTAGATCGTAACGATCGACCCTGTTGCTCGCTTCAAAGGCCACGGCCTGCTGCCACGTCGATTGTCGTGCCAGCGAGAACGCGAGAGATCAAGGGAAATACGCAAACGGAAATTGCTGAGATCGTAGAAAGCCGTTCACCAAACGATTTTCGTGCTCGATTCACCGAATGGCGATTTAAACAGCGAAACAATCGCTGATCCCGCGTATCTCTAAGAATGAGGAGAGTTGAAACTTGTCGCACTGTATTTTGCCTTTAATTTGTAATAAGTTTGCATTTCGATGAATGATTTCTGCAGAAAAAATGCGAAATGCTAATCCGTGCGGAAACACGGATGATTGACATAAAATTCTACCGCGGTGCTTTACTTTTCCGTCGCGTTATTATTTAATAGATTTTCTTGATCGACTTAGATCTGTTGTGTGTCACATTATCTATTCTAACTGTTCCAATAATTAACGTTGCTTTTTATGAAATTTTACGTCCAACTTTGTTTTTAGGCAAAAAAAGAAAAAAACATTCTCGAAAAAACCGTTCTACCACACATTCATTATAATTCTTTTACTGGCTATAATTACCTCTCTCTGAGCATTGTAATTTTTTTCTTAAGCAACTTTTTATAACATTTATATTTATAAACAGTGACGATACACAGGTGATCACATTTAAATGCCTCACCGTGTACACGGAGGGATCAAAGCGTTGGTTATTATCGAAATAACCCGTGTATATTTATGAGCGTTTAACTATACTTCCCCCGCAAAAATCTAATTGTTCCCTTGACAACGAACGAGCGCCCATGTGGCACGAGTGTGCGGGACAATTAGCTTAATCTGAAGCACCGAATACAAAGTGATTTTCTATTTGGGCCCGATTTAGGATGTCGAGAGAACGAACCAAACCTATTGTAAAAAAAAAAGGGAGAAAGAGAGAGAGAGAGAGAGAGAGAGTGCGACACGCATCTCGAAGGTGTACGTGTGACTCGTTTCCTTTCACCTCTTGCCAAAGGGTGGTTGGCGCAAGACACCTCTTCTCCCTTTATCTCTCTCTCTCTCTTTCCACTTCTCCTTTGTTTCCTCTCCCTCCTACCCAGACTCGCTCCACACTTCGCTTCATCGGACTACAAAAGAAAAAGGGGTAAGAAAAGGCGAAGTTCGAACCTCCTCGACACGCACGGAACGGCTTGGGAGGAGGTACTCGTGCGCGGGATCTGAAAAGAGGAGAGGGAGTGACCGTAGATCGGTGCGATAAGGCGCGAACATGATCGAGAGATCTTCGATTAAACGGATGCGGAGTCATATCTCCCCCCCCCCTCCCCCCCCCCCTTTCATTACGTTCTTTTATAAGAGAAAGAGAGCAATTTTCGCGCGCTCCACTGCGGCGAAGATTACGCTGCGCATAATAAACAGATCGCGAACCAACATATAAATGATCATTGCAACGAGAGATCGTCGCTACGACGAAGTACGATGAGACGATTCAGAAGAGGATGATACACGAATACGTGTATTATCCATCGAGAATATCATCGGGTAGTAAAAGTATCAGCGAACGAGCGGGTGGCCAACAATTGTAGCGTTTGTTGTCGTTTATCTTTCTTCCTTTTTTTTTCTTCCGTTTTACCGATCTCTGGACTTCACTTAACGGCACTCTGTCGATTATCACAGATTAATATGATACAGTATAATATTTACGTACATCTTGCTGTCTTTCCTCTCTACCATCTGTTTTGCATTGTTTGATTTTGTTGTGAGTAATTAACTCCGTATTTCCTCTTCCCTTCTTTTTCATATTTTTTAAAGTCATTCTTTTTCTCTCTCTCTCTCTCTCTCTCTCTCTCTCTCTCTGTTACAGTTCGTCGAATATCGCACTTTAAATAGATTGAATTTTCAAACATTGTAGAAGAGATCTTGCAGAGACATACATTTAATTATCGTTTCCTTTGTTAAATTATCCGTCCATGTAGACCTTTATAGTGAACAGTAGTACGACTCCACCTCGTGAAATTGGTTGATTCTTTTAGACGTTTAATTTAAGGTTAGCGAGCAAAACTTTACTTAAAAGTTAGAACGCTAGAACGAAGAGGTAGTTGCGCACATTATGAATGAATAGCTTGTTTGGGGTCCCAGCGTTTAATCTGTTTTATTATTTATATAAGACAAGCTTCTGATTTAGTGACAGCATCTGATCCAAATAAAAGATTCACGGAAAGAGATTCCCTCAGAATTTAACCGTAATGATATTTAGTGAACTCGAACATTTTTTTTCAATTACGCGCTGCGGAAATTTTATAACAAATGTTTTTCTTTTTACAAACTTATATAATTTTAAATCACGTATTCCCGTTCCTCAGATTTTGATCATCAACATGAAAAAAAAAATTGTTCAATTACGTTAATTTTAAGCAAATATATATTAATGTAAAGTCCAATATTGGATTCGTGGATATCAATTAAAATTAACTAACTATGTGTATATAATAAATGAAAGGGTAAATACCCCTTGTTTTTAAACTAAATAAAAAAAAATTCTTAATTAAAAATATTTTGAAAACAATTTTATTACGATGCAGTTATTTACCAAGAGAATACTTAAACATTTGTTAGGAAGGAACAACGATAATGACGGAAGCAAGGGGTCAGGATACGCTAAAATCCCTTTATATGTGCTCCCCTATATAAATGCGCGCCAGCGCAATGCGACGATCAATGAATGTTAACCAATCCTGATCAGACCGCATTAATTAATATGAGTTTTATTGTTTCGGAAAAGTGGATCATATTTTCGTTAATCCGCGTGGTATGGCGCATGCTCTGTGTCAGTATGACTTCACTAACTCAATAAATGCGATATTCCAGAGAAAATGTTTACGTCCAATTAAAACACCTGAGAGTGGTTATCGGTGGCACTCAAATATACTTCCATGTTTTGTAATAATTTTTAGAGCAATTCAAATTTTTAAATACGAGAAAAAGAGTTTTTCGATTTCTTTTAAACCTGATTAGATTCTAAAAAGAATTATACTGAACATAGTATTTATTAAACAATAAACTTTATAATGTGTGATTAATTTGGAATTTTTTTTATTTATGATCTAAATCAATATCGGTAATTGTTAAATTACCACATATACTTAATCCGAACTTTTGAACCAATCCGACCTTAATCAAATTGCATTCTCGCAATTCTCCCGCTCATAACAGTTGAAGAATGCCCGACCGAATCAATATAGTCGAAATAGTGGAATGGTTATTCGGCAGCTTACAGTAGCTTACTCTGTTTCCCGCAACGGCATTCGCTATTAATTTCCTTTGATGGAAACTATTCCGAATAACTTGTATAAACTGTATTAATCTTCTGCGTTTATTCCCTATATCTGATGTATGTACATTTATCAGTTTCTGATTCTATTCTTTTTTATATATGCTTTAGTTATATTTATATTTTTTTATATCATTTATGTATATAATAATCTATCTGATTATATCAATAAATTGATTACATTTATAATTAATTCGAATATTAAGTTTGAATAATGCAAAAATCAAAATAAGAATTTAATACAAAAATATAACGCAAAAATTAATTGTTAATTTTAAGATGATATTGCCAAACTGTCACTACATATAAGCTATATACATACATTTACAATGGATACTTTCCAGCAAGGACACAGTCGGAGAATTGTTTCATCCTTGTTTAATGTAAGCCAACAAGGATGTAATGATTCACTGTGTTACATTGTCTGACTATGTCCTTGCTGGAAAGCACCCAATATTAACATAATATATAATTTTATATACATATATATATATATATATATAAAAGTGTATATTATATAAATTACACACACATTTATATATATAGATATATGCTGCTGTTGCTAGGTATGTGTGTATTTGAATAGCAAATAAACTTTCGGTATTTATCGGCTTGACTCCGTTGGTATATCGGAATAGAAACGCGTATGTCGGCAAGATAGGAAACTGTAGCTGTATTGCCGACTGTAGCTTACCCACTACGGGTAAATTCATTATCCGTATCTTATCGCGTGTATCTTTCTTTCGCATATCCTAAAAGCAACTTTATATTTATCGTACGTCACACAATAAGTCCCTGTGTTCGCTTTTACCACAAATCGCTTGTTATAATAACCGCTTTGAATTTGATGATATATTTAACTGAGATGCAATAATAATCTCTAAGATGTAAAATATTGATCTGATAATAAGGTGCAGCAAGTTCTATCTATTCGTGGGAATCTTATTTACACATTGACGTCCAATTTAAGAAACAATTTGGATAATTATAACGATTGATGTATACGGTATTAAAATACCTAACGATAACGAAATTAAAAATGAAAAATTATGCTATCTTTAAAAAATTCAACTTATTTATTTAATTGATATCTTAAAATCTCTGAAAATATGTGTGTGGTTGTCCCTATGACATAAATGTTTCATTCTCATAGATACACAATCAATAACCAATTAGAAATTAGCTTAAAATGTTATCTGTTAAGCTAATATAGAACCTTTATTAGAAATTTACAATTAAATAAAGAATTTGCCTCAAAATTATATTCGACCATTACTATGCATAATGAAACATTTTATATCCTTACATCATGGTTGGCACTAATATTGAAAACGTATGCAGTGTTGCAATGAATTGTTCTAAATAAAAAATTCCGCAATTTTCAAATATAAACTCAATAGTATAAACATCATAATTCAACATATAAACTCAAAAGTTACTGCTCGGAAAAAAATCACGCGGATGAGTACTGGAAGAATGACGAGAGAAGTTGATTCTTGGCAATTTTGATTATAGGAATCGTTAGAAATTATATTTTAACACTTTTCTATTATTCGGTATATTTAGTAATTTAGTAATTTTGTGACCTTTTTTAATTTATATATTTTTATGTTATTAAGAACCTAATGACCTAATGAGAATCGAAATGTATAGGATTGTATTTAAATTATTGTAAGATTAAAATTCATTTATTAGCATTTAACATTCTGCATTGACAGCCTTTGTCATTTAATTTGTTTGAAAATTTTGAGTCTAAATATATTGAGTATACTTTTAGTTATAGCTCGGAAATTATTGTTCGAATACGCGCGTGGCAAATTAAATTTAACCATGTGAGAGAATGCGTCGGTAAATATTCGCTACAACGAACTAGTGTATAATGCTGTATAATAATGATTTCGAGACAGTCGGCGGATCGATAGAATCGCGCGGTGGTATTGTACCGTGCCAAGATGATTAATTAAATGCAAACACCGCCACGCCCACGTGCGGCGGGACGAGGTGGATAATATAACCGCGCGGTCGTATTAACTGCGTGGCGACATGTGATGCGACCGATCCTCCGAGGGAAATGTGTGATATCGTGATAAATGTAGGTCGGTACCGTGTCATTTAAAGGGAGTGACTTTCCCTTTTTGTGCGGCTATCAATCCTAAAATACACGCTACCGTAATGAAGACTTGTGGATGTCAAGATGAAAAGCGATTTCGCGAGATTCACATTGGAACGGTAGTCTGTAATTACTTTGGAAATTATTCAGGGTAAAAGTCTTGATCGACGTAAGGACGCGAAGAAGGAAATAAACGCTGCATTCCAGGGCAAATATCTTGAATACGCGGATTTCTTTAAACAGGAAGAAAACCTCGGAAACGATGTGGTTAGATTAATTGCGATGATGAATTTAGGTAAAAGAATGAAAAAAGAAGAAAAAAGAAATGTTAGGGGATAGTTGGCCTAGAGAGAGAGAGAGAGAGAGAGAGAGAAGGGAAGATGGCTACTGAAAGGACAATGAAACCGCAGATTGAAAATCGCCACCTCTGATCGATTCGCTTAATGATGCCATTAGCAGGATTTCCAATCTCGG
>NW_017305375.1:4457604-4466255 GCF_001594115.1 Trachymyrmex septentrionalis
TGCGAACCGCAGATTGAAAATCGCCACTTCTGATCGATTCGCTTAATGATGCCATTAGCAGGATTTCCAATCTCGGTCGAAAAAGAACAAAAACGGTTTTTTACGATTTGCATTCGCAGCAGTCGCCCGTAATTATTCTAAAAAAAGCTACGCTCACGTACGGCTTTACAAATTTTATAGCACGTGGCTAGTATCTTTTTCAAAAATTATTTTTTCATAAAAATGGAAAACCGTACGATCACAAATAGATTGAAAGCGCAATCATTCTTTCGATGTTTACATTATAATCCTTTTAATTCTGTCTTTTAAATGGCAATATATAGTTTGCGCAATTTATTTGTCACTGTTTTATTGTCTGAAATATGCAACACTTAAAAATGTTTGGAAAACAGCCTTAAATCAGAAAAATACAAACGTAGAAGGAACATCAAATAATAAACATCAATATTGATATTAAACTGAAATAGTGCTTTATGCAATATTTCAGTTTGCTCATCGAAGCTTTATGTTGCGTTTCGATTATTTTACTGTTTAAAGATAAATATATAATAATAATACATATCATGCACATCAAGTTACCGCGTATTAATTTTTGCATTTACATTTTTATCGCGTAGTCATTTTTGGAACACGCTATTGTACGCTGGATAATGCGTAAAACGACGTGGTTTTGGGAGGGTCGGTATGGCAGACTATAGTGTTTTCCATTGGCCATCTGTCGAGGGGAATACCCCCCGTGGATTAATTGGAATCTTGCGTATTGATCCAATAACGTGAGTGCTGGATACAAGAATCAGAGACGGGGAGGGAAAACTTGAGAAGAGGGATGCTCGGGAGAAAGATGGAAAAAGATACAGAAATTCCGGAACGAGTTCAAATATTATTATTATTGTGTTAGAAAAGTGTAACAAGGAAAATAAGTGCTATTATTTAAAAGAAATATAAACAGGAATAAGTTATGAAACTCTGCTGTAACGCGAAAAACTTAAAGTGGTAGATGCGTATAAAAATTTTCACATTAGGAAAATAATGGTATTGATATATTTAATAATAGAATAAAAGATAAAATTTATTTAGTTTTTTAAAAAATTTCTCTATTTTAAATTAAATATTTATATCTTTTTACAACTTTTTTTTAGAATTTCCTCACATAATACAATTCTTTATAATATTGTTAAGTCAAATACACTGAAAATATTCTACATATTTCTTGTTGTAATGAAAATTTTACATTTTCAGTAATAACTAAATCTCTCTCTAAAAATTTTAATCGAATATCGAATAAAACGCGCACGTAAAGTTCTATAAAAATTTCGCGACGTTTCTTTTAACGAATACACGCCGCAATGCACGATCAGTATTTACATTCCACCTGAAATCCACTTAAACTTCTCAAAGCTTTTAGAAGTTTATCTTTGTTTCGCTTATAGCGTGTCATGTCACGAGCCGACGACGTGTTCCGCGTTAATTGTGCGCCTTAATTAAAACTAATATCGCCTAAATTAAAATAAATTAAAACGCAGCAGCCCTTCACTCCACTACCTACCGCACAGTCGCACCCTTTATAAAGATCTTTAAAAAAGGAAGGTACGTCGCTTGCCCGAGTGTGTGTGTGTGTATGTGTGTGTGTGTGTGTGTGTGTGTAGCTCGTCACTCTAGCATTTTTTCACGCTTCAAGAATCACACTTCGAATATTTTTTTTTGTTCTGCTTTTTTATTTGCTGAAACTACGATTTTACATTTCCTTGCAATATTTCTCTTTCGTTTCTAGAACGAGAACTGAAATTTTTTTTCTTTAATCTGAGCAATAATTTCCTTCTATTGGACAAATAGGAGTAGAACGCACACAGAGAGAGAGATAAGAAATAAGATGAGGGCGATGATAAAGAGGTGCGTTCTTTAGAATAGTGTTCGGCACATTTATGGAATGTGCACTGAGAAAATTTTCTGGTTGAAAATGAATGAAAGAAAACTAATCACATGAATTAGAATTCTGGTTATCTCGACTAGAATTATATAATAGAAAATTCTAATTTGTCCATTTTCAACCAGAATTCCAATTAATGCAAACGGACTTTTTCCAGCGTGTGCATATAATCTAATTACTCTGCAACGTGCAAAGCATGCAAAAATTGCTCGGGGAAATATATTTTTCTAATTTACTCTATGTGCCATTTGCGTGTTTGTTCGTTATCAAAATCTGTTTTGATTTATCTTCGATTTATTCACATTAATATCAATAAAGCCGCAGTAGCAGAGGAACGTACACATGGACACTCCTTTTTCGCGTGTACGTGCAATTTTTATAGCCTTGAAGCTACCGAAAAATTTCTTATGTTGTCAAAAATATAACTGCGATTTGAAATGAGTGAGTCTCTCTAGTAACGGATCGAGTTCGCTTAATTGGTGAATCGAGTTAAGATAATGAATTATCGATAATTCGATAAAGACCCCGATCGAAAGCGAAATTGGAGCGTTCAGTAAGGAACAGAAATTCCGATATCGGTGTAATTTATTCAAGATCATACAGACCGAATTATATCTTAGCGGAATATCTAATAATAATAATACACTAAGAAACTACACATCTCTGCGAGTGCCAGATATAGTGTACACTCTAAATTCTACACACTTATAGAATTCTCTATCTAAAGACTCTCACGGGGATTTAAATATGGCGAGGTCTTTCCCCTTCTCTCCCTTTCCTTTTCCACCATATTCCTCCGCGTCCCGATGGTAAGGCACACCAAGCTTTCTCTCTGCATCGATCTTCTTTCTCTTCTCCCGATGTATTGCTCTCCAAAGACATGATCTGTAGACTATGCCATCGTGTATCAAACTGGTCGACAGAAATGAATAAAATAGAACACGAAGACGGTTAGTATCTTATTTATTTCTATTCAATGGTGTAATGGAAATGCAATGGCCATCTTCACGCTCCCTCTCTCTCATTTTCGTTGACTATATTTAATATACTATTTAAATACGGATTAAGTCGATTAAATACGGAAAAAGTCTATAAATTAAGTCTCTCTCCATCAAGATCATCCCCTCTCTCTCTCTCTCTCTCTCTCTCTCTCTCTCTCTTATTCATTGGCTTCTATCTTCACAAGATAAAGAGGCAACACGGCCACAGATCACATCACAGAAATTTGTCAACTAGCTAAAGTCTTTCCATATGCTTAACCAAATTTAACTTTTTTAATCAGGCGAATGCAGAGTCAGAGCAGAGTAGAGCAATGACGCTCCTTAATTTAAGACACGATTAGGTTTTTAAATTACATATGGGAGCATTGCTTAAACGCAGGAAAAATCGTGCGTATGTGAGGCACGGATGGGCTCGAATCCAGATCCATGGATTGCTAGTCTGCGGATCGAGCCACTAAACGTCTCAACCAAGATTATTCGTGTATCATTGGCACCTCTGCAAACATCGCTTCGCCTAAAGAGCAATGTTTGTAGAGATGCTAGTGATCCACGGATGAAGGTAGTGCTGCCGCCTGGCGGCGGTGCCCTGAGATACCTGCGCGGGGACCGGGAGGATTGCACGACAAACCCACCCCAATGTCCACCGGTCCTCCATCCATATCCCCTTATACACTTGTATTCCCTACGACGAACACACGACCACCATCGCATTACCACTATCAACCCGTGCGAAATCCAACCTCAGTAGTTTTATCAATGTAGCTCGACGTGGAACAGTCATCATGTTGATAGGACTGCTGCTTTTCCGACCTTCTGGCATGCCTCGCCTGGCTAAATGCGACAGCTAATCAAATCCCAAAAGGAATGGTACGTTCGACAGGTGTCGATTCACTTAAAAAAAACGCATCTTTATCTTCTAAAATGAATTCCTCAATATTTTTTTGCTCGACGTTTCATAGTACGCACTAGTTTTGAAATTGTTCACTTTAGAGCTTACCTCCGACTCGATTCCTCCTTAACTCTTCGTTCGAACTTTTTCTCACATATAATTGTGGCTGTTGAGACACACGATGGTGCACTTCGAAGGTACTACTGAATAAAAGATGAGAGTGCCGCAGATGCATCCGATAATGCAACTTTTGAATTATTGCAATGTAAGAATATTGTACGAAGATTACGGCGACGCTATGGATTATACGAAGCAAGATCGATGATTGTGGAAGAATATTTCTTCTTCGTTGAACTTTCATGAGAAAAGCTTAAGCAATTTGCGTGGTTATTCAAGCTTGCAAGCAATTTCTCTTTTTATCCCAGATGATTTCTCTTTTGTCCCAGAAGTCGAACGCACAGATTGCAAAATGTTCTTTCTCCGAAGGCTCATTTGATCGAATACATAGAACGATATTTTCGTATTATCTATAATTGAAGAACAAATCTTTTCAGCCGGATCTAAATACGCGTTGATGAAAATGTAAATCGATATCCAATATTACTCAATTCAGTCGAGAAAAACTAGACCATCAAAAGGTAATATGGACGAAATTAGAAATGATATTTCTGACTCGACAACGAAACTATTTTTCGATTCCTTTCCCATGGCATTATTGAAATGGTAAAATCACGGTAATATAACACCAAGTGAGAAAATAGTCCGCTTTGCCACTTCAGTTTCACCTGTACCAAGATTTATTGTTTACAATGTCTAATAAAATCCTCGAATTTGTTTCTTTTCGTTGTTTTTTATAGTACTACGGTCTAAGCAATCGCTTTGAGAACGTATTACGACTTTTGGAATGAATAAAAATTAAATCGAGAACTGGGTGTTTAGCGAAAATCATCAATTCTTTTATGTTGAAGTTGAAGTATCGCGAAAGGATAAGAGAGTGATGACATTTTGTTTTTTTTCTATAATGCTAAGCAATTATTGTGAGAATTTTGAAATAGAACGGGGAAATTCTTTGAGTCAAGGACTATATTTATTGTGTATAGATCACTTCTTCCATATTGAAATTAAAATAATCGTGAAAGAGACGGGATAAAAAACAAAAAATAAAGGAAAGGGAAGTAGTGACAGAAGGCTTGCGATCGACCTCAACCCAGCATTAACCTTTTCATCGACCCCGTTGTCCGCCACCCCTTCGCAATGTCGCTCTAATTCCGTGTGCTGGTTGTAAACGGAAACAGGGCTGATTCATTACTCAGTAAATGGTCGTGGCGCGGTTATTGTAGGCGCGGAATTAATAGAAGAAGATAAATAACGAGAGAGAGAGAGAGAGAGAGAGAGAGAGAACGTGGCCGCCGCCTTTTAATCTTTGATTACTTGGCAACGAAGTATCGAAGCGTGCGTCACGAAAAATATCGAAATATTATACAACACCGCAAATATAATTCTATTAATAAATTTCCTTGCATTCATTCGAATTTCATTGCATTCTTTAGACAATATTTTGATCAATTCCTTATGATTTCGATGGGAATTTACTAGAGCAAAACTTGCCCTTTGCGAATCCTCTGCCTATTCAAGTATCGATCTCACACGAGTGACGAGTAGACACATCCGACCTCCACCGAAACTATGTTACAACCTACGACCTTCTTCCAGTTCCGACTTTCGATTACCCGACTTTGGATTACCCGTCGTGTTCGCGCGATCGATGACGAACGAGAGAATTTCCGGAGCTCATCCGGGCGGCGACCGGCCCGCAGTAGATCCGCGTTTTCCGGATTAATACAAGCAACACGCGATGTTATTTCTCAACGAGAGGTCACTGCGCGACGATAACGCGCAGGAATATCCACGGACGCGCTCCGGCCATTTTGCGGACTGTAGGCACAACGTAGATGCGTCCCGATAACGGAATGCCTCTGTCATTTGTCGTGACTTCATGATCCTTGGCGATTCAAACAGTTTTTCTTGCTCAACAAACCGATTAAAACGATTTTCACTATCTTTAAAAGTAATTCTGCATTTCCGCATTTCAACAAAGGGGCAGAAAAAGAACTGTTGACGGTTGAGGAACGGGCGAGAACGGCTCTTTGAATCGACCAGTGTGGCAAGCAGCCGCGCCTCTCGGTAGCTGCCTTATCGACTGGAAATACCATCGCTGTACCATGGTGTATCCACGCTCGAGGAATATCGAGGACAATGTTTAATAGTTTACGAGAGTTAAAAAAACCCGATGGTCAATACGTAACACAACAGTCGCGCGTTCGGGCGTTTCCTCTTTGTTTTCGTTCATAGAGGTCCACCGTCATCATGCAAACATTCATAAAATTCTTCGTTCGTACCGTCCCCACTTTTTCACCCTCTACCGCGTTCCCCTTGATCGCGGAAACCGTCTAGCGAGAGCGCGCAACACCAATTCGACTTTTAATCGATTTCACACTTTCCACATCCTGTATGTCCCGACAAGTCTTGGTGATGATGATGATGATGACGTGGTTGGAAGTGGACCACAAGGACGAGGACAATGTCCCATCACACCAGTAACTCTTTAAAGGCGTACTGCTGTGACAGGACAATATCCCCGGCCGGTGGGCTGATTTCTCTCCGATGTCTTCCTTCCCCTTTCTCGGAGTTAGTACTGCTCTTCTTGGTGTTCCCTCTCTCTCTCTCTCTCTCTCTCTCTCTCTCTCTCTCTCTCTCTCTCTCTCTCTCTCTTTGTCTTTTTCTCTTTCTCTTCCCGACTGCTTCTCGGTACGGCAGTCGAACGGATTGCCGAACGAGATATGGCGGCCGGCGAAAAATACCCCTTTGCGAAGGCCGTATCATTCGGTCGAGCGTCCCGACGGCACTGCGTCGCTCGGTGGCGGCGGCGGCGCCTCCGCACCCTCTCCCCAACCATCCACCCGTCTCCTCCCCACTAGGACTGGGGCTCTTCTACCGTCCCTGAGCCTCTCCCACCGCGAGGAAAACTCACCCTCTTCGTCTTCGATATGATCCTCCGGTCTCGTGTATATACGCACGCATGCGCGGGAGGGAGAGAAAGCGTTTGCGCGCCTGCATGTGTGTGTGTGTGTGTGCCTTTGTGGATATACGTGACAGGGAGGGATACATAGGGCGCGGAAGAGTAGCACCGGCGCGAGAGGGGGACTGAGTACGACCCCTCGACGTTGCTGGGGGCGGACGCGGAGACTGCTGCTTGGTACTAGGGATGTCTAGCGATACTGAAAATACTGAAAGTACATACGATCTCACTACACTGGTCTCGCCACCCATCAGCCATCCAACTCTCTCCCTCCTGTCTCTCTCTTTCTTTCTCTCGTCCCTTCTCTTTCTATCATTACTTCTCTTCCTCTCCCTTTCGCTACCCTTCTCTCTTTTGTTTCCCTTTTTCCTTCATTTTTTCTTTTTCTTTCACTCACTTTTTCACCTCACGTCCCGTCCTCGCCGTCGTAACGTAAGACGATCGAGGTCATCGGGAAAAGAGGTTGCTTGGCTTGTTGCGTTATGGACATTCATGAATTTTTATAATGCACGTTTATGATCGCGCACCATCGAATGATTATGAATCGCTATTTATATCGCTGCGAAAATCATACATCTACCGATGAGTACCTTTTTTTCGATGAGACAATATGGTTCAATTAAATGATCGATAAGCCGCGTCACGCTGGCCGATTGTGTAATCGTTCACTCGAACCACATCAAACGATTTTTAAAAAAATCTCAGTTTACATGGTGATATTTCGATTTCGCGGCGATAGCTCGATAACCGCAAAACGTACGACGCATCACGACGAGAAAATTGAATCTGCAACGCGCGGAATTATTTTGCACACAATTTTAAATTCGCGCAAACAGTAACGTGCGAAGACACGAACACAAACGGATAAGCATTGTTTCGAAATAATTAGAAAATTAATAAAATTTAATGACTTGACACTGATCACATTTATTGATGAAAACGATTGATGAAACGGTAATCTAATTACGACTTGCGGAGCTTTTCTTCCTCACAGCTTTATGCCATCTGTCTTGTCAAAGTATCCTCTGCCTCCGTGGAGTCGATGCGTGCGTGCGTACGGAGGGCGGATATCCCATTGATCGATTTTCTCTTTGGACTAAATGGGAGACAATCCGAAGGTATCGCCTTATTGGAAAAATTCTGATTTCAAGAGACGACATTTCGAACATTGAAGAGGAAAAGGCCGTCCTTTCTTGATGCGGTAAATCGCAGGGAAAACGCGAACGATATATCGCGCTCTAGACATCCTTCTTTAACCCGCAAACTTTTTATCCTCCGGTAAAAAATCGTCTGGAGAATTTTCCAATATCGACAGCAATAAACGTCTCCCTTGGAAATGAGACGTACCATCTCGATGTGAGAGCGAACGAAGTAAGATAGCGGTAAGGGCGAAAAGCGTGGAAAAAAATAAAGGGAAGGGTTTGATAATCGTGACGTTCCGTTGAAGAGAGCTTCAACGACGAAGGAAAGTAGACGAGGAGAGCATGAAGAGAGAAGAAACGTCGTAAGACGTTTTTCTCGGCAAGACCGATCACGGCTTCCTGGGAGGAGGGAGATCGCGAGAGACCGAAGCGAAGCCGACATGACCGAGCGAGCGGCGCCGAGAGCCGTGCGGTGGTGCGAGCCGCACACGTCGAGAAGAACACCGCGGAGGGGTGTATTGATCCACCGGCTGCGCGTTCTCGTCGGCGTTGTGCCCCACGACAGGCAACTACCCACTCACCCTCGCGCCACTTCGTCCCACCGCCGCCGCCG
>NW_017305375.1:4466315-4466549 GCF_001594115.1 Trachymyrmex septentrionalis
CCACCGCCGCCACTCCCAACCCCAAACGACTCGCTCGTTTCGCCCTCCTGGCTCTTTCTCCTCTCTTCTCTCGCTCGTCCGGACCTTCCGCTCCACCCTCGCCACATTCCATCCTGCTCCAACCCCTGTTATACTTACCCGCCTCGCCGCCCTACATCCCCGCGACACCCTTCGTCGCGCGCATGTCGACCATGCCGCTCGCTATATCCAAACCGGGCTAACGCGCAACCCCCC
>NW_017305375.1:4466649-4469977 GCF_001594115.1 Trachymyrmex septentrionalis
CCCCCTCCCCGCCGTGGCTCTCCTCCGACCGTCCACCCCCCGCTGCTACACGGCGCACCCCGCTGTCCCGTCCACTCGCCGTCCTCTCTCTCTCTTCCCCTCGCGCGCACCCTCGCTTGTACGGCCGCAACGCCGTCGGTGCTGGCGGTGAATGTACGACGCGTTACGACGCTGGAATCCTGAGGGAAAAGGCATCGCGACGGCACGGTATATCTCCGGTTAGATATACACGACGGAACGACCATAGTTTCTCTTAGTTTCGTACGTATCTCTCGAGTCACATGCGAGACGCAGGATGGGCGAGTCCACGCTAGTACTGCTCGTGATATGGGATATTGGTTTGTTACTCACGATATATACGAGATATCTTTCTAACTGAAAGAAAAGAAGGGATGTATCGGACGTGCGTAAAGCGCGCGCTGAACGTCTGCGGCTACGTGGAAAGGATAAAATTTTGCGCCCGTCTTTTAAAATTTGGTCGGATGTAAAAATGAAAATAATTTTATCGCACCGCGTCAAAATAAATAATTGCACAGGAGCTCAAGCATGAGGAGCTACAAAATGCTACATAAAGTGTTTTGACATTTTATCAATTTGGGCTATAACAATATTTTTGATAGTTGAACAAAATTATTTTCAGATTTGTATTTAGCTTACATTTTTAAATTCCTTAAAACTGTACAGTCTCAATTATCTTTGCTACGGCAATATTCGTGATACGACAATTGTCATTATTATTTGGATACAGCATAAGCAAAAGACAAAATAATTCTATGAAAGATACCGCAGTATAGCGTTGCACTTTTATTTTGCATTTGATCAAGAATTAAATTATGTTACGCGAAACGATTTCGTAATGTATTAATTAAGGAGACGGAGATTCTTCGGAGTAAAACAATGTAACAGATTTTGAAACGCGATAAACATAGTATATTTGTGACACGGCCATAACACGAATTATTTAACGACGCCGAATATAAGCGAATATAGACAAGACAGCTATAACGCGATACGCAATTAATCGATATAATTGTAAAAATAATTAATCAAGGTTAAGGATAGCAATATGACATCGTTGTCAGAATTAATCTCGTTTTATAATAACAAACATCACAAGTGACACGTAATTCTACAGATTACGTGCACGTTGCTTTTAATTAATTACTTTAACTGAATGTTTTACATCAGGCGTAATAATTGATTAAATATTGGCGCTCATCCGTGTCTCTAGATATTAAATGTAAGCGCGTTCGGCGGCAACAGCGAACGGTCGGAGATTTATGGATATTGCGAGAGACAGGGTATGGACGGATACATTGTTTTTCCTTTCTCATGAGATTATCGATTATTCTCACACGCAGCTTGGACGAAACGAGAATACTATCTAAAAACTGATTTCATGAGAAATAAAATTTTATGAAAATATCGAAAGTAACTATTGCAAAATGGTTTTTATATTGTAAATGTCAGGAATAAAAACGCATTTATTTTGTGAACTTACCTTCAAACTACGAGGATTCCGCAGGTCGTAAAATCTCGGTACCGACGGAATTTCGAATCTTTGATAAGCGGTCGGCCTAAAAGACGATAATATCCGCTTATACTTGGAAAGATACATAGGTATTTATTCTCGCGTGCAGTTTTTGTGATTTACATAAATCCTGACGAATGCGTAAAAATTGCAAATGCGAAAGAGCAATAGAACGAGGAACGTTATTTCCCGTTTTTACTTAAATCCTGTGATAAAAATATTTATATATATATATTTTTTTTATTACGGACCGCTTGACATATTACACGGCATAAGTAAAAGTTCCTCGTAAGTAGACATAAAACATGGCAGTGCCAAGGTCGTTAGCTCTCGGTAGACACAGTGACCTTAACACATCGGCGCTATACATAGAATGTAGATTGCTTACAGGAATAGACGGACCGCGCTATATTTTCCGTCCAAGTTCCAGGGTTTGCTGACGCGATCGTTTTGCGAAATGATATATTATTTTTACACTTGTCGCGCGAGACAGAGCGACTTGTTTCACTTTAACGTCGGTCCGGAAGAACCATAGAATCCACTACTTACTGAATGTCAATCGTACTAACGAAGAATCTATGGTAGACCATGGAGGGTATGACGACCATCATGCAAACGTTGAGCAAGACGAGCGGTATCAACTGAAACAAGAAAAATATACGAGCACGAGCTCTTAATAAAACTGCCGATATTTGTAAGATGTTTATCGCCATCTGCACGAACGCTTTTCCCAAGGAAGGGCTACAGAATATAATAAATAGAAATCCGTCTGCATTTAACACGATGTATAATTTAATTTGCTCACGAATATATTAGCATTAAATTACTTTAACACAAACGCTTTGCAATTAAAAATGTTCATCTTTATATATCACAAGAAAAAAATGTATGTAGGAAAAATATCATATATATAGAAAAAATGATATATTAACAATGTTATATAAGTCAACAGTAGTTTAACTAAAAATAATCGTGTTAATTCTTTAATAGTATCTATTAATAATAAAATAAGTTATATATATATTCTTGTCATGTTCTTGTTTTTTTAATAAAATGTTATTTGTTTCATTAATATTGTTATTGAATAAACAATATTATTTTCAGTTAAATTGCTGTTGGCTAATGCTGTGTTAATATAACATTATTTCCCTTTTCATGTTTAATATATATGTATAATTTGTACATAAATAATATATATAAGTGTGTATGTGTGTGTAATACGTATAATATATAATTTTTGCCTTATTGCAAGAAATAAGGAATCGATACTGTGTGTTTTAAAAAAAATTTGTATAAAATCATAACGTTCAGTAGCTAACTTTTAGTACAAAGACTAACACGAGCCGGAACGCCACGTGGATTTTTGCTTGACCGCAAATGGACTTACGATCGATTTATTTTTGTTCGCAGCGCCGGCATGGAGGCAACAAACGGCGCGATCGAGCACGACTTCCACAACACGTTGGTGCCGATAAACGGTAGCCATTCAGGCAGCTCCGGCAGGAGTACGCCGAACGGCGGCGACCCGGCGCCGGGCAAGCTTTTCGTGGGCGGCCTTTCCTGGCAGACGAGCAGCGAAAAGCTGCGGGAATATTTTAACATGTTCGGCACTGTTACCGATGTCCTCATCATGAAGGATCCGATGACGCAGGTCGGTCTACCTATCTGAGCATAACTCTCGGCTTACTCGCCCGATCAATTACGGTTTATTTATTGTACGAGGTTGTTCTCGCGCGTATGTGTGTGTGTGTGTGTGTGTGTGTGTGTGTGTGTGTGTGTGTGTGTGTGTGTGTGTGT
>NW_017305375.1:4470077-4472228 GCF_001594115.1 Trachymyrmex septentrionalis
TCACCAGCTGTCAAGCTAATAACGAAAGTTGTTCATTTCTCGCGTTTTCATCGGTCACGTTCTGATAATATTTCAAAGCCGCATTAATTAAGAGAATGTGCGTGCAATAGCATCGTTTCGTTTAAACTTGTATGAGAAATTAATTTTTCTAATCTTTTTTTCTTTTTCCTAATTCAACGTTTCGAAATTGATTCAGTGCTCCTCTATCTTCTAATGCGTCGTGTACAATTTTTTTTACGACTAAGAAATCTATTCTCAGAAATGGTTTTTATTGATTGAATGTTTTGTTGATAATGGATCATGGATATGATTAAATTTGTATTATTCAATTTACGGTGAGAACAGCCTCGTGTATTGCCCACGCGTTTCCAAATCGCGTTCCATGCCGCGCCTGTTGATTTGCCGATAACGGTTTTCGGCTCGACCCCGATACCTCGTATGCTTCGCGGGGGGTCGGCCGCGAAAATGCCGCGAGAGAAAGGAGTTTACCTCGACAGGATTCGATGCACCAAGCAATCTCTCCTTCCACTTTTGCACGAAACTATATACCGTAGTAGACCGTAGTAGATGAAAAGTTGTACTAATCGGTGTAATTAATTGCTGATAAAGTATCAAGAGAAGTAGATTGTATTAGGTATTATTAATCGCATTAATCGCATTATATATTAAAAGAAGGTGGGAAAGGCAGAGTTGTCGTTTTTTTTTTTTTTTTTCTCTTCTTTTGTCGGATGAGCAGGCGGTAAATGTCGAATGCGGGTGTAATATCGGATATTTCGCGAACGAGAATGGGTGGGACAGACGTAATGTTTATACATATTATATATATATATATATTAGTAGCTCCTTAACGTTCGTAATGGATTTGAATCTTATCGCAGTCTTTGTTTCACGTAACATTAGAATGTTTGTCTTAAACATTGGCTTGGACAGTCTTGCATGCAAATGGTAGTTTGGTAGCACTAGTTAACCGTTTATAACAAAAGCTACGAGAGATCACCGAAAGCAGGATTTATTAAAGATTAGGATAATTTCGCAATCACAGAACATTCTCATGTTCCGAATCGAACCCGCAATGTTAGGGAGAAGACAAATCTTGAAACAGTTTTGGTGACCGTTTGAGCAGGTTAGAAGTGAAACAGTAATTTTATGAAAAATCGTGTGGTACTTATTTTACTCGCAATATATATATATATATATCTCTCGACAAATTACAATCAGCTTTGTCCCAACGCGTGAAAAGTTTTTCATGCTCATGAAAACTCGGCCTAAACAGTTTAGCGGTAACTTGCGATAATTGAACGAAGTGCGAATAAAAACGGTATCCCTCGAATCGGGAAGTCGGGAAAAATGAGTCGGTTGTCGGAGCGTTCGATAGCGAGAGCGAAAAAGAAAAAGAGTCGCAGGAAAAGAGGGAGAGACACGCAATAGACGGTCCATGTGCATCGTGCCGGTTCTCGGCTTGTTCGGTTACAGCGTAGCCGCGGCTTCGGCTTCATCACATTCGCCGAGCCCGGTAGCGTCGACAAAGTCCTCAAGTGTCCCATCCACACCCTGGATGGCAAGAAGATCGATCCGAAGCACGCGACGCCGAAGAATCGCGCGAAACAGGCCAATCGCACTAAGAAGATCTTCGTGGGTGGTGTCAGTCAGGACACCAGCAGCGACGAGGTCAAGGCCTACTTCAATCAATTTGGGAAGGTGGAGGAGACGGTGATGCTGATGGATCAACAAACGAAACGTCATCGCGGCTTCGGTTTCGTCACCTTCGAGAACGAGGACGTGGTGGACCGTGTGTGCGAGATACACTTCCACACGATCAAGAACAAGAAGGTCGAGTGTAAGAAGGCGCAGCCGAAGGAGGCGGTACAACCGGGCGCGCTAGCGCTCGGTAAACGGGTAGTGCTCGGCGCTTTAGGTGTGCGGATCGCGCCGCAACCGCCGCTGCCGGTCGCGGCGGCGGCGGCCTCGCAGCTGGTAGCCGCGCAGGCGCAAGCGGCGCAGGTGCAGGAGGCTGCGGCCGCGGCGGCGGCGGCCGCGCAGGTGCAGAACGCGGTCGCGGGATACGGGAAACTCTTCGCCACCAGTGGCTATCCTCTCTCGGCGTATCGGTACGCGCCCTATCCGATACCGGCCGCAGCGGTCGCCGCGGCG
>NW_017305375.1:4472258-4478483 GCF_001594115.1 Trachymyrmex septentrionalis
GGCGGCGTCCTCGCCCGCTGCGGCCGCGGCCGCCGCCGCGGCGCCTGGCAATCCCTATCAGGGCTACTCGCTCACCAACGTCGACATGTCAAGCTTCCAGGGCGTCGATTGGGGATCCATGTACGGGATGGGGATGTACGTTTAAAGAGGGGGATACGTATTACGTATATATATATGATGACCGCACGCGCTCCCGCTCTCTGATCTCTTGGATCCGACGACCGATCCGCGGGGTCGTCTTGGATCCTTCATCTCGGGGAAGAGAGACATCATCTTCCCCGCGTGTACGATACGATATATATATAATCAATTCGTTCTCTCCGAGGTTAATCGTGGCGCGCGAACCCGCCTTTCGATTTTTATTCGGGGATTTAGTGTCTCTGGAAATGGCCCCACCGCTCGCGCTGCGAGTAATAACACTCGATACTCGACGAAGGAATGACTTCCGTTAATGCTTCGTCATTTTACCCATCGTTCTCTCTTATCCTCGAGATACGATGCTGGGAGAGAAATGGATTCTTCGATACTTTCATCACGGAATGGCATCGTGGGAAGCAGATAAAGCGAAAGGCGCGCCCAGTAGAAGAAGGTTAAAATTTCAATCGATTCGCGCTCGAGCGAGGAATGAGTAGTAAGGATGAGAGCAAAGATTGCCGCACACAAGAGGATCAACCATCTCCGACGTACGGAGATCCAGCGAATCAGAAACACACGCGAAGAAGGAGGACAGAGTCATCCGTTTGTAATCATATGTTTACTTTCCCAAGTGGAAATCGAATGAATTTTGCGTTTTAATTTTCATTATACGTTACTTAATTTATTTGTGAAGAGGCGAGATTAGGTATCTCATTATATGTACGTTAGTTCTTTCGAGTCCCTCGTCTTTCGTTTTTTTTTTTTTTTCCGCGCGGCTTACATCGCTTATCACAATCACAAGTCCATTGCGTTTCAGCACACTTTGGTTCCTATTTAGATTAACGCGTATATACGCATTAGAGTCAAAAGCGCGTGCGGAACCGCGCGCGTGGTTTCATCCACGTCGCCACGCCTGTTACGTTAATCATCGATTAATTAACGCGATCCATTAGCGGCACTCGTTTCACAGCGTTCGCGGCAACCTCGAGCCTCCTGAGTGTTCCCGCAACGGCCGTTCTCTCGGCCATGAAGCAATAAAAGGAAGAAAATCGAGAAGCAGCGGACGCCGTGAACGACTCTACTCCATCAGGAGAGAGATAGAGAGAGAGAAAGAGAGAGAGAGAGAGCACTAAATCGTTTCCCTTCTTATTTCCGTATTTCTTACTTTCCGTTATGCGTCCCTCTTTATTTTCTCATAATGTTTTATCACGTATATAGTATATATGTATATTCGCTAACATCCCGATCGAGTCGTCTCCGTCAGGGATCAGCGGAAGCACGAACACGATGCGTCGACCAACCAAAGTATGCGCTTTCATCGTTATGTCGCGGAAGAAAATGCCGTTTTCCCCGATTACTGGCATTTTTTTTTCTTATTAATAAAAACCTTACTAGTTTTTATAGAAAAAAAAAAAGTCGCGTTTAGACCCTCAGCTCACGATTCGAATCGTATAGCGAAAGACTAGTACTAGGAAGACTAGGATCCGCGTCCGCAATGCCAAGTGCCAAACGAACCGAAGGGAGACCCATCCACTTCGGACTTACGGCCAAGTGCGTAACTCTCCCAAGAAACGAGCTTCCCGAGCTCTTTGATTCGCATTCCTTTTTTTTCGGGAGGTCCAAGCGGGGCAATTGGCAATGCCGACAGCTTCATAATAACAGAAACGACGACGGACCCTTTCAGTCTCTCTCTTCGTCGCATCGCCATTGATGCTTCCGCTCGTCGTTCTCGGCGGAAGCCTCGCGTTCTTCTTTTCGCCTTTCCAGAGGCAACAGGTCAATATTCTACACAATTCACTTTGCGCGAGCGGGTAGACTCTCCCCGATATTACATACGTACGACATACGCGAGCAACAATACGAGGGACACGTACATAATTATATATAAAATGTATAGGTACACGTATACATATAATGGTAAACACGTATATACACATACATATACATATATATATATATATATTTTTCTTCAAATAATGGAAGACAATATTTCTCCGCTCTCCACCGCGTTAAATAAGAATAAGACTATAGCGATTACACATGTGTAATTCGAGCAATTCGAAAATCGCGTTAACCTTTAAGCAAGACTTTTAGCGACTTGTGACATGTAATCCGCGTACGAGAAGTCGCTGTAGCTGTTAAGACTTAATTGACAGTATCACAACCGCGACACACGCCGCACGCGATCGGCGTGACGTAATGAGCTCCTAAGAGAGTGAAAGATGGCGAGTTCGCGAGTTCTATTTAAGTTAGGCTTAAGCGGGTAGCATTACTGATAGCGGATATATATGAGATATTTATGAGAGAGAGAGAGAGAGAGAGAGAGAGAGAGAGAGAGAGAGAGAGAGAGAGAGAGAGAAAGAAGCGAGTAACAATAAGGAAAGAGGGCCGATAGGACGGCCTCACATGCGCGCGAAGAGAGAAAGAGAGAAAGAGAGAGAGTGAGAAAGAGAGAGAAAATGTGAGACAGATACTTAAGAGATATTATTACGCATCTTTATAAAATATATTTAAGAGTTCGTGCGACTGCGTCTGCGAGAAATGGGAACTCAAGATTGAGATTAGCTCACGTAACTCAAGCGATAAATTAGATTTAAGTCTTTAAACTGCGTAAATAAGAAATTTGTGAGAAGTATTATAAAAAATATTCATTAAGGAATTTGCGAGAGAAATGAATATTTAATTTATATGTATTCACTTGTAGAATACGCCCCGAGATCGACTCGACGGCGGCGAGTATTTAATTCGTGATATTTTTGCGAGAATTATTGTTTGTGTCTTGCCCGATTTCTGTAAAAAAAAAAAAAAAAGAAAAGAAAAGAAAAGAAGAAGAAAAAGAAAGTAAGAATGCATGTAATTAGTTTCTTTTGAATTCGATATTTCTCACCATTTCTCCTTACTTTCACTATTAAATTATTTGTCAGAGTTATTATAATAGCAAATGTTGGAAGCTACCATTTCTCATTTTAATCTTTGGCATTTTCGAATTGTTCGATGCGACCGTACGATTATCGTCGCGAGATATTCACTTAATTTATTTTTTCTTTACTTTCTACCGTCTTTCCTTTTATTTCATATTATTAGTAGTTCGTTGTAAGTATTAAGTGCGATTGTACGCGTCAATTTGTCGCCCAAATGATCTCATGTCGACCGATGCCGACGAATTTCGAATATCCGCAACGAATCTCAACGGTCTCTTTTGATCGGAATAGGGGATCGCCGTCGGCGAGGACGAACGCGGGGCGTTCCTTGATGAGGAAAATCACATGAGAGATATGAAGAATTCGAGCAATAAGCGATTGACTCAAACTTTTAAACTGCGCTCTAGATTATTACGAGTATTACAAAACGTCGCGGTGGCGCCTGTTCACGCGCGCGTATAATCAATATAAAAGGATAATCTTAGACATATACACAAACGAATACTCGATGCGAAAGGATTTGGATAATAATATACTTGTCGAAACGAAACGTTAGAGCAGCATCTTAGGAGAGCGAGAGAGGGGGATCGAGCGATGAGATAAGGGTTCAGAAGGAATTACGGTTCTTCTGAACACACACAAGTAATATTCTCTAGTGATATATACTATATACTTTAATATACATATAAATATATATAAACAAAACAAATATAATTATATACATACACCGTGACGCGTTAAGGATAACAAAAACTCGCGAGTGATATTTATGACATATTAAGGGGATATTACAAAAAAAGTAGTGGGAGTGAATGTAGAAGAAAGAAAGAAACGTGACAAAGATGGTAACGAAGATGGTAGATGATCGACGAAACGCGACGGAGTGAGCGAGGATCAGCTGAGAGGCGTTACGTCTCGTTCCGGTTTCCCGTTCTCGGCGGCTCTGCGTATATATATATATCATACGCCAATAATATGAGGAATGGGCGCGTACTTAACGAGTCCTCCCGTCCCCCGGACAACCCCGCGATATCGGTGCGATACCCTGGCTCTCGTTCCTGCTTCGCCATCGATCCATCTACCTCTTTTCAGCTTCCTCTCTACTCCTTCTCCATCTCTCTTTCTCTCTCTTTTCTCACTCCAGGAAGTTTACACGTGAAACGGGTAAATGAAATTAATTAGGACCGAGAGTAATCTGTTTTTGTGCATCGTAATATTTTCTCGGCAGCATTTCACACTGAAGAAAAGTATTTGGTACTTGTGATTACAATCGCATGATCAAATAACAATATATGGTTTGAAGTTCCATTTTTACAGTTATTACTGCTGTTAATGTTAGTAATAATTATATTTGTAATTCCATATACTAAAAAAGAGTACATAGTTGTCTCTGAAAATGACTATAAAATTATAATTGTTTTCGGAGACAATCAGTCTCTCTCTCTCTCTCTCTCTCTCTTTTTCTCATTTTCACCGTACAATTATAATCACAAATACCAAATATTTGTTTCTCAGTGCAAAGTGAAGGGTAGAAGGAGAGAGAAACAGAGAGACGCACTATTCGCGAGTTGTTCCGGAGGGAGGTGCTTTTCGAGCCAAATCGGTATTGTCGGAGCGTCTCGATGCCTTCTCGATGTATTTATTTTCAAAGTTGCCTTCTAGAAGAGCGCGGAAATCCTGAGACAGGCGCTCACAACGAGCGCCCGACGGTACCGTTTTATGCTTTTTTTTTTTTTTTTTTTTTTTTTTCTTTTCGAAATCTCAGCTACAGTCCACTCGATGCTACCTTTGACTGATCAATCAAAAAATGCTTTGAAGCAATTTTTAATTGATCAATTAGTAAAATTTTTTCTTCCGATTAGTCAATCAAATGTTTCGAAGCATTTTTAGCATCGAATGGACTCGCTGCAGCCCTTTTTGGAACGCAGAGAATCGGGGGATTGGGACTGGCGTTTGGTTTCGGTGGGTTCAATTTTCGACATGGAAGACTCCTCTTTCCATCTCATTCCACCTCTTCCCTATCATGAATATACGTCGAAATTACTCGCAGTTCCTCGGCCATCGAAATTTGAACTTCTCGCCGAAGTTCCTCGACTGCTCTTTCACTCCCCGATCAATAATAGAATACTTCGCCTAGTTTCTATACGTTCTATATACGGGTCGAAACAAGCCTCAATCGTTTTGGGGAAGCGAATTCTCCGGGCGGATCGTCGTCGAGACTGCAAATCGGGATTATCATACATGTCTCGGAAATTCGGCGATGTACGATCCGGGATTAACGGCGCGCGGTTGTACAGTTTGCACTCCTCTCGTAGGACGAAGGAGCGGGAAAATTTCGGATGGAATTTCAGCAATAAATTTAGCGGTACAGAGAGCGGGTCGTTTATCCGCGTCGTAAAGCGTCGCTTGGCGTTTTTCTCTGAACTATCATTTCAGAAATGTCTTATCGCAATGTCGTGTATCGCCCCGACGAGAGACGTGACGATTTTACTCTCAGAGTACTCTCTGTAACGATTTTGCAATCTCTGGCGGAACGTTATGAGCTGTAATGGGAAACACTTTTAATCTGACTCGACATCACCTTGAATCACTCGGAAGAAAGCAAGAGTATTATCACACGCGGAATACATTATCAATTCGTTACGCGATATACTTTCATCGCATTCCGTATATGCAATTTTGTATATTAAATTATAATTACACGATCGATTTATATAATCAAGATGCAGTCCAATCCATTATAGCCCAAACGTATAATTATCGCGATGTATTGTAATATTGTTGAGCTGTAACGAAGAGGTTATGGGCTTTAGATACGAGATTGATAATAGCTTAAGTAATATTAATCCTTTATAGGGCAAGAGAAGTCGAGTACGATTTTTGAAATTTTAATTAATATAAAATTCTATTAACACTAAAGTCTGTAGCGTAATACTTTTCTATTATTTTTCGTATTTCTTCGTTTTTTAATTATCAAAGGTACAGATGATAAAATAATGTAAATTAAAACGAAATGGAATTTCTGTTGATGTCCTACAAAGGGTTGAAAAATTACGGTCGCTGATAATTGTAGAGCCATTGTGCCCTTTATTTCCAAACTCGGTGGAGCTTAGGAATTTTGCAAAATCGTGAAATCGTCACCGTCGATAACAAAAAAAAAAAAAAAAAA
>NW_017305375.1:4478583-4481285 GCF_001594115.1 Trachymyrmex septentrionalis
TTCGAACGGCGAAGAATCGACATCTCGATATTGGATGATCGAGCCTCGCCTTGCCTGGTGTTTATCTAATATCTGCTCAGTGACAAAAAGATAACATGTCGTCATCGTCGAGAAATATGTCACCACGGCGAAAGCCGTCTCTCTTTCCCGATCAGCAGGTCCTCCTTCCCTCTCCCTTCGATCTCTCCTAGTTTGTCCCAGTTCCATAAACCCCTTAGTATACATATACACATATATATATATATATATTTATATTTGTATCTCAGTCTGATAATTATGTATCTTATATTGCGAATGTTGATATAGTAATTATTAGCGTAGCTGGTATTTTTTGATGAGCGCTAACCATCACTAGTTGTGTATGAAACGTAGGTGAAGCATGCTGGTTGAAATATCTCTCCTCCTATATAATATTGTCATCCAATCCATTTTTTTTTTTCAATCCTCCGAACCTCTTCCCGCCCGTCTTCCGCTTTTCTTATTACGGTTCGCTTGCGATTTCCGCTTTCCCATCGACACGTACGTCATTGCTCGAGCATTCGAGGGGGATAAGGAATAAAATAGAAAAAGATATAATAAGGAACCTCCGACTGCAGTGTACGCTTTCGGTATTCGAGCTTCACAATCCTTTAACGATTTCCCGTCGTTGCGCTACTTTATCGATGAATCGCGCTCTTCCCTCTGCTCGATCAACTTCTTCTCGTTTAGTCACGATCGTTTTACATTCGCGATTACGGCAATTTCACCAATAAAATATTACGAACGAGCGTTCTTAATTCCATTTATTTTCCGCCTATAGTTTTCTCGTTTCGGGATTCACTCGGTCAACATCGCTCGACACTGTTGTTGACAAGAACCGATGCTCTCTCCGCGATTAGCGATCTTTTTACTTCCGCCCCTCGACCCCCGTCCTGTCTAATTTCTTAATTTCTCCCTTCGATCCTGGCCTTCACTTCCACCTGATTGTGAGAAACGTTCAGACGAGAAACACTCGCGAGCGAAAATTATCGCTTCGGATTTCTTATGAAAGATCGATGATACGGGGAAAAAGTTAAAAAATTTCAAGGAGAAAAGAGAGAGAGAGAGAGAGAGAGAGAGAGAACGTGAGAGAGGGAGAGAGGACAGGAACCGAACTGCGTAGCATACATATAATAGTACACACCCAGAGAGCTCCTCCCAGAACGACTAATAGCGTAAGCGCTGGATACTCGATACTCGAATCGTATTACTGTGTTACTATTACTCATTATCATTATTATCGCCATTATCATTATTATTATTACTATTTGATGATAATTATTATTACGCATCAGCATCATTATTATGCTTGTCATTACTTATCGTTATTATTATTATTAGCTTACATAAATGCAGAACACACTCATATTACGTTATACGTTGTGAACACGCTTAACTATTATGCGCGAGTGTGCACATCGCGCGCGTGTGTGTGTTTGTGTGAGACGTCCGCAAATCGCAGTTTTCGCAAACGTACCCTCTCGCCCGGCAATAGCCTTTCCCCTATCTCCCTCTTCCCCCGTGTCTCCTTTCTTTATTATTCGTTACTACATTCCTGCAGTGTGCCAGCCAGTGTACGTGCCATAAAGGGGATAATTGATGAGACCGAAGCCTATTAATAGATGCGCCGCGACGCGCGTAACCGATCTGATTACCGATTGCTTCCTGAAAAGAAGGGAAGGGAGGGCAGGGAGGGGGGGAAAAAAAGAAAAGTAACATCGCGAGAGGGTGATTCGCCATGTAAAGTCGCGAGGTGGGGAACGCGATCGATGGACGGGGGATTCATACATGACGCGCACATCCTTTTCCTCTCTTTTCCTTTTATCCTGTCGCCGAGATCGCGGCTCGAAATTCGAGAAGATGTTTGCTTTCCCGACCGTCTCGTTTTTTCTTTGTTCTTTCTGTTTCTTTTTTTTTTTTTTTTTTTTCCTCTAGATCGGTTTATAGTCGTCAGTGACACATGGAAGTCAATGTAAACGCGACGTACGATTCTCCAATTTAATTCGCGTTTCTGTTTTTTTTTTCCGCTTTCGTTTCTCTTTCCACTTTGGTTATCTCTTTCACTTGTTTTAACTTTTCCTGGCACGTCTCGTTCCGAGGAAAAAGGAAAACGCCGACGGGTCATCCAGCGACGATTTTCATATTTGCGTTAGAGCACGCGCGCGATGAACACGCGTGTGCCAACAAAAAAAAATACACACACGTACAGACAAGCACGGACATACATACATACATACATACATACATTCATACTCGTATTATACACACGCGCGTAACATACAAGGCAGGAAAATATACGATATTAACGCAAGAGTACGCTCGATGGCGCACACCAAGAACAACAACACACGAACGAAAACGTAACGTAAAAATAGTATAGGTTGATGCCTAGAAAAATTGCCAATAAAGTAGTCGTTTAAAACTTGTAGCTAACCTCTATTTGTGTATATCTTTCCTTTATGTATTTTCTCACTCAGCCCCTATCCACCCATCTCTTCCTTGTCCTATATATATTTATATATATATGTATGTATGTATATATATAGATCTTTCCAGGAATTCTCGGTCCACCATCTACGGTCCATCTATCGTTTATTTATTATTGACAAACCTCGTATGTCCTGCCTAACTTGTTGGCAAAAAGTAATTACGTTGGTGCTGTATATACTTGATTATCCTATCTA
>NW_017305375.1:4481477-4482389 GCF_001594115.1 Trachymyrmex septentrionalis
ATATATAGAAGACGTATATATGTAGCGTACTTATGTACATCGTACAATCGGCCTTCTTTTTACTGCTCCTCTAGTAATAATAATCATTGTTCTGATTTCTTATCACTAACGCTCGACCAAGCGTCTGTGTTTTGCGCCCCGGTAGAACACGCGGCGTCGCGCGCCCCGCGGAGGTGGCAACTCGCTAATTGGCAAATTAATATTAAATTGTAATTAGTCTCGTTAACCCCGCTGGGCGCTCGTTTCGAACCGCTCTCTGGTTGGTCCAAACTCTCGTGGCTCATTCCGTTCTCATTGAAGGAGAAAATAAGATAAACATAATGAAAATTTCGAAAATCCGAAATTTCGAGACTGTAAGACAATAGCAGTTGATAATTTCGTAAAAATGAAAATTTGTGTACGTCTAATGCTACAAAGGTAATTCCTTTCACGTACAAATGATACGGATTTTTAATAGCACATTTGTTCAGCATTTTGATTTTCTCAAAAAAATTTATAGAATTTTATAGAAATTTGTAAAAATGTAAAAATATAAATGTAATTTATATTTATAAATTATTAACAGTTATCATAACATTATTTATTAATTATTATTGTAACAATTTCCAAAAATTCTTTGCAATGTCTCGTATAAAATTATAATTCTTATTGAATAAAATTTTTCTAATGAACTGTGCAGAACCTTTTATGTCAAAAAATTTATTGTACGTTGTATCTTATCGTTTGATTCATGCTGCGATTGTACAACCGATATTCTGCTACTAAAATAGTTATAATAAATTTGTTTGATCCTTAATGACGATGTAAAATTTATTTAATCGTGCAGCTGAATTTATCACCTCGCGGCGTTGTATTTCTTGGATTTCGAGGAATTTTTTTATCGTGACTTCACTTTTCGAAGCTTCTGCTCCT
>NW_017305375.1:4482489-4484207 GCF_001594115.1 Trachymyrmex septentrionalis
CTACCGTCGAGGAATTTTTTTATCGTGACTTCACTTTTCGAAGCTTCTGCTCCTCGAATAAACGAGAAAAATCGAAAACTTGACGCGGATCTTGTAAAGAAAAATATTACATTTACTTCGGTAACGCCGGGGCCGACTTTCAACTTCGGTATCACTTGTTGCTCTATTTGCTACTTCTTGTGTAAAGAGGATTACTGACGTGCATGCTATACAGCATGTCCCAAAACTGGGTGTCTCTCAAGACACTTCTTTTTCCTTGGCATTGAAGCGTCTTTTATCGTTATTTTTCAACGTTACGTATCTTCGAATAAAGATTTTGTAAAACTTTACGCGAGATTAACTGAACTATACGATTCTGATTATATTTCTCCTCCAGTGAAGTTCAATTCATTAAAAGTCATTTATTTTTAAATAATTATTGAAATTGTTTAGAAATTCGAAATATCGTATCTCTGCTTTTCGAATCTTGTAAATCGCGCTTAAAGAATTTTTAGAGCTCTTTCTATTAATAAGAAAGACGTCCAGTAATTTTGAAACGTTCTGCACAAGTCCATGATAATGAAACTACTAGATTATGAGGGAGTAATCACAGAGCGATTAAAGATGCCGGGACAAAGAAAGAGATTTCGAAATCATTTCCGTTTTGGCCAACCAGAGAAAATAGCGCGCATTTTTTTCTCTAGATAGTCATCTTGATGATTATGTCTCCTGTTCCCTCTATCACCCCTGACGCTTCTTAAGTGGTTTAAAACAGTCGGCGAATTTGTTGTAGCGCATGCATCTTAGCTAGACCACCTCTGGCGCACTTTAACCGGCAAGTAAGAGTATATCTCGACGTATTTAATTGACACTTCCTCCTTCCTTGTCGTTTATTTCCTTAATCCTCACCGTTGAAATGACACAGTTAACACTCTGCTCATTTCAACCTTCCATAAAATTGATATCGATTAAGAGAAAAAACAAAAAAACCCTTTTCTGAGAAACGATATAGCTGCAAACAGGCATTGCCGTTATTTCATTAAATAATATTCATTAAAATCTTGCAAGATATTATTGATGACAGAAAAGAATTAAAAGTCATAATACACGGTGCGTTAATATTTAAATATTGACATACATACGATTGTTTCTATATGATCGCAAAAGTGGATAAAATCCTATAATCGTGTAATCGCCAAGAATAAAGCGCTGATAAAACTTCAATGGAAAATAAATCGGGCCGGAAAATGAATGTATAATAAGCACTGGATTGAAATTTTAGAACAGTGAGTGAATGTTGATAAATCTACTTTTGTTAGAAAAATAACATAATACGATTACATAATACTATTACCGTTAATTTTGTACATTTGATACAAGCATATAGAAAAATACTGTAATAATTCGTTTTTATGCCAGCAGCTATATATGCGTTCCTCATATTGTTCTCTCTGTCCTAGTTTTTTTTACCTTTTGTCTCTTCCCTTTCCTCTACTTTTCTCCCTAAACGCGTATCCAATTTCCTCTCTTAACTAGTACAGATAATATCCATAGCCGGATAACATAGCGCGTAAAGTTTTGCTACTTTATATCGAAGTAGATATGTGTTCTACTAGCTTTTGGAGGCGCGTAGGCGTATTTTTCGTCGTGTAAAAATGAAACCACATCTTATCCCATCCCGAGGAAAAATCACCGATCCTACCTACGCTCGATCAAAAAAAAAAAAAAAAAAAAAAAAA
>NW_017305375.1:4484307-4486714 GCF_001594115.1 Trachymyrmex septentrionalis
TAACGATGAGCGCCTTTCTCTTCCTCGCATTTGACGAAGGATTTAATTTATTTCATCTCGGTGTAAATTCCTTGAAAATTTATTTCTCGCACGGACGCGTATTATTTGTAGTAAAGTATTTATCGTATTTCTGAAAGGAATAAAGGTCTCTGTGTGAGGCAAAGAAAAACTTTTTCTTTTTCACGCGGTAAGAGCAGCCGTTTTACGCTGGAAATTACAATAGTCCGATCTTTATAACGGCAAGATCGAAAAGAATAGCGGATATAAATGATTCATATCCGACAAGAGGATGATGAATCCGCCCATCGGTAAAACGTGTTTCGCCGATACGAGCGTGTCGGCTCCATCACAGCACGGAGAAAGAATTTCCAAGTCCTGAGTATCGTTTTATGGAACGCAAAGAGAGAGAGAGAGAGAGAGAGAGAGAGAGAGAGAATCCGAATTGTTTTCCGAAAATGCAAAAGAAAACTAATTTATAATCGCGAAGTGGCTGCGTTTCTTTCCGCCTATCGCCCTTCACGCGAGTACTCGGTGTCTTCCGGTAACCAATATCAGACACGATATATATCAGAGAACGTAACGTATATATGTGTATATATATATATCGTTTTGCCTTTGAAAAAGAGTGATCTCACGCGTACATCGTGACGCGATCTCGTCAATCTTGTTAATCGTAAGTAGAGCAACTAGCGAAGAGAGAAAGAGAGAGAACGAGAGTAATTAGCCGAACCGGGGTACTCTAATAAATAGATCGTATAGCGAATTTTTTACACACCCGTGTCGGTGACGCGATGATACGCGCTTACTCTTTGTCACTTTTTCCCCTCCCCGCGTACGAGAGGGGAGGCTTACGGACATACGAGAGCTAAGAATATTCTCGCTAAATGTGATAGTAGAGTGAGAGAGTCTATCAGAGTCTATCTTCCGGCAGACGTTGTAGAAGCAATAAAAAGCGAGCCGAAGGCAGCGAGCCGAGGATTAAAGCGTAACTAAAGCGACTGCTTTACCCGTTGCGCTCATCCCTCACCAACTCCCCCCCTCCCCCTTCCCCCCCCCCTCCCGGACTCGCTTCTTCATCCCCGAAGGAAAACAAAGAAATGAAATGAAAAGAAAAAAAAAGGATCTTTTACTCGCCGAAAAGGTGCGTTCGAAGAATCGATAAGACGACTATTACTCCTCCATGATTACGATCCCCTCCACTTCCTCGTATGATTTTTCGGTGGTGTACCCGGAGAAATAAACGAAAGTATATACACCACCACCACCACCACCACCCCCCCCCCTTTTGAACCTCCCCTCCGCGGGTCCTTTCCAATTGCTTTCTCCGTGCGATCAACCTCAGAGTCGTCCCCGCCCTCCGAAACCCACTTCCTAACGATTGTAACGATCGATTTGACATAACCCGAGTGCCTTAATCCGATCTCTATGCCCATCTTGCTCTCTCCACGTGTAACGAAAGAAAAGAAATGGAAGAGAAAGCCCTGGGACGCCCGCGATTTAGACGCATATTAATTTCTATAGGCAGTAGAATTGAGTGTCGATTGCTAGAGAGAGAACGTGAGAACGCAAGGCTGGCGAACCGAGAGAGACGGCTGTTCCGAGGGACGATGCACACACGGCGAAACCAGGTAAGATTTTTCTATTTTTTTTTAATTCTTTTCCTCCCCCTCCCTTTTTTTTTTCTTCAGTTTTCTTCTTACTTCGATATTACCCTTGTAGAGCTACATCGCGAGCTGGTGTTTTTCAATCGGAATGTTTTTCCCGTGGTCCACAATTGGAATCGAGGTTATTATTCGAGTAGCCTTTAAGAGCGTTTTAAAGATATAGAATTTTAATCCTAATAGCATCCAGAGTGAACTGATATTTTTCTTCGACTACGTCGTGAATTGTTTACGACAAATATCTTTTTTTAATCTTATTCCTTGCATCTTGATCTTAAAAAAAATCATTCAATTGTGTACGTCAACTTCAAAGATACTTTAATTTAAACTACGCTGCATTTGCGAGTAGCAATTAAGGAAATAAATATCGATTGAGATGGAAACGATTTGAGAGAGAAAAAAAATCTTTCTTTCCATAACAAAATGAGCGGCAACTTTAATGCTCCGGTTTAACGCTTTACATCCCGAATACGTGCACGACGAATCACGTTCCATCTGCTTCGGTGAAGAGTTACCGAACAGTTTGGCAACAGTTTTGAAAAACACCGTGCTCGAACATTACGGAACTAATGTGTTTGGAGTACTGAAAGCATCGCATCCGTCAGAAACGCGACGGACGTCGCTCGGGGCATTTTACGCTCCCAGTTTCATAGGTATAGACTAACCTTTGGTATTACCAATTTGCTGAAAGCACACACTTTACATCAGCATAATTGACCTGACACAATCATACACTACATATATAT
>NW_017305375.1:4486747-4505010 GCF_001594115.1 Trachymyrmex septentrionalis
TATATATATATATATATATATTGTCTCGAACATATCCAAAATATACAAAATACAAAAATATATCTATACCGTAAATGTATACCGTTTTTGTAAAGGTAAAAATAGAGAATTGCAATTTTGTTATATATAGTATACAGTAATGATGCGATATCTAGCACTTAGCGCTTCGATGTGATAGACGAATAGTGTCGTATCCTCGAAAGTTGTAGGGACGGATGCGATGCACGCGGGCCTCTTACATAGCGAGCATTGGTGTTATCGAATAACAATATCGTTTCCAGTGTACCTTATTCCTCGCTGTTAACACTGAAGAAAAGACGTATCACGTATTGTATAGTAAATGTCGCTCGTAGTACTAGCGATAGAGAATCATCGATGGTGTAGGCGTAGTTATGTGCATAATTGCGACTTTTGGAGTAAATCTTGAGCAGAGTCGGTCTCGAAAGTTGTCGTACCCGCACCGAAAAGCCGGAGAGTGATTCCGGGAAAACTGGATCGAACTTTTTTTTTCACGAAGATTTTCACGGGGAGGCTTTCACCAAAATTGCTTACCGAAGAAGAATCTCATTGTGATAGATGCGCGGAGATCTCGAAGCAAAACGTGTATTATAGAAGCGTGTTACAAAATATCATAACGGTATTCTGACTCTTTCGATTCCGATTCTGGGCATTACATTATTGATTGAAACTCAGCGTGGAGACGATCGCGTTTCGATTGTGGCTTCGAAAAGAGGGAGACGTATCGCGGAAACGCTTGAAAACTGCAATTCAATTTGAAAATCTCGCGTTGTAGCATTCTTGGTAGTTGCCTTTATGTGATTCAGTAGAAAAAGAAAAGAAGACGGCATTAAATGTCAAATCAAAAAATGGTACGTTTACAGCTCCTTTTTTGCACTATTTATCGCACCTCGATGTAGGACTCGCCGAGGTGTTTGACAATTTTGTGATTCATATGACGATGTCGATGGAAACGTATCGTTGCCACGGCGTGTCTACTATTATAAAATATATCAATATCGGGGCTAACTCGTTGACGGGAAAATGCCTGGTATCGAGGCTGCACAACGAGGATGCGCCCGTGCATGTGTAACGATTTGTACATACTAACACATTTCTAAGCGGTTGTCTCGCGCTCGCGATGGATTCTCAATGGAAACGATCGGCATCGTACCTAGTCCTTTACTGCGTCAAAGTCTGAATCGTGAAAATATTCTCTGGGGGGAAAAAAAAAGAAACGTTTTTGCACGAGGAAAAAACAGTTTTGCTAAAGTGAGCTAAACGCAGATAGATACAAAATTATTATTATTATTATTATTGGACCATCAAAAAATTATTGGGCTCAAACGTGATGATAACGCTGCTACAAGTTTTGACATTCTAGCAATCTATTTGAGCATTCATGATATAATTATTTAGGTGACCTAATAAAATTGCTCGTCAGAATTATATCTAAGTAAATTTTGAGATATTCCCGTTTTTCCCACGTAAAAATACAATAGATCTAGATTAGTTATTTGTATTCCTTTAATTTCTATCAATATTATGTTTCATCACACGAGATTATAACTAAGCTTTCGTTATTTCGAGTACTTCTTTGTCAAATATTAATAACAGGAGTAATAACGTATAATGAATAATTTCTAGAAATCTATACGTACCGGAAGGCCATATATACCGATGTGTCATAATTAATCTTATTGCGACGCGAGACAACCGTGTTATAAGAGGCAGTGAGGCCTTACGTAATCGCATGTGTGATTTTAAATAAATATATTATCATTGAATATCTGTAATGATTCGTCGTTATTGCTGTCATCCAACATCACTGTCACCAATCATCTTCATTATTATTCTCATCATCATCATCATTACTATCACATTTAGTAGCAAGTGAGATTGTTGGAAAAAAAAAAATCGAATTTTAAACTCTCGCGTGAAAAACGTGCTGCACTCACACATCGATTTTTACACGGGTGATATGTGTATCGGATGTAATTCAATTTGGAAAAAAAACAAAACATTCGCTCTCTCTTCCAAGAAGATAATTTTAATTGAACCCTCGTATTGAATAATCTAATATCATATCGAATAATGTAATATAGTATATTGTATCCTCGACATAACCACATTTGATCGCGTAACGTTTATATGCTTTGCGTTCAACGTGTAATTAAAAAATTTGTTGAAAAAATTGGAAACTCTCGTACGCGATATATTAATAACGTGTTAATTTTCATATTAATGGTACCGGGCGAAATCCCGCGGTTGAAACTCGCGAAAATTATATTATCAAGCGTGATGGTAATCTTCAAATCCCGCTGTTAACGAGTCACCCTGTAAGAACGATGCGCGAATCAAGAATTTTGTTTTGCGTTTTATTTCGACGAGATATACACGATATACCGATTTCGGCTAAGAGGCCGCGAGACCGACGAAGACGTATTGTCGCAGATACGACAATAAAGAAAGCAAAAAAAAAAAAATAAAAGAGAAAGAGCAAACCAGAAACGATTGTGCATTGTATAAACACGAGAGCGTGCACCATGACTGCTCTTTTACTTTTCGAGTGACTTTTTCGAAATGGGACCCACGCGTTTTTCATAGCGCTTTTTTAAAGCCGAACACGCCCGTCGTGGCGGCGTCTTGTTCTTCCAATACGTATATATTACATCTACACACATATACAGATACACGACATTGACACATATACATTTTACGTACACACAATTATATTTATAAAAAAAAAATATATATATATATAATATATAGATATATATTATTTAAAAAACTAATCTATATATATATATATATATATATATATACGAAACTATATCTACTTTTATGCGTATATAACAGTTGTATGATTAATAACGGCGAAAAGGACGAGCGTGCGCTAGAACATAGATTTCACGAAGGGACGATTCAATTTCTCGATTTTTCATACAGGATGAGAAAGTGTCACGGAATCGTTTTGTTACGCGACGCTTTGCCAGTGAGTTGACATTGTGTGCCGCTTTATTCTTTTTATGCAATTATCTCGGTGACAACAAGTATACTCCATGTATTAACGAATTAATAAGATCCAAATATTTTTCAGAAGCGTGCAATATTTTATTTGCCGTTCTATGAGAAATATTGTATATATTTGAATATTGTCTAACAAAATTGTATTTCGAAATTATTTATTTCATACTGAGAAATGGTGATCTTTTTTTTTTTTAAGCAATTCATTTCGAAACAGCTTATATATTTTGTCGTTCAAGACGTATCTTAATAATATAAATCAAGATAATTGCCGATTAAAACGGCATAAACATTACGACATGACAATATAATCGCAAGTATTCATGAATATTTATATTATTGAATATTTACAACTTAGCATTTTGCATATCGATACATATCGGAAAACAAGCGTATTGTAGATTTCGAAGTGAAATATGTACATTTTAATTAACGGGATAACAGTGGTCACGTATGTCACTTAATTGACGAAGCGTCGTGCGCAGTGAGTTTTAACAATGCTGCGACACACGGTAATTTTCATTTAAAACTACAATTTTCGGAATACTCATTTGTCTACTCAATCTGAGTAAGACACATGGTACGTGATATATTTTACAAGAGTACATAGTTTTCTTCTCAACACGATAAATATTCAACTTTAACTTCGAAGTTGATTTACGGTCTTGAAAATACACAGATTCTGAGAACAAGCGATAAATTCCCAAGTATAATTTTCTAATGTGTAACTCACGAGTAATTAATTATCTTTCGTGAAAGCTTTCATAAAATCAAATGAAATTACAGAAGAGTTCCTTGCAAAATTACATGCATGATATAATAAATAATGTCTTTTGTCTATTTTAGTATACGTTCAGTTTCTTATTATTTTACTAAATATAATTACAATTTAGGTTGCCATAAACTGCACTAACATCTCGTGCACAGGCACCAGTTTCAATAAATATTTCTTAAACCTGCTACAATTTATATGCGTATCGACATCAATTGTCACGATTATCGACGCATCGTATTTGTTAATAAAAAAATGAAAATTTTTATGCTTGAGGTATCAGTTTACGTCCACCTAAATTGTAACTATATTTTTTATTACAGGTTAATTTTTACATAGAAACTAACACGGTCGTCTCGATATTTCTGTAAATTCCATAAAATAGATTTTTTTCTTTCACGATTTCTTTACTTTATAATCGTAGATTTCATATCGTGAGTTACATATGAGATACTCTATTGAATTTTATATAACGATGTTAACGTTTATATCGAATGGAGTATTAGTGCGACTCGTCGCACGACAATATTCGGAAATCAAAAAATGGGGTCTTCCAAGAAAAAAAATAAAAATAAAAGAATACTCATATGTATTCTTCCGCACGACAAGAACGACTTTACGTTGATTCTATCGCACCGCCTTATAACTTCCACATGTTGAAATTCGTACGTGATGAGCATGATAGAGAAGCATTATTCTTTTATATAGTTCACACTGTAAATACTCTTTTCTCTATGAGACAATGTAAATATTTTCCTCTTGAAATATTGAACGATATTTATTGAAGATGAGTGAATCAGTGAGAAAGAAAGGGAGAGAGAGAGAGAGAGAGAGAGCACGTTAGTGACTTTGTTAATTTCATAAGGCATTACGAAACGTGATAAGTAGTAGTTGGTACCGAATCTTGTGATCGGCTTTCGACCTGCTGCTATTCGCTAAGTCAATTTTCTTCCTTTCTATTCAGTTCGTTAAAATATCGAATAATTATATTACGATATGCTTTAAGAAATGGTGTCCTTTAGAGAGCAACAGTCAGCAATATATACATATATATACACATATATATATATATATATACGTATATATATATATATATATTTAACGAAAGTGAAACGAAAACAATGAGTTAGGTCGATCGACCTTCACATACGTGTCGTACCGTGACAGCGTGATGACAGATGATGACCGGGGGTAAGATTCGCTCTTCGAAAATCCTCGTGATTCGTCGTGAGAAAAACGCGACGCGAATGTCGATTATATTTCCACGGGGACCGCCTTTCTTACGGCGTTTTCCTCGTCTCTTCGGGGAGGGGGAAAAAAAAGGAGAAGAATATGGATTTGTGTGCTCCATGTCCGACGAGAGACATTTCGAAGATCGGATTTACCTCGGCCCCTAGGCGTATATATACGTAGCTTGGTAGTAATATATCTTACGTGATAATTGAAAAGCTCGACTTCATCATTAAGTATCATTAGCTCTATGCGAGACATGTAATCTGTTATTGATCGAACACACAGCCTCCAACATATTCTTCCACATATTATACGTCACTGATTATTATTATCATTATTATTGTTCGACGATCGTCGTCACGCGTCCGATATCATACTTTAATATCGATTCGGAAAGACTGTGTTTCGGAAGAACGGAAATGTGAAGGCGAGGATATTGAAAAGCCGCGGTATCGAACGATCACGACGATCGCACGCGACGTAGTTAGTTATTTAATTATTTATTCATTCGTTTGTGGGAGAATCTATTCCGTAGTGTAAGTCAATTGTGCACTTTGTGCAGGAAGACAAAGTTGAGATTGATATTTCTGTATTTTCCCGTATAATTCCTTTCAGAGAAACTTCGATATAGCGCCCACTCTTTCGCCCATTCTGTTCCGCTGACAATGATTTCATTATTTTCCTTTCGCGAATTTCGCCACGTGTTCGTCAAAATGCGATCGATGCAAAAGTAATGATGGACGGAGTATTGATCCGCATGGTACTAACTACACTCGTTTTATTTCGAATCCTTTTAAACGTTCGAGAGCGCCCCGCGCTCTCTTAAGTAATACATCTTCACCTGAGCTGACAAGACGCTGATAAAACGATTATAGAAAAATGATAAGATCATTGCCAGTAGAAAAAAATTCCCAAATTCCAACACACGTATACATCCATACACACGTATACACACGTACACAATTAGAATAGAATTAGCTAGCTAGACAACCGACTAGTAAAGATCTAGTAGTAATCACGTAAATAATTTGGTTATCCGTATATATAGATGGGTAAGCGCAAAAGACGGTAATTTAGATTTAAGCGGCAGTAGGATAATAATAGGAGGCAAACACCGTGCAAGAGAGAAAGAGAAAGACAGAATTGTGAGAAAGAGAATAATTACCAACGTATTTACTACAGGTAAACACTGGTTACACACTGTACCTGTTGTTGTTGAAAATCATTAAAAATACTCTTATTCCATGCTAATTGCTTTTACTAAAAACTTTGTTCCTTCCCCTCTCACCCGTTATCCGTATCTATAAGTGATTGTCCTAATAATCGATCAAGCGTAATTGATCGGAACCGGATCGCGAAATACACGCAAATGCGTACCAACTGAAATTATTTCTCAAATAGTCTTATTAAATAGGGAAAAATTTAATGCAAATTATTAGCTACTTTTTCAAGTTTTTCTTGATAAAATAAAAAGTAACGTAAACGACTTCTGCATTAGTTAGGTAACAAATAATTAACAAGTTTATGTAAACTCAGCGATAAACGGCAATCGAGTTGAAGTTGTTTTAATGTGTTTACTGATTGCAATTAATACTAGAAACCAACTGCTCTTTAGCTTAAGCTTTTAGTTTAAAATGTTTCACATTTGACGGCTTAGAGTTAATAAGCTTTTAAAGCTTTCTTGGATTTGTGCAAGCGCTACGCGCGTGTGTTAATGTAAAGTACTGAAAGAAAAGTTTCTACTATTTGTGACTATAATTACACGACATCATAATTAATAGTTATTGTGCTACAGTTAATAATGCTAGTAATTATTTTATTTATAGTTCTAGCAACAAAAAAAATAAGTATTAATCGTAGGTATATATTTTTTGGTAGAATTATAAATATAATTTTTTTACTAACATTAGCGATACTAACTGTAATTATATAGCCGCATAGAAATATCAAAAACTTTCCTCACAAATACGATATACGTCTTTAATTATACATCAATATTTCATTAGATGATCAATCTGAGATGGAAGAAGAAATAAACTATCACATGAGCTTTAGATTAAGATTTTATTTTTCGAGGTATACAGCTCAAAGAAAATTTTCGGGATGATTCACCTTTTATTGTAAAGCACGCTACTGTTCTGACGCGACCTGATATGATTCGCCAATAAAAATTTCCTGCTTCAGCGTGCGTTACGATTCGAAACCAGCGTTTATTCCGTGAATCCGGGGTATTGTAGTACTCTTCGTAGATAAGTAGACAGTGATTATATATGTATTCATGAGTCCTTCCTAGATTTTTCAAATATATTTCACCACATAGCGCCTGGATATAAGTAATCTCTACAGTGTAATCTCCCACCATATCTTTGATACTGTGCCTATATTGAACACTTGTTTATGTAGATGTCCATTTTGCCTATATATCACGTCTATATATATATATATATATACCCGTGTAAGGACGTCCATTGTCTATTCCCGGCGGATTTCATGGTGGAAGATCCTTCGAGACGAAAGCGTCGCCCCGAGACGAGGTCCGACCTTTCGATTTTTATTCCGGTAATGCGTCGGGTTTTATATAAGCCAAGAGTTCGAAGTGCGACTTCGCGTCGCGATACGCGAGCCAATCGGTATTCGCGCGCGTATGTACATAGATATAAATATCAGTATCTCTTGCTGTAGTAGCTAATTCACCCCGTACGTATCGGTACACCGTCACACATGTTACACTTACCCCCCCTCCCCCTTTCCCTGCCGTAGAGCCTTCCGCGTCCTTCGTTTTCCACGCGCGAAATCCGATAATCGGAGGATCGCATGTATCTGATATCTAATTACACCTGATCTCCGACGAGTGATACAAAGTAGGCTTGATGCGTAGATCTGACATGGCTACTAATTACGGAAAGTAGAGGCAACATTAACGCGGGTACGCCAACAAGCAGCGAGGAACGTCAGAGAGGTGAGTGAGATGTCAAGGCAATAGATCGTTACGTTTCTCTCTCTTTTTCTTTGATACATAATTTCTTCACATCGGGGTTCTCCTCCTCCCTTCATCTGCTCCCTTGCTCGACCATCGAAAATCGATGGTAATCGTGCAAATTGCATTGCGCAATTATCCGCGTGGCGGTCGCTCGTCGCACTTATCGCACTTTCGACAAGCACTTTCACGGAAGCGTCGAGTTCATTCGTCATGGTTTGCAGATGGTTATTCATGACAGGCCGCTTCTGACGCACGTAATTCCTATTAATATTTGATCAAGCAACTCGTACGGTCTGAAATTATTCTCGCGGGGATCCAGCGCGCATCTTATCGCGTGTAATTTTCATTTTTACGATAATACATAACGCTCGTATTACACGTCTTATCGTATTAGAACTTCCACGGTATCCATTGATATAGTGAATAAGTGTTATCGAATCCTTCGCCTTCCGTAATAACCGATACCTTAAATCAAACTGAGGATCGCGTATACCTTTGGATATCGGCATTGCCCGCTATTAGTAAATCGAACAGCGAAACTTGAGATTATCGATCAAAAATTTCGATAATACATATATAAAGAGTAACTGCGATAGAACATGAATCGTATTGATTTACAACGAAGATATATATTTCTACGGTATGTAGAACTCATCAATGAGATGCAGTGGATCGGTAGATGCAAATAAGGAGGGTGGAAAACTTAATTACGGGGATTTAACGAGACCAAAATGAGGAGATTTTAATCTTTTTACAATAATACTGATAATGGAAGTATACGCGGTTGGGATTTAATTCCCCATTAATCATGGTATGGCCTAATATAGGAGAAAGCTCGCGATATCAAGACGAATCAGTAGACTTTTCTGCGTGGAGTAAGAGAGTTTAATAGCAATTTTTATTAGTAGATCAGTAGATAATTAGTAGGTAATTAGAAATCTCTTTTAAGTTGAGAAAGAGCTACGTTTCCGAAGAACTCTTATCAGAAATAGAACAAAAGACTTTGTGATACAAATTAGAAATTATTCCGTACAAATAGAAACGTAATATATTAAATGTTTTCATTTTTGCCAAATATTTACATCTAACGTAGACTCTAAATTTCATCGATTTTTGATTTTTTTAATATAAAATATTGCATGGATCTTTCTTCCACCTGAGTATCTATTTGAAAAAGTATACAACGAGGTTCGATGTTCTTTATCCGACGCGTTTATCCTCTAATCTAACTATTAATTCGAAAAAGTACACACACACACACACACACACACGACACGTATATTTACCTAAGTATACTTCTATTGTAGGTAATTATATCAAACATATATTAAAGACGCGTCGGAGTATTCATGCCTGTGATAGAACGCGAGATATCATATGAATATTCATAGTCTGTCTTTCCATGACGATCTTATCCTTGTCAGCCATGATGCTGACAAGTTATTACAGAAATTGCCTTTTTTCATTGTATCGTATTTATGAACGCCCCGGGAAACAGCGCGGTGCAAACAAATGGAATAGAAATTATTTCAATATATTATTTAATCGCACCGTATATATTTCTTAAGTCTAAATATTATTTTGTGGTATCTGCTCGCGCACTTCTTTGTGTGCATTACTTTCACGAGCGCTAGGGAGGGGCTAGTGAATAGACAAATGCTTTTTCTGTATGTTTATTTCAAGTACAAATTGTACGATAGTATATACGATATCTATTTAAATAGCTGAAACGATATATTTTAGATTAGATATTACTAAAAGTTTTCGTAAAAATCTCATGAATGCGAGCAGTAATATTCTCACAAACGACGCCCGTAACAAAGGGAAGTTCCAAGCTCTCGTTAACTTGAAAACGATGGAAAGTGAAGTAATTGTAATGAATAGAATTGTAATAGTGTAGTAGTCTCTTTGCTTGTGCGCGTGGTTGTTTCCATTAGCACATCGACTATCACGACGGGACGTCAGTCGATAGAAACAATGTAACAGGAAAATACGTAACGTCAACTAAAGATGGTGCTTGCAAAGTTCTCACAATGTATTACGATCGTATAGTCGGTGTGTTAACTGCACAGATCACGACATATATATCGAACCCTGCGAGGTCTTGGGCTCTAAGTGATAACTTTAACTCTTTAAAAGTGACACATTGCGAGATCGATACTTTTGCAAGTTTAGGCGAAGTTCTAGCTGCCTGGATGATCAAGAGCTTTTTTCAAAATCGTAACAGCGTACACAGGGGAGGATGTAAGTCACAAAAAAGACATCTATCTACCTACCCTCCTCCCAAGGATCAGCATTCTACAACGTTTTTGCGCGACGGAAGAGGACAGCGGCGAAGCGCAAGAGTATCTAAAGAACGTCTGTAAATCATCCTCGGAAGGTATCACAGTAGCAACGAATCGACAATTGTTCCCTTCGCGGGGATCACTTGATATTATTATACCATTAACTTTATTTAACTTTATTAACTTTATTATTAATGATATCGCTATTATGTACATATATACATATACATATATATTTTAATCAACATACGTAAACCATCGTGTAAACCCTTCTGTGCGTTTCCAAGATCCTCCATATGCAATTGACTCAATCAAGTATAATCTAAGAATTCGATGCAAAAATCGATCAGCTCCATTTTTTTGGACGAAAATAACTTTATGAATTTAGATTGAACGTATCTTTTGACATATATAAGAAACGGATAACTCCAACAGCTCCGAACAAAGTGATTTTTATACTTTTTATATTTCAACAGTTTTTGTAAAATATTTCACATAATAATATATATAAATTTGATAAAAGTTTTTTAAAAATACTTTTGAATAATTTATTTGTTTTATTGAAAAAAAGAAGCTGCAGTATAAAAAAAATGGTGCTGATTGTTTTTCGTACTTGGACCCTTGAATGACATCGTAAGATATTTTAAGGATACATCAAACAAAATCTTTCAGCCTGAGAATTCATCTTTTTCATCAATCGAGAAAGACTTTACGAGTCGATGTGTATTGAAAATTTAATGAAGAAAACCGAATGAAAAAAACAGAACAGTACGCAAAGCCAGAAGTATCCAGCCGAACCTCCATCGTCCATTCTCCTCTATTGCCTTTTGTCCAGTTTTATAGCGAGAATGAGAATGATTAAAAATGAATAATGAAACCCATGCCCAAAACTTTCCTTCTTTTACTTTCAACGTTTTGACTTCTTCAATATTTCACCGTCGACGACGAAAGCGGATCTTCAGCTCCAACCGAATAAATTCAGGAAGGACGACAGGCTTCTCGGAAGGCATATATTCCATTAGGTTTGTACAATTCGAGCTGTCCGCTGTTGATATGCTGCAGAGCGAACAGACATGGAGGAGGTAATACGCGAGGGAGATGCGAGGCGAAGAGGGGAGATCGATATTGCGACCCCCCCAGGGGCACGCGTTACGTACGCTCGCGTCAACTGAAGTGCATCCCCTACCTTTATTCTGTACCGAAAATTCCCTAATCTTTTTGTCTGCCTCTATCCATCTCTTTAAAAAGAAAACCGAGAAGGTTTTCCTTCTTTTTTCAATTGTTTGTGTTACCCCTGCATAGCGATTTTTCACAAAGGAGTTACATACAGATTGACAAATATCGGCAGTGTACATGGAAGATGGAATAAATTTCTACACAAGATTTTATTACGCGAGTGTGTCCTATGCCTGCCTCGGATATATTCAACCCTACAATTTTAAAATGGCTCCATAGTTCGCCTATACTTGGGACTAGATATTGCTAGGATCAAGGATGTCTTAAATGTCGTTCGGAGGAAAATGTCATCTTCTCTACAGCATCGTCCAGACTGTTTTAAGCTTTTCACGTAATACATTCCCTTTAGACTCAGTAACATTGTCGCTTGGCAAATGGCTAGGTCTTTTATAAGATACGCTCTAAATGATTTTATACATTACAATTAGAATATTACATTCTGAATGTATTCCATTTTTATATATTTACTTTACTTTATATCTAAGATTATTTCAATAACGGCAAAATTTTTATATAAAAAGATGTAATAAGATTTCAGAATTTAGTACTTTCAATTACATATATGATAATATATATTACATTATTTTTATTTATAGAAATAATTTATACACGAAAAACGTTAAAAATAATATATATATATATACTGATAGAATTATATATAAATATATATATCGATGATAATTTGAAGGAAAAATTGGACGACCAAACCTATGTGAAAAGCCCTGTAGCCGCGATCGTAAAGGCTTCCAGAGGGAATTTCCTTCGCTATTATTCCACTCGCGTTAGGTCTTAGAAGGTATGAGAAATATTACCTATGCAGAGAATATTATCTATACATTTATGGATGAAATTTATCAACGCAGCTGCAAATACCATCACAAACAATAGCAACAGCAGCAGTCCTTTTATACAAAAAACTCTTTGCATAAAACTAAAACGTACACGTCGCTTTAACACAGAGAAAATGTTTGTGTATTGGAAAATAAAAAATTCATTCCTTTATCATTTCTTTTAGTTAAATTTCTTTTTAATATCTCGCGCGATAAACAATTAGAAATATTTGGTTTGAAATATCTATTATATTTAAAGAATTAATATGCGAAAAAATTAATCTGATCACTTTTTAAAAACATTTACGATGTATAAGAAGACTAGATCGATTGCAGCAAAAATTGTTATCGATCCGCTTGATTTTAAAACTACCAGAATTCTCTTCCCAGATTTTCCTCAAATTAATGAACGTCACGACGCGAGTTACTTGTTGAGCTCACGAAGCGTGCTCCATCTCGTTTCTGAAGGCAACGAGGGCGACGGCTCTATATCCATATAAGTCCGTGAAGCTTGCCGAGGATTTCTTTATCATTTTACCTCGGCGAAATATTCAATATAGCCGGCTGCATTATATGTAGCGAACTCGGACAGGATGTTTGAACGAGGAAAAGCAGAAGAAGACGATAGCGGAGGTGGAAAAAGAGGATAGGAAAAGTTGAAGCGAGTAAAAGGAAAAGAAAGAAAGAATACCACGGACCGGCTCTGCATGTCAACTACTTTACAAGGCACCTGACTTTCTGGCTAGACCACGCTGGGTGATACCAAACCGTGGGCATCGAGTAATCCTCGACCTTACGTAAGGAGACGAAGCACGTAGAATCGCGCGGCAGGTCCGAGATATATTTTTACATCTTTCATTTTTTTTGATCCATATATGAATCATACTTTCAACATTTTTTTCTCGATTTGAATTTGATGAATATATAACTCATATTTTTTAAATATAATTATATAATTGGATTATATAAATTTTTTTCAAGAATTTCTCTCCTTGAAAAAATAACGAGCGTTCAAAATGCTCACAGTACTCTATCTGTCAAACGCACATTGGAGAAATGTAAGTATAGAAAGAGTAATACATATAGAAAAGAGTTTCTGCGAAAACGAAACACGTTAAGTATTTTATGACTCGATCAGAAGAGCACCGGTGCTCTCTCCGATTTTATATCTTTTCCCACGTAGCACAACTATATGGTCTCACCCTCCAAAAATTATCAAATAAAAATATCTCTTTGTATTATTGTTTATAAAGAAAGCTTCGTTGATTCTTGATCGGGAGACGCAAACTATTTTTATTCGACCATTATATAGAAGTGAAAATGGGAGTGTTAGTCACATATCGAATTAATTCGTGAAAATTTTACTGCGAGACCACCTACGAAATTCTCCACGTTAATATTTAAGGAACACGGGAAAAAGGGATTCAGCCTCTCCCGTGAGAATTCTGGACGGTGCTTTGCACCGCCGCGCCGGAACGTATCTCAGGAAATATATGGGTCTCGTGTAGACCATCTCGGACGAGCGGTTGCCGAGGGTGGCTGGGACGTGAGAAGGGGGTTGATAGCATAGGTCTGTCGGAAAACTGTGCCTACGTGTTCCGACATGGTGTAGGCCGTCCAGAGACACTCGATCCTACTACTGCGCCGGGGAGTACAGCCTTCAAAATAAATATTTAACACAGGAAAAACAATTTTGCGAGCGGACAATATACATTACGTATTTGGGATTAAATTCCGTCAACAGTAAATCCTGATAAATTCAATTAGACTTAATTCAATTATTCTACTGAAGAAAGAAGCTTAAGGTAAGTGAATATTTCATTAATTTTCGCCGTGCAAATTAAATTAAATTAACAATATGAAATCGATAAGATGAGACATTAATTATAATATGAGATTCATATGTAAAAATTTAGATGATATCGATGTAATTGATATTTTAACACTTTACTATTTCATCTACATTTGGCGCATAAAATTCAAAAGAATCTTGTCACTTATTTGTGAGTGATGCTTTTGTCCGTTAAAAAAAAATCATTTATTATTAAATATTTAAGACATTAAAGAAATAATATAAAATCTATTAAAAAATAATAAGATATTAAAATAGTGTACTACATTTTTTAACTCAATATGCCGAAATCAGTTTGGCAATCAAAGTATCAATTGATTTTGTAACATCAAATTTTTGAAAAATTAAAATGAAAAAGCGTATTAACTTGTAAATAAGATTTTGCTTCTTAAATAAATTAAACATAATTATTCATCGTGTATTTCTAATGTTTAATACGTTATAAATATTTCCTTAATGTGCATTGATGCAGATGGCATATTGTGGCATAAAAAAAGAGCCGGGTTTTAGTATTTCATTCCTCTAATATTAATTTAGTTAATTAAGTATTTAATATTTTTCTCAAATTAATGATCAACGTGATTCATACTGATATGGCTCACCTCCCACTTTTTCTTAACACCTTCAAGTGTAAAACTTATGGAGTGGATGGGTTTGATGCCGCAGACCGATAATCCCGAGAATCTCGAACCAATCATTTCTGTAAAGATGTATGAATAAATCAAATTGTGAAAATGTAGACAGATGTAATTTATTGAAGATACTCGCGAAAAATCGACATGTATTGGCATCATCGTGTTGAATCTAATTCAGTCTTTAATATCGTTATTGAGAGCAGAACGTAATTTTCGATTACGTAATCATCATTCGACATTCGATTAAATATTTCGTTTCAATCGCGTGTGCAAGGCATCTTTACACCGGAAAAAATTAACGATTTGTCTATTGCGTGTTCTGTGTGATATAAAATGATAAAAAGAAGAAATATAATCCTTTGCTTACCCGAAATTGTTTGGATTATAACGTTACACTTGCGACAACGTAGCAGGAAACAAATTTCAATAAATTGATGTATACAAACAGAAATGTATACAAATGCTGACAAAATGTGCCTCGTCAGAGAAATTGCGTATTCCTCGTTTGTTAATCGTGTCTCTTCTGTCGAGAAGTTACATCCTTAAACTCGTACGTGTTCGCAGCGTACACGTATAAAATTTTGACGTTTATGACAAAACTATCGTAACATTTACACTTGTTTAACCATTCCATATATACGTGCCCATTTTTTTTTTCTAATCATTTATCTTATAGATTTTTCTAATATTTTTGTTATCGTCAAAATTCAATGTATTAAAAAAAAAAAACAATACCACCGAACCCGTTTCATGTAATACTTTCTGAAAGCACATATAAGTAGAGTGTTCTTAAATTTTTCTGATTTTTTTTTTAAATTAGAATTTTACAGAGAATGAATACAAAACTAAATTATTATATTCTTATTATCATATTCTTTATTATTGTAATTTATTACTGGAAACGAATAAGTGGATTCAAATGAACTTTTGCACGAAAATTTATTATAATTTTATTAGTATATTTATTAATATTTATATACTTATAAGCATAATATAAAAAAGTATTTCTTTAATATGCAAAATGCATAAATGTATTTTGTGTGTTATAGTTCTAATTATCAACTTTCTCGTATAGATTCCAACATGTACGCCACATTTATAATATAATAAAGTTTTTTACAACAGTAATATTTAAGTATAACTAATTTTAAAATTATATGACAAAGTATTATGGAAACAAGAAATACATTTAAATAAGAAAACTATAGGAAATTGTTCTTTTTATAGACGGATTCAACAAAGTTAGTTTTTGTTGAAATATATTGTTGCAACTTGGATATTCATGAACGAAACGTACATATATGTCCATGATAATTTTAATCTAAAACGAAAAAAAGCAGTATGTACATTGCATGCATTTCGAGCACCGTTTATCGGTCGACTCGCCGATATTTATTCGAATCGAAGTACAATCTATGAATAACGACCCGAATACCTGGCATAGATTTATAAAATAACGTCACAAGAATTTTCTCTCATGAATATTAATGGGAATAAACCACACTACGGAAAGCGTCTATTTCCGCAGCCGATCATACAGAAGATCGATCGCATTTTATCTCGTACGAGAAAGAAAAAATCTCTCGTTTTAAAACGCATAGAATTAACGTTACATCTGTAACGTTGAATTTTATACATGTGTTGAATTTTATAAATGTGAAGGAGTCTGCGAATGATGACGACAACGACAGCGAGGAAAATTATTCAGGGATGGACAAGGACAAAAACAGACGTCGCGACGGAGAAGAGCTATTAAAATATGTAAGAACAACGAGAACGTGAGTACGACGGGTGTGCACATATGTTTGCTCTCCTCAGAAATTTTTTTCCCTTCAAACATATGTACGTTGCGAATTCATGCTATTCTATCAACTACCATGTTCCATTAAATAAAAAAAAAGTACTATTGTTCTAAAATTATATTAAACCTTTCAGAATTTTAATTCACTCAAGATAACTGCTACCATTTTCAAGTTAAATTTGAATATCTGCAAAAATAAAATGTATTAAATTTTTATTAAAAAAGATATCCTCAACGAGACATTATTTTTCTTTTCATAACCGAAAGTTTAACAAAACACGCACATTGCGAATTTATGCCGCGTTCTATCATAATTAATTATATCACCTTCCATCAATTTTCATTAAATTAAAAAGAATTAAAGCGCTATTGTTCTTAAATTTTATTAAACGTCTAAAGTTTTTTAAATTTAATCCAAATAATAATTGCCATTGTTTTTGTAAAACCATGTAAAATTATTAGGTATCTCAAATGCGTAAAGGTTTAATGTATCTTGAGAAAATGGAATTCATTAAATTTCGATTAAAAAGGATAGCCTTGACGTTAATTATTTTCCTTTTCACAATCAGAAGCCTTCAACGCGTCATACATGAAAGTCCGCGTTTACAGAATCTGCGAAACATAACATAAAATACATTATAACAAAGACAATAACATTTCAAGATTTTACGCACAAATGCTTTATTATGACACAGTTCGAAAAAAGTCACCTTTTTTTCTCTTTGATATATAAGTGCTATATAATAATTCCGAAAATTTTTTCACATCGAACACGATGGCGTCATCAGAATTTGCATGCGTAACACGTCAGGATTTTGAGTAAATTGGAGTGAAATGGACAAAAAATGGCTTTTTTATGGCCCATTTTACCCCAATTTACTAAAAATCCTGACGTATTATGCAAATTCTATCAACAGCATGTTCAACGTGAAAAAATCTGCGGAGTATATACATAGTATATTCTATGATACTTAAGAGAATTTGTTAGTTTCCTATTCACTTACAACTGTCTCACATTGTGACGTTATCAGAAGCGAAAAATATACAATAGAAATTTTTGCAAAATGTAGATAATAATATGAAGATGTGTTTCAATAAAACAACACAATTGATAGACTTTGTAAAATATACTGAAAACTCATTTTGATTAATTAATTAAATGGAATTTATTAAATTATTGTACATCTGAAAATGAATTATGCGTAATCAAGAACGAAGTAAGCTATGTTCACAATTATGACAACTATTAAATTAATAACACATAAAAATAAATATGATTTAATTTCGTCTTGAAACATTTTATAAATATATTCTATAATATATGCATTTATATTCAATGTATTTTAGTAAGGTAATTTTTTAATGTAATTAATGTTCAATGTATTTGAATAAGGTAATTTTTTAATATAATTTATGAACACGTGATACTTTGCACAATTATACTTTTTGCGACGACTCCTATTGCCCTGTTTTTGTAATTTACTTTATAATATATGTTATAAATATATTCTATCGCGATTGCAAAATTTCACAAATATTTTTATTTAAATAATTGATTTATTTAAAAAATAGATACGTTTTTTATTACTGCACTAAATTTTACAAAATTTTCCGT
>NW_017305375.1:4505110-4519845 GCF_001594115.1 Trachymyrmex septentrionalis
ACCTATAATTTACAAGAATTTTTGTTATATTTGTTTTCTTGCTTTTGACGTCACATTCTGAGATAATAATGGTGAGTAAACAGGAATCTTAAACCGCGTTAAACATAAAAGATATTTATTGCTTCAAAGATATGCTAACACACAATCGAATTATAATTTAATGCGCAATAATACATAATTAAGTGCGACCTCAAATCGGATTATTCATCGAACGCAGAAATCCTAACGACGAAAATACGAACCAATTCTTACGGGCTACTACAGTGAGTACAATACAAAATATATCATCCGAAAAATAAATGGAAATTAAAAATTATATTGTTTGAATGCTCGAAAAGTTTTCGTACAGACGAGAAATTTAGCTTCTAAAATCAGGAATACATGCTAAGCTCGTTTAATTAGAATAGAATGTATTCATTGTATAAAATTGCTAATTAATGTTTATTTTCTACAAAATAACGCTTTTTTTTATAACAAATTTCCTTGTACGAATACTTTGTGCTCTCACACTGTATACACAATTAATTAACCGGAGTACGTGACTACACAGCTTTTAGTCGTCAACTCGCGCGAATGTCAAAAATCGAGAACGAAAAAACGTGTATTCGACGGTGTCTGACGTAAGATTAAATTCGAGCGTCCTTTTAAGACGACTCGTACGGAGGCGGAGATCTCTCATCCGCGTGACGGGAATAATAAGGGTCATCGCGACGACGCGACACGATGCGACGTACGATGTACACACGTGTGCGCGAATACGCATGTAACCGTATCTCTCACGTGGCTTCGCTTCCTCGCGAACGCGTCATTGGATAGCCAGAATAGCCTCCGACGAGCAACAACGATAACTACGATAAGAGCAGATAAAAGTCGTTGTCATGTGCGAGCATTCGAGTGACAACGTCAGCTCGGTTGGAATCTTTGGCACTCGCGGTGAATTCTTGGCACGTGGAGTTACGGTGGAATCGTGTGGCTAATCCGCTGATCGTGGCAGCGACTCGGCTGCTGTGGCGATGGTGGTGGTGGCGGTTGTGGTCGCAGTGGTATGAGTGCTTGATTTTGGGAAATTAATGTCGCACGACGTTGGGAGGAGGGAGAGACCGCCGAAGAGAAATCGAGCGAGGCCGGGGAGAAGGTGAAAGTGAACCTCTGCACCTCCGCGGCCGTGGCGGAGGACGGTGTATAACCTAAAAATAAAATATCTCTCTCTCTCTCTCTTTCTCTCCCACTCGCTCGCTCGTCACGTCTACGTCCGACGTCCATCCGCAGCGTCCGCTGCCGTGCGTGGTCGCGCGCGCAGTAACGTCTTGCGTATCGCTCGTGGACCGTCGTGCGCGGCCCGCCGTAACCCTGTCGCGAAATCGCCCCGTCGTGGTATTCGGAGTGTCCGCTCGTCGTACCCGCGTACACCAGCATCTGTCACGCGCTGCTCCTGGGACAAGTACGCGTCGACATGAGCGCGCCGAGACGGCCGCGGAGGTGCTCGCTGGGGGACGAATGACTTCGCGGAAAAGCCGCCGGCAACGTATGAAGAATATGGACACCACGAGCAACGAATCGGCGGGGGAACAGGCCTTCCCCGACAGCACAGTGCCGCGGAAGTCCTGGTCCGAGCTCCGCGCCGTCGTCAGCGATCTCAGGAGAAAACTGTCGGGGGTGTCGGCTGGATCTGTGCCGAGTTCCATAACTTTCCGATCGCTCCCAGACGGCCGGTGAGGAAAACATGCTCATTTGCCTCGATACAATATCTTCAAGCTCGCTCATTATCTGGTCAAAAGATTAATAATGCTGCGCTCCCCTTTTGCAGGACTAGAATCTATTTTCTTAGCACACCGAGTAATGGTTGGGAGACCACTCTTCTGTACGTGGACATTGCACACGCAGATCATGCCAATGGCTACCGATTGCATTGGCAACCTGTCATAGAAGCGAATTTCCAAAGGTAACCACCACTACAGGGTGATTTAATAATGTCATTGCTCGAGTGAATCGTTTAATGTGATATTGATCAATCCAAGATCAATCTAGATCAATTATACGATGATTTTAGTGTATCAAGTGTGAACAGACTGTCGAAGGAGGAACAATTGTTGTGGGAAAGAAAAAGACTTGCTACGTGGGGTATAACTAGTTACGAGATTCATGCGGAAAGTGGAAAATTAGTCTTTCCAGCTGCTAGCAGCCTTTATCAATGTGTGGATACTGGATTTATGGTAATGTACCATGTATTATTGTGAATTAATGAAAGAAAGTATTGAATCTATATGTTTTTCCTTCAGCCTGGACCTCTTTTTCCATCTGAAATCAGGATGTCGACGACCGGTGCGAAACTATGTCCTCAGATCTGTCCCTGGAATAATGCTTTGATCGCTCATACATGTTCGGGAGATCTGTATCTGTCTCATAGTATCACGGGTTCTTCAGTTCGGTTAACTCATGCTAGGAAAGGAGGCAGGAGTCTCGTGGATGATCCACTCACCGCCGGCACCCCTTCCTACGTCATGCAGGAGGAATTTACAAGGTTGAATCATTTGTTGTTGAATATTATTATATAGTAAAAACGCAAAAATAAAAATATCTGTTCTATCTATCATAGGTATATTGGCTACTGGTGGCAGCCGAAGTCCATGTTTGATGGAATCTATAGGATAGTGTATGAAGAAGTAGATGAGAGCGATGTTAAGATATATTGTTTCCCCTCGTCAAATTCCGATGAAGTAGATGAATTTAGATTTCCTAGAGCCGGTATGCCCAATGCTAGGAGTAACTTGAAAATGGTGCAGTTTCGTCTAACAGAATCATTACACATTGTCGATATCGAAATATTGGAGCTCCAATATCCTCTTCACATTATGTTCCCATGGATGGAATACATGGTACGAGTTGGATGGACTCCGGATGCTCAATAGTAAGTTCAAGGCGAAACTCAAATATACAAGATCTTGTATTAGTATGGATCAATAATGTTACTTTGTTCATGTAGCGTCTGGGTGCAACTACTGGACAGAAAACAACAGAAACTGGAATTGGTCTTACTGTCGATAGACAACTTTTGTGAACCACCGCCGAACACGTATAATACTGAAAATCATTTCACACCCACATCAGCGAGCGTTCAAGTGATATACTCTGAACAGAGTCCGATTTGGATTAACGTGAACGACCTATTATACTTTTTAAAGTCCGACGACGCGAACGAAGTCAAATTTATCTGGGGGAGCGAGGAATCCGAGTTTCGACACTTGTATCTTATAACATCCAGTATAGCAGGTTTGTGATAATACATTTCAATAGTAATGTCATTGCTCGACGCATTGTTTTACATACTATTAAAATATAGGCTTAAGTAATGGAGTGGAAGAACCTTTGGATAGAATGGACAGTATATTTCTTCGACCACGTATTACTTCTAAGATAGCTCTGACGCAGGGTGATTATGAAGTGCTAGGGAAGAAAATATGGGTTGACGAAGTCAATTCCATTGTTTATTTCTGTGGATTACGTGAAGGACCACTGGAGCAACACGTTTACGCGGTTTCGCTGCGACGGCCATTAGAAATACGGCTACTGACGCGGCCTGGCTATAGTTACAATAGTGTATATTTTAACAAAGAATGTACAATGCTCGTTACTGTTTATAGTTCCATTAAAACGCTGCCTACTTGTCAAGTACGTTCCTTGTAAGATACTTATACGCCTAATGATATTAGTTTTACACGATCAGTAATTTGCTTCGTCAATTTTGCAGGTATTTAAAATATCACAAACCGATTGGACAGTGGAGAGCATATCGCTCACACCCGTAGGCTATCTCCTAGAACCAGCAGCGCCTGAATCCGAGCTGTTCGCGCCGGAGATCTTCAAGCATAAAATCAAGTCGGGGGATACGGTCTACTCGATGATATTTAAACCTCATAATTTCCAACCTGGAGTTAAATATCCTACAATATTGAATATTTACGGAGGACCCGAAGTACAACTTGTATCAAACACATTTAAAGTAGGTATTCTCCTTTAAAAAAAACATACATACCACTCAAAAATTTGTTACAAATAAATTTTACTCTAAATTTTAGAAAAAAAATTTCATTAACTTTATTAATTTAAGTAAGAGAAATCCTATTATCGGTCAAAGCGAATTTTACAATTGGTGCTTAAATATTTCAGTATGAATTTATATACTTATCTAATTCTATAAACTGCGTGTCAAAATCTTTTCCAATCTTGAAACGCAAGTAATATCACAAATTAGCAAGCAATTTAATAATATTGATGCTATAATAAACTTCTTATACGAATATTAATAAGAATTTAAAAAATTGCGAAAAATATGATCTCAGTCATGATTCAAATCTGGATCTCCTGTATTCCGTGCGGATATCTTTTCAATTCGACTACCGAGACTTTGGCAATATTTGAATACGTATATAAATTTGCACTGAAATATTTAAGCACTAAAATCCGCTTTGATCGAAAATAGGATTTCTCTTAATTAGATTTATTCTCATCCATTCAATTTTGTATTATAATTGTTTATTTCTAACATTGTAAATGTTAGAAATAAACAATAGTTTATATTGTTTCAATCATAAATTTTATTCCAATGTATACATTCTAAAATAAAAATTAATATTTTCAATAACATAATTACATTTGTAAAAAATACTTCATTCTTATGAAAGTAAATTCTTATGAAGTAAAAAGACTTATTAATTATTTAATCTTCTGCAGGGTTTAAGACATTTACGAATGCACATGTTAGCTGCTCAAGGCTATTGCGTCATTTTAATAGACTCTCGCGGATCGCAGCATAGAGGTCTCATATTCGAGAGCCATTTGCGACGTAGGATGGGAACAGTAGAGCTGAACGATCAAGTCGAAGTATTGAGATGGCTGGCAGAGGCTACTGGATACATAGATCTAAATCGAGTAGCTCTTCATGGTTGGTCTTATGGTGGATACTTAAGTTTAATGGGTTTGATACAGTATCCCGATGTATTCAAGGTGCGTATAAATTAATCTTTACTGCATATTATATTTTCTTAGAACTTGAAGTTTCTTTAAAAATATATTCTTATCGCAATTCGTAGTTAGCCATTGCTGGTGCTCCAGTTACCTCGTGGAACTTTTACGATACTGGATATACTGAGCGCTATATGGACTTGCCACAGAACAATTCTCATGGTTATATGGCCGGATCGGTCCTAACATATGTAAACAAGTTTCCCGACGAAGAAAATCGTTTGTTGATTATTCACGGTCTCATAGACGAGAATGTACATTTCTATCACACTAGCCAATTGATTAATGCCCTTGTGAAAATTGGTAAACCGTATCAGTTGCAAGTGTACCCTAATGAGAGGCATAGTCTGAGAAGCTTGGATGCCAGCAAACATTACGAAACGACCTTATTATCCTTCTTACAGAATCATTTATGAAGTGACATTTTGTTTCCTTTTATTTTCGTTTTTTTTTTTTCGTATTGTTAAATAGTTCAATAATAATCGTTCCTCCAAGTAAGAATTTGCAATTTTAAGTAACTGCCATTATAATTTATGTACACACTTAAACATAAAACTAAAAAAAAAAAAGAAATATCTTCAGAGGTGGCAAAATATGTCAACTAGTTTCTGTATAAAAGTGTGCCTCTATAGGACTTTTAAGATAGTATTACATTTTTTTTTATGTAAAGTATCTGCAACAGCACAGTGTGAATATTGTCATTAATTATCAAGGACGAACTTCTAGCAAGGAATTTATAATATACAACTTTCAAAAAAGTATATATATTGAATATACGATTTTCAATGCCTCTGTCAAGATGCCACAAAACGCGCAATAAGTACATTCAAAGTTTTCTTAATCAGCTATTGTCAAAGCTTACAAAATATTACAGTGATAATATCGGTTAACTGTGACTATTTTCTAAGAGAATAGACAATACTCAATTTACTGACAATAGTTAATCAGGAAGACTAACTCCAGTCCAGAAGCGTTTGTATTTCGCAGTCGTTTCGCAATATAATATTGAACTGTTAGCCATTAACATACCAACTGTGACCATGTACATATATGATACGCGACCTCGACACATGTATCCCTTTTATCTTTCTACGAAATGAAAATCCGCGTTTCTGCGAGAAAAGTATTTGCGTTTTTCAGTGTAATGAAATAATCGTATATCCGATGGATAATTATTTGTCAATAAATAAATTCATTATTTTATATTTTTTATAATTATTACTGTAAGCAGTAAATTGTAACTAATGTTATAGTAATTATGTCACCTAAAACGTAAAAACTCGATAGAATGTTCACAATGTGACAATTATTTATGAGAATTAAATTAGAATTTCATTAAATTTATTTGTATCACATTTTGATATAACTTAATTTAGATAAACTTAATTAGATCTATTTAGTTTTGATCTACGTATTGTTAGTTTTACGATTCAAATATTTGTAGAGATAACGTATTCTCTTGTGCAACTCTCTCCACTTAGTGGGTCTTGCAATTGGAAATATACCTTTCGCCCACATTTTTCTCTTTCGCAATAAAATCTGAAATTCATTGCCGCTGACACCTCTCAACCACGAGGGTACGTTGTAGAGAATTTTCGTGGGATGTAAGTTATCCGAGCCCAATATGTCAATATAGTCATTCTGACCGAACAGTGCCTTCTTGTTGGACCAAGCGTCCGCTGGTCGATAGATCGGCATCGGGAGTCGTTTAGAGTTGTTTGTACGTGGTAGAACGCCCTTCATATCTATAGGATCTTCGTATCCGTATCGTCGTATAAGGGGACCTTTTGCTATCTTATCTGCGTAATAACGAAACCGTACCGGTGTCATCTGTGGCGTCCATGCGCTTACAACAGCTCGAACAGAATTCGTGATCCAAGACATGGATTCTGAAGAAAAAATGATACATATCGAAAGAATGTATATAAATATATACGTTTAATCAGATCTTAAATTCATAGCTAGTCTTCTTTATGATATGATAGATTTTTATTAATATTGATACTGAATGTTATATAATGTGAATTTAATATGAAGCCGTCAAGACTTGTATTGACATCCTATTATGTATAGACTAAATATATAATAGAAATATATAATAGAAATATATAATAAATGACTGTATATAATAAATATATATATATATACATATACGCATATATATATTGTCTAACAAACAATCCGTCGTACAATTTAAGTACAAAAAGAATGTGCACATTTTATTCCAATGTAGACGTGACATAACCTGATTTTTCGCGACAAATTTCTTTACGCGAAAATCAGACGAAAATATAGATTATACTTAAGAAATTATACATTATTAACTAAATGTTAACGGAAATTACCTTTTTTCAAATGCCACGTGCGTTAGAACTATAAATAGTAATTTATATCAGCTCGATCATATAACCTCCGTAATTCTCAGAGCTACCAATCTCCCTTCTTCCGAGCGTTACCAGCATTTGTGGCGACCTCATAGCTATGACACCGGAAACGATGATTTCCATATGACAGCCATATTAAATATTAGTTCTTCATTTCCTGTGTCATAGCTATGAGGTCGCCACTAATGCTGGTAACGTTCGGAACAAGAGGAGAGATTGGTAAAAAAATTGATGTAATATGATGATATAATAGTGTCAAAAATAAGTAAAACGGATAAAGATTTATTTCTTTCCACATTATGCTTTCTTATTTCGATAACAATTGCCAGAATTTTTGTGAAACTCCATATTACATCTGTTAGTCATATTGAGAGCTATATTTATTAAAAATATAAATATAATAGAAAAATCGAGTATAAAAAAAATAGCTAAATTATTAAAATTGAATGAATTAAATTATTATCAGAAGTATAATTTACATGACACTTGCACTGAATTATCTTAATATAAAACGGCATTATAAAATGGATCAAAATAATTGAATATCCTACTATACGTATTAATTTTCTAGCGTGCAATTCGTTGTAGGAAGAACAAAATTATCAGAAGTGTTCCGGTGGCTGTCATTAATGAACCTGCGAAAAAAAGATAAAAACTCAAATGTCTTAGAAGAATTGGGCCGAATTAGTTTGTAACGATACAATTAAGTGCAATTAACCTTTAGAACATTGTTCTCCCTCTTTACACACGCACTGATCATTCTTACATTCCATGGTGTCCGGAAACCTGCTACTGTCGTAGCACTCGTAGTGGTTCGAACAAGTGTAGTATAGGGCTGTAAAACAATAAAGTAACATTGAAAATTAATACACAATTCTTTCGAAAACTAATTTGATTAGTTTTCGAAATTGCACAAAGTAGAAAGTAAAGAATTTGATGAAGCTATAATCCAAACGCTTTTAATAAAAATTTATTAAAAGCTCTTATATCTCTTTGGAAGTTTAATAAAAGAACATAGGCTTTTTGAGAATTTTTTTTGAAAAACCTATAATGCACGATTCTGTGTGCAAGAGATTTTTATTCTGAATAATGATCTAAAACAGAAATTCTAAAAAATATTCATTTATAAATAGTTCGAAGAAGAGCATGAATTTCAGATTTCCTGTAATTTAAAAACTTAATATTTTTCTCTGCTGAAGATCTTTATGTAAAAAATCGATTTTTATCTTTAAACTGGCTATTTGTTATTTGCCTTCATTTTTCAAAATTCATGTTCTCCTTTGAACTATTTATAAAGAAAAATTTCTTGGAATTTCTGTTTGAGATCATCTAGAATCGAGATATGCAATTGTTTGTCAATATCTGTTTTTATATCTTATTTGATGGCTAATAACTCTTAATATGAAACTATATAAATATTTCCATATTAAAGTTTTATTGAAGATAGTTCAATAATAATGTACAATGAATCTATAAAAGCTTACAAAAATCTGTAGCACAGATTTTTCAAAAAAAAATTTTTGAAAGTATAGCTTTCTTTACTAGATTTCCAGAGATAAAAAATCTCTTAAAAGTTTCCGAGAGAGAGAGAGAGAGAGAGAGAGAGAGAGAGAGAGAGAGAGGTTCGAATAACATTTATCCATTAATTTTTTCTGATGAGAAAGAGAGAGTTCTTTGATTTCCCTTTTTTTTCTTCTAGCACAGAGATTAACAATCTCAATCGATCGTCTCTCTTCTCTTTTATATAAAATAAAAGACGCGAGTACATACCTCGACTCTTCACGCAGGTCCTTGTTTCGTTTACAAAATGATGTCCTGTGAAACACTCGCATTTCTCGTTGATGCACAACGCAAAATTGAATCTTTCCTGGCACATATTATCATTTGTATTTACATGGCAACGGTCACCGATTTTGGAGGGTCCTGCAATATTTCTTCTTTCAACTATTTGCTGAGTGCGAAGACAAGAAGTGATATCCGATTCTTTTTGCAACTCTTTTATGTATCTCAGTATAAGTATCATGATTTTTACTTACGACTAATGCAATTTGAAGAATTATGGTTGTCCAAAAAGAAGTTATCTTTGCATGTGCATGTATTCTGTTTACATTCGCCGTTTGCTATACTTTGACACTGTACGTTATCCACACAACTTAGTCCAACAGCTGCAAATAAAATACAAGGAGTTTTATTTACACTCGAAAATAATTTTATTTTATAGTTAGGCCATATATTATTACGCACGAATTTTTTGATAGAGTCACTTTGAGTAGCCGAGTGATTATTTTTATTTTTATATATTTAAAATACAATTTTCTTCTCGGCAAAAAATGTTTTATATATAATTATATATAAATAAACATATTTTATATACAATTAATAAAATTATATATATAATTATATGAAACATTTTATTCTGATTTTTTAATTTTTAATAAAAGAACAATTTTGATATCCATCAAATATTCATTAATTTTTGTAAAACAAAAAAATATTGTACACGTTTTTTATTGAGTCACCATCGTTTAACCTTAATTTTATACGTATAAATATTTAAATTAAAGTTTACTCTGTGACAAATAAACAAATTATGTAATTATAGACAAAATTTCCGTAATATATTAAGATTCTTATGTTTTTATGGACCTTGTAAATAACAAGTGAATTATAAATGCATTTATTTTATAAATATATATAATTATTTTCTTTCAGTTATACTTTAATTAATTGCAACAATGATAAATGGTTGTAATATTATATTTTGACTCTTGGAAATTAGTAAATTGTAAAAAATATATGATATGTCTTATAATATGATCAGGAACTATATTCGAAAAAGTCAACAAAGAAAATATAATATAACAAATAGACATGCACAAAGAGATTTATTAATGAGACTCGTATAATGTAACCAAACAATCGAATCAAATTAATTTTTAAACAACATAAACCATAGAAAATTCTAAAAATAATAAATTGTATGTGCGATATTATCGTAACTAATTGTGTTTGTTGATTTGTCCAAAACTACGCTTCTTGTTAAATCAACTTTCTTTTGCGTAATATTGCGATCTCAATTATCTTTCTTGAAAGATGAGTAATAGTGATAATGATATATAGTAAACTCACTGGCAGTACACTTTGATTTGTCGAGACTCGGTGAGTAAAATGGATCGCATTGGCAAGTTTCTTGCCACCGGCAAAATGCATTGTCAATGCAATCGATATCTCTCTCGCATTTATCACCGATGAACGCGACAGTGCTTCCCGCTATTTGTAAAATAAGAAAAAAAATTCTAATAATTCAGTTAATTATGAATTGAATAGCAGTAAATTTTCATTTAGAAATCAATTTCTAACGCGATTTTTTATCAACAAATAAGTATTTTAATAATAATTGATTTAATGTAATGTCTAAAAAGTATATAAAAAAGAATATAAAAAGTATCTAAAAATACCTAAAAAGTACATATATATAAAATATCTAAAGAATTACAATATCTTTTAAAATTGAAATTTAAGGATTGTTTGAGAACTAGAAATTTATCTTAAATGTACGAAAGATATTTAAAAGAGTTAGACTTTTATAGGATGATTTAAGAGACATCCTTATTTTGAAATGTCCTTTAAGAGACGTTTTAACAAAAAGACTCAAAATCTATATAGCTAAATCTCTCGAACTTTTTTATCACGTAAGATATAACTTTACTGATTTGCATCGAAATTCAAATCTCGCGTAATTCGAATGTACTCACAATTCTGCTGAGAGAAGACGTAACCGGCAAGCGAGAAGAGAATAAGGAAAATATAGACAAGAGTCGTCATTGGAATAGAGATCTGTGCTCAGGTGCTAACGTGGGTCACATCCAGGTAACTGCCAGATATATCGGATTCACGACGCACCTCACGCTGAAATGTATATATGCCCTCGTCAGATAAACGTCTTATCTCTAAATGTATCTAGCGATATCTCGTTGAAGTGAATCAGAGGTTTTATTTATCGAGCAAAATGCGCTCATCATCGAATATTAAGAATGACAAAATCATCAATTTACTTCTATTCAAGTAAGAACACTTCTCTTTCATTTTTGATCGACGATTTATTTTGCCACGCGTGACGAGAAGAGAAGATAATTTGAGCATGTACTTGGGATCACAATTGCGGTTTGTGAAATACCGTGTGACGTTGTCATTTCTCGATATTGTATTGTGTAAAATGAAAACAGAAAAACACGCCATGTCATCGATTTGCGAATTCGCGATCTGGCGATGGATCTAAAAGGCAATGAGAAGTCCTGCATTACACTGACATTGAAAGGAAATCGTTATAAAATATATAAGCTGTATCGTTATTATCATCGACTGCACTATTTTTCACGAGCTCGATCAAGTTTTCAAATCTCATACTTTTAGGTCGTCACTTTTTACTTTTAATATAACCGTATAAAAATTATCACAAATATTAAGTAAATATATCACCAAATATTGCAGAAGCAGATAGATGTATGCACAAAATATAAATAATACAGATTAAAAAGCAACAATTTAATATAAAAACTAACCAATTTATTCGGGACAAATGCAATAAGAAAATGGTCAAAATTATAAAATTTAATATATCTCCTTTATAGCTGCAATCACAATAAAAGGCACGTTCTGTGTGAATTACAGTTGCTCTAATAAAACTCAACTGTGTACTCTTGGACAACCTTACTCTATATTTTTTTTATAAAGAACTATAAACATATCTAATTATTATTACCAACATTATAACAGTTATAATTATGAAAATGGAGCTCCTTTATTATATTTTACCACATAATTATAGTCACAAATACCAAACTCTTTTTTCTCGTCAGTGTACATATTGAGTTGTTATTTATACGACGAGATAAAAATAAAGATCATGAGAAATCTGAGATCATAGACACAGCTAACATTATTACTCCGATCTCTACATTTTGATAATTATTTCTTCTCTGGTGTCACTGTAAATTTGACGACAATTAAACGAAGAAAATAATAAATAAAATAAAGAACGATAATAATGACATAATAACGTAATTTGTTTAATTATGCGTTAAAACGATTGACCAAGCATTCATTCAACGACTGCTCGTGCCGCAATAGCAATTCTGCTAATTCAACCTCATCGGATTCATTATCATTATGGTTACTATGTGAAACGTGGCCTTACACTCTCACTTATATTCTTGCGCGATATTTTTATACTTCTCGTTTAATTCACACAGTAGCGATTTGCATTGCAAGTCGCATTTATCTCACAGGTAGCTCATAGAATGCTATGCGCTCTCGGAAATTACAAGGAAATGAAGGAAGTGAAGGCAAATACTTGTACGAATATTTCACTTAACACGTCATTGGATCTCTATAAATAATACGCATAATATCTGCACATGTCAATAGTTATAAATAATACATTATGTATATATATATATATATATACACATAGTAAAATGTTAGCATGAATGCAATAAACGCTCGTAGATATTGATTGTTAACTTTCAGTTAATATCATAACAGCGTTTAAATCTAGTTTCATCTGGTTTCTATGTTATAAGAGTTGAAATTGATGGATGAAAGAGATTGGAAACGATGAAGTAAACAAATTAATGAATACAAAGAATAAAATAAACGATGTAGTAAGTGGAGGAACAAAAAATGTGAAACGAAATTAAACTATAAGATATAAATTATAAGATATAAAAAAAATAATGCAATATTAAAATAACTATAACAATTATAAAATACGATACACATAAAAAATACTTAATGAACTCTCTGCAAACACAGAAAAAATAATTTTGCTAAAAAATTGCAAAAATTTTAATATTCTGGCAACCAGTTTGAATGTGCTACATAATTATTTCGGTGGTCTATAATTATTTTTAGATCTGTATTAAATTAAATTTTTAGATATTTCAGCAAAATTGTTTTCTCCATGTAATGCAAATAAAAATACTATAAAGTATTTGTCTAAAACTAAATTTGCTTCTACCAAGAAAGTAATTATATTATAAAAAATGTGCTAGAAAAAAGTTAAATTAATAATAAAGTATATTTAAAGAGATGTTGGAATTCTGCTAAAGTTCCGCGAATAATTTGAAACACAAGGCATTTATTTCTATGTGTATAACGCAGATATGTTTTTATTTCATGTTTCTATTTAAAAACAGATATTTCTAACTACTTTTAAGAACTCTCTTTGTTTTATTTCTAAAATGAAATAACTCCGCGTAACGTGATTATGTTATATAACAACATTACAGATGCCTACGATGTTTAAATGTATTTTTATAACTGCTGGCGTGCGAAAATGCCGATCAGATTCATCGATGCCTTCAGATCCGTTCAGAGCTGGAAGAAAATTAACGCTGTCATAGTAGGAGAGAACAGGCACAGAGAGGGACAAATACAGAAATGTGTCAGCAAGTGAGTGGTCGCGGGGTGAGAGACAGCAAAACGGGACGAGAAGGAGAACTTTGGTTCTTCGCATTCACGTTCACTAGTCGCGCGTGCGATGCCAACGCTCGATCGCAAACTAATCGCAGACCAACTTCCATGTCTGAGTTACTTGCTTACAGGTAGATTGAAGGCTTGGTGAGAGAGATAAGTCGCATCGAACTGGTTTCGAAAGAAAGAAAAGAGATGAAACCGGCCAATATGAGGATGTGTGTGGTACTGGTGCATGTGGTTCTTGTTGCGATCACGCTGGCGAACGGAGACAAAATCGGTGAGTATGCCTTCTTCTCTGGACAAATGCAATTGATTTGCCTCGCTAATCTCCGAGAGCTCGCATGCAGCGCAGCAGAATAATTGCAAAGGATTTTTATCGCAAATTTTTGCGTCTCGCGAAACTCGCCAGCACGATTTGGAAGCATGTACGAATATTGATATGATCACAGCGAACAAAGATAACGTTTGCATGTTGTACATAAATATTGTGAGTAGAGTTCAAAATATTCGGGTCACCTTTTCTTCTAAGAATTCGCTCGGAATTTTCCTGTCATATGTCTTCAAGCTCTTTGTAAATCTAAATTAAATTAATTAAAGTCGTGTAATTCGAAATATATTTTTGCGAGAAAAAAAAGTATATTCACAAATTTAGATTTTTTTCGCGCGGAACTATTATACTTAAATTATATGATTGCAATTAATTTGGATAATGTTAAAGAGCGATAAATTCAAAATCTAGAAGCATACACTTACTAAAAACAAATTGCTATGAATATTTTTAATATATTCCGAAAAATTTAATATTAGTAATTAATATTAAATATTTTATTAAAATAATTATATCAACATTAA
>NW_017305375.1:4519945-4530678 GCF_001594115.1 Trachymyrmex septentrionalis
GTAAAGATTGTTAATAAGTTATAATCATTAATAAGTTTAATTATTCTGATTGAACTATATTACTTAAATTATTAATTAATAATAATTAAATTCCTTTATCTAATTTCAAATCAGCTACAAATTATACCTTATACAATTTTTAGCAACTTATAATGAGAATACTCAATTATTACATTTAGATTATTCAAACATGATATTAAATATGCTGATCAACAGTTTATAGTACATAATTAATCACATTATATATTATGAATTATAATGTCATAATACTTTTTTTATCAAAAAATACCATTTATACACGCTTATGTGCTTATCACCTTGAATACTTAACACATTTGCCTATTTAATAAATGAAACATTCTTCAGATAAAGCATCCATCTTTCTTGGGAGATATCTATATGTGGTCAGTGCTTGTACCTACTTTTTAATAAAAATTCTTTAATAAATTTATATCGCGACAAAAAATTTTACCTTGACACGCGCATACTGTAATTATGTACACATATATTTGATTATTAATTATAACATAACATCAATTTCAAATCTAACAAACGGTCGCAGCTTATTCACACTTAAACACATAAACATTTTTTGCTATACCAAAACAGCTTTATTTATCTTGACTGGAAGTTTTCCACTGTTTGCAAGTCTGCAAATTGGTTTGCGTATCTGGGGCAAATTGAGCATTTTAAATACACCTTTGATTGAATCGGTCGTTACTAAAAATATATTTGCGCGTTTTTCAAATAAAAAATTGAAGAAGCTTATCTATTTTCATTTAATTTTACTTATAGAGCAAATTTGAAAATACACACTGATTAAAAAGATCCACGACGAATTTCATTGTGTATTTTCATTATGCATCTTATTATGTAATCTATGACAATTTTTCTGGGATAGAAAACAAAAATAACACCTAATGCAATAATGATGAACTGAACAACAGCCTTTATCTCTCGTTGTCAAAAAATGTTTTTTGTTTGCGCTTTCTGAAAAGACCGATTCAATTGCAGATATACCTATCCCGTGTAGAAACACGTCAGATTGTAGGAATATGTCACTTCCGGGGGACGCTTTTTGTCAAAAAGGATATTGCATGTGTCCGAGGCTAGACAATGACGCTGAAGCTTGCTCTAGCATTATTATTGCATCTATACATATGCACGAGAATAAAACTTCAGGTGATATGATCAGAAAAACAACTCAAATATATTAGAGTTCTTATTTGTTGAATTTCCCGATTGTATCTGCAAGGTAATTCTCTTTTAGGTTCATTGCTTTATCGAAGATGCAAGCACGAACAAGACTGTCTTTTCGAGGGCGGAATTTGCAATTATACTATTAGCCAGTGCACTTGTTTAAAAAATTATGTACCGTCGAGCAACTTAAAAAGTTGCGTCCAAAGTAAGCAAAAAAATACAAAAATATTTATCTTTAATGAAAAGAGCGAGAGAGCCTAAATTTTTTTTACTTTAAATATTATTTAACGTTTTTCAATTAATTATTGTATATAACTATATCTCTAGTAGTTTTAGTAGCTAATTAACGCTTATACAATTTCTTCAAACAGAGATCGAGTCGTTCGAGGTTTCTTGCACAGATAAAAATCAATGTTTAACGTTTTTGGCGAACACTACTTGCGAGAACAGTACATGCGTTTGTGTATCTGGTTATTATTACATAGACAACGCATGTTGGAAAATGGCTGGTAAGTGTTATAATATCTATTTTTTACAGAATACTATACAAAGAAAGCTAAAAATTAACATATTTTTTATAAATATGATTCTTTGATTTCCTCAAGTCGCGCGACAATTAGCTATGATACATTGCTGGAAAGAATCCTCTTGATCAGCAAAAGAACCATTAGATTGTTTTTTCCCGGGATATTTGAAAAAGTTATAATTTAATAGGCAGAATTGCTCGCAACAAAATTTTTAATGAAGGAATTTCATAAAATTTTAAATTCTAATTTTAATGAAACTTTATATAATACATATATATATTCCTTGGAGAAATTTCTTCGTGAAGAAATATATAATTTGTGATCATCTAATCATTGTGATCAATCTAATATTTTTTAACATGTAAAACGATAAAAATTAACAACATTATTTGTATTAACAAAACACTACAGGTACGAATTAATTAATTAATCGTTTAATTAATTCATTAAAATAATTAGAGTTTTGTCAAAATCATTCTAAACATACACGAAAAGAATAGTTTTTACTTAAATGTCTAAAAGTTTAGTTAGATACCTGAAAATAATTTTGTTTGGCTCATTAAAATAATTATGTAGAATACTCCAGCTGATCGCTAAAATGTTATAACTTTTTAGTGCATTGTCATCACGCTTAAACATTCTAAATATTTTGATGGTCTTATAACTATTATTTTCAGATCTATATATTATTTGTATAGCTTAATAAAAAAAATGTTCTTTTCGTGTAGATGTAAATTTAGAGAGAAATAAAAAGTAGGGAGTAAGCAAATGAGAGGAAATAGCATTTCCTGCGTAATGTGATAAGAAAAATAAGTCGTATGTGTGTGTGTGTGTGTGTGTGTGTGAACTAAGGAAATAAAATTAACTAATTGTAGTAAATACATGTTGATTGGACTATAAAATAGTATTGTATTAATGAAATATTATTAATACAAATCATAGTATTATAATGTCATTATGGCATAATAATTTATTTAAAAAATATATTTAAACAAAAAATGTATATAAAAAATTTATATAAGATCTATATAATTATATATTGTAGTCTTGCTATTTTAATACTAGGTACTTAATAATTTGTATAACTATTAAACTAATGTTTAACATTTAATTGTATTAATATATACTTTAACTAACAATTTCTATGCTACAGCTACAAATTATATATATTTCATATTTCTTATCTTATATTTTCGTAATTCTCAATATCATTTTTACTTTTGTTCTTGCGACTTACAAAGTCATTTGATCTCATTATATAGTCGCTGATACTATTTGGTTTACTCTGAGTGTACATTACATTTGCAGGATACGCTGAACCGTGCACAAAAAATCATGAGTGCTCGCATATCGAAGGTAATATCTGCACTGAAAACAAAACATGCGGATGTGCGGCTGAAACAGTATTGAACACCAATGGCACGAAGTGTTTAACGGCCGCTAAAAAGATTCAGGACGAATGTACGGAGTCGGTACAGTGCACGTCCGAGTTCTCGACCTGTGTCAACAACGTGTGTCAGTGCAGGGAGGATTTTCATTACGAACGCGAAATGACGAGGTGTTTCCCCAATAAAGGTATCCGCAAGTTTTCAGCTAGCAGTTTCTCTGTAGAATCGTAGCAATAGATTTTTTTAAATCTACACAAAAGTATTCGTACAGGGCAAATTTTTATACCAAAAGTTTTAATTGTAAAAAATAAGCATTAATTAGCAATTTATTAAAAATGAATACAGTCTACATTAATATAATTAAAAGTACTTCGCGAAAATATTATAGTTGTGTTCGTGATCTTAGAAGCTACATTTCTCGACTGTACTATACTTTTCGTGCATTCATACATAAATAATACAATTTTTCATTTTCATTTCCTAGTAAATACTAGTAATAACTAAAAGTAACATAACATTAATATTGTAATTTTACGCTTAATAATATAAATGTAATATACCATATATGTTACATAACAGTTACATTATCGAGTGTGAAATTATGTTATGTTATTTTTAGTTGATGTGTTTATTGAATTATTATTAAAATAATATATTTTAATTGTTACACATCAGATAAAATAATTTTAAGAAATATTCCAAGTAACAAGCTAACATCATTTGTCGTCAAAATAATATTTTGATGTCAAAATGACAAATAATGTCTGCTTGTCGGGATACAACATATTTTAGTCCTAATTAATAAATTCTTAATTAATGTTCAGTTTTTAAAAATAAGATGTTTTTACAAAGATATCTTCCCCTTTACCTTTATATTCAATATATTTCCCAGAGAGAGTCGGGAGAAGGAAGCGTATTACGTGTTAAAGAATTATAAAAATTAATCGTTGTCAATTGTTTTGCAGCAATCGGTAACGAGTGCGAGAACAATTACGAATGTTATCAGGCCGAAGATTACAAGAACGATCCGCCAATTAAGTCTATGACGTGTGATTCAAACATATGCACATGTGCCGATAATTACATTTTGAATGTAGAAGACAAATGCGTAAGCAAAAGCACCGGTAAGTAAAAGTGATTTGACATGTACCTTATGTAAAACGAGGAAATTAATAATTTTTTATTTGAAAGATGACGTTTGGATTTTATTCTGCTTGGAAAATTCTTGCTTAACGCAACTTTCGTTTACAGGCTCGTCTCTCATGGTGTCCTTGTCGATACTTGTTTGTGTGATACCACTGACTGTACTTTCGTGAGACGCAAAGTACCAGTTCTCCGAAGACGTTGTTGAACAACGTATAAGTTAAGTTGAGTTTATGGAGTTGGATTTCAGATAATCATAAATATAATATTGTGCAAGAGCCAGAGAAACTTAATCTCAAGAAGAAAGAAACACAAGTAGGACCACTGTAGCTGAAGAAGCAATATCGGTTTACTCGCAAATTATAATTATTCATGCTAATATTTGCGAGAACTTTTCTCAAGGACTCATCTCTAAATTCTTTACCAGCAATAAAAATATTACGTTAACGATCTAATCAAACCGATCTAATCAAACGGTGTCTCTCAAAACGATGCGTGCAATTCCATGAATTTCTATGTATATATGTGAGACTGTCATGACAATTCGAGAGTGAAAAAGAGAAGCAGGAAACACAAAGAACAAAATAAATGGCATTGCTCAAGCTTCAATAATAGATTATAGCTTTATTGCGCATACAGATATAGATGATCGTACTTGCGATTAATTCGTGATGTATTTAAAATATATGGTAATATATTTAAACGATCTACAATGTCGAAATACGCATAGCAATATCTTTTGAAACGTAATGTAAAAATTGGCCGTATTCGTCACTTTTATTTTCGTCGTTAATCACCAAGGTTGTAATGTATTTTCCATAACAGTTGCGTAAAATCCGAAGGGAAAAACGGCGTGAAACATTATTAAGTGCTGTTGTAATTACGCAACAAAGCATTCGCGACGAAGACTTAAACTAGACGCATCAACATATTTAAAGCCTTCCACTCGCATGCGTTTAATTAACACGATTATTAATATGCGGATGCTGATGTTCTACAGCGTTACTGCTTCTTCTAGAATGATGCCAGCTGAATAGAATTCATAGCGCAAAAGAAAACACTTACAATTAGTAAGTTGTTTAAAATCCTTAATTTTTTTCATGTGCTTCTCCTTTTTAGAGCAGGCAACAAGTATATATAATATTCAAATAACTATTTATTTTACGATTTATTTTTAATAAGGTTATTTAATGAAAAATAAGAAAAAATTAATAATAATATCGTTTCTTTCTTTTCAAATTTATTACTTCAATTTATAAAGTACCTGTATATATTATAATTTACAAGTATCTGTGGCGCGGTTCTAAAAGTGCAAATTTTCAAAGCGCATATTGTACATACACATTTTGCATACTGTATAAAAATTTTATATTTTATATACATAAATAATATAGAGATAGCTTTGAAATTTTGATCTTGCCTTTTCATAATCAAAATTAACGTTATATCAGCGTTCCTTTGCGTTTATCTATAGTTAGTATCGATATCTTGTCGTACTATTTTAATGAAAATAATGTCAATGAAATTCACTGAATTTTCAGTAACTGTCAGTAAATATTTTATTACAAAACTACATATACATGATATAATATTTTATACGTTACATAGCAATATTATTAAAACTCGCATGCGATTTCTTAAATATATTTTTCATACAAATCAAACGATTATATAAAACATACGATTTCTTAAATATATTTCTTATACAAACGAAACAATTTTGTCTGTCTTTTATATTCGTATAAATCTGTTGTTCGAATTTCGCTTTTTTTAATTGTTCAAATAAATAGATAATATTATTGAGCATGTCTTATATATACTATTAAATTTGCAGAATACGATAATATTAGTATAATTATACGATTCCGTCTCTTTTATATTTCTATTACTGTTACGATAAAATACATATACTTATAATACCTAGATAACACACAATATTCATAGAACGTCTACGAATATTCTATGAATATTTGTACATTTTTAAAACATTCTATGAATGTTTTAAAAAATTCTGTGCTGTATAAAAAATCCATATAGTAAAATATTTTATTACAAAACCATACACATAAAATATTACATTTTATTATTATATTGTGATAATATCACATAGCATGCGGTTTCTTAAATATATTTCTTAAATGACGATTCTGTTTTTTTTTTACATTTATATAAATCTCTTGTTTTTCACAGAAATAGTTATAATACATCGTTTTATATAAGCATGGTATATCCAGACAACACAATAATGTTTTAAATACATATTAAAAACGTACGGTTCGAATTATAACATCGGATATCTTTAAGATGTTCAAGATGGTTAGTATTACTTTTCTGAATATCTTACAAACGTTAATTTTAAATACAAAATTGGATCTATTTAAAACAAATGGGCGAATTCAAGCAGCTATCACTTACTCGTCAAGCAATTAAATGACAGAGACTTCGCACAATTCGAGTATCTGGATTTTTGAATTTTTATTTAAGAATTTTATCAAAAATACTTCTTTTTCACCAAGATTGTCGACGTCGAAGACAAATCATTCGAAGGAATGGCGGGAGGGCCGAGAAGCCAGTCGAGGAGGCCTCCAGTGAGGAAATTACGGAACATTGTACTGTCAATCGCGCTTTGCTTCGCTATATGAAGTGCAGTCGCCGGCGCACACTGCCATCGCGAGCATCTATTTCGTTGACGTGAGTTGTAACATTTATGTGTAACACAGAATATCACAATCCTGAAAAAAAAAAATATCGAGAGATACCGTGCGAATATTCCGTATCAATAAGAAAATTCAAGGTGCAATATCGAAAAGGAAATGTGATGAAGAGGACGTCTTTAAGACAATAATTATAAAAATATATGCTTAAAAAACTGAAAATCAATTTGTGAGTGTAAAAATCGAACGGAATATTAAGTTATAACGAAATTAAATAAAAAATTCGAGAGATATTATGAATATTACGTGCAGATGAGAAAATGTAAGTATAATATTGTTATATAGAGAACTATGATAAAAATGTATCAAAGAGGATTCATTCTTTAGAAAAACAATTAATATAACAGAAATATATTTGAGTAATATAAAAATATCAAATTGTGTATCAAAATCAAATAAAAAAATTGAGAGACATCTCATGAATATTATACGTGATTAGAAAAAGCAGATTTAATATCGTGGAGGAAATGCGATAGAAAAATTTAGAAAAAGACACAATTAAAAAAGCAATTAATATAATGAAAATATTACGTTTCGACTTGGTTTAGAGTATTCTACAGCGAATAAGAATTTGTATATTATATAATATATAATACTAATAACAGAAACTTCTCTTTCTCCAATATGTACAGCCACTAAAGATTTACAGATTCAAGATATCATAATTCTGTAAAATTATGAATTTGATTGAATTCTGCGAGGTGTGTAATTGTGAATTGAGAAATCGTGGACTGTAAATATATATCCAATTAATATAAATGTAAACTGACTAATATGACTTACTATGTAAGAGAGAAGAGCGTTTTACAAAACGGAAACTTCATAAAAATGTGAAATTGAAATTACGTCAAACATTATATAATATATGTAATTCGTTCGAATATATAAGAGAGACTAAATCTTTATATATACAAATATAAAGTGTCAGGGACAGGGACAAATACCTACATATACATCATAACGTTGTAGAAAAAAATCTAACACATATAATAAATAATGATTATTTCTGTATATATATGTAGAGGAAAGATCCCTATCCTTATGAGATACCGAGTTTATTTTGGGTAAATGTTAAAAATCTATCGATAGAATTTTAAAAAATATGTTATTTTAAAGAGAATTTAATAAACTTTAAAATAATGTTATGTAAAATTTAATTCAAATTTTATTTTCTTTTTTATAAATTAAAGAAATGTAAAAAGTGAACAAATCGCAAAGTCAAAAAATTATGCTCCTAATATGAGATGTCCCGAGAAATCGATAATAAAACGTAAAGTACATCAGTATTGCAATTAAAAAACTTTATTTAATGTTTCTAAAATACAAATAAATACAGCCAGTGCAAAATGAGTATGCGATACATTGTACCTAGCTGACTCGTTTTCAGATAGTTGGAAATCAAGCAGAAACAGGCACTCAATGTTTATTTCGATTGTTCTTTTTATTATTTTGTACAATAACATTTATACTTCAGCAATGATTTCTATGATATAGGAGCATAAGTTATTTCATATTAGAAATACTTTGGGTATCTCATATTAAGATTTCCACGCCTACGGTTTTACGATCATCAAGTCTCACTTCTGTAATTAAGCAATTCAACATATCACGTATTTTTCTATTAGTACGATTTTACTCTATCACCACATGAAGAACTTATTGCTAAATATTTACTTATTAAATAATAAACAAGGTTTAAAAGCTCATCTCAACGAAACTTGAAGACACATCGAAATTCTAAAATCTTTTTTTCCAACGACTAATAGGCACGATTTATAAGGCACTAATAATGAATTTTCCACTAAATAGTTTTCAATCCAAGAACAATAAATTCATGATGGGACCAATAGATAGCGTTTATTAGTTTAGCGGAAACGCCGCGATCTCATATTAGGCGCCTATCTCATAATAGAGGGTTTTCCTCTATATTATTTAAAATTGAAAAATATGCATGATGCAAATATTCTGTATCTGATTGCAAATTGAGACTATTGCTTTGAATCTGTATATGGAAAAATATATTAAATTATAATTATATTCTTTGATTACATTTCATATATAGTAAATATTTTCAATTAAAATTTTTCAAATTCTTGATTGTTAAACATTAAATGGAGGAATTTAAAAGAAAGAATCGAAAGATATCGCGTAAATATTACGTGAATATGATAAAGAAAAATAGGTCTAATATCGTAGGAGAAAAACAATAGAAAAGTATCGAAAACGTTTTTAAGCAATTAATATAATAAAAATTCTTGAGAAATACAAAATCTTATTGTGAAAAGAAAGAATCGAGAAGTATTGCAGAACTACGTAATAAGAAAAAATAGATCTAATACTATAGGAGAAATGAGATAGAAAAATATCAAAGAGGATGTTTTTAATAATCAATTATAGAAATACTTGAGAAATATAAAATTATTTTGCGAATATAAAAATTGAATCGAATCAAGTTATAGCGAATTCAAATATCAAAAGATACTGTGCAAAAAGTTACATTAAAGTGGAAAGAAAAAAAATCCGCGGAGCAGACGTATTTAAAGAATATTGTTCTCTGTAAAAAATTAATTTAATTTTTATTTAGAGTTTCACGATACAATCATTATAAAGATATAAATTTAATTACACGATATTCTTAGTAAAAATTATGAGAATTAAAGCTGAAATTTTTATTTCAAGGATGCCCAAAGATAAATAAAATTTATTATTGCTCATCAGATATTGAGACTAATTGGGTCTGTCAAGTAATTGCTAAAACGGATAAAGTGATTTTCATTTAATCGAACTGTGTTGCATTGTAATTTAGGAGAAATCACAAGCACGACTGTTTTAAAAATAGTATTTTTATGACCCAGTAATCCTTTCCTCTCCATCGTGGAGAATCGCGAAGATCGCGAAGTCGTGGAGACCGGATCTACGCTCCTGGTTCTCACAGTTAGGTGAATGTCGAGTAGAACCGTTCATAATTAAAGAACAAAGGGGGGCTCGTTTCCTACGCGTCTGTTATTCGGTTTAACAATGTATTTTGGAAGCGAGATTATTGCACATCGGGTCTTCAACTAAGCTCGGAGTTGCATAAACCTCTTGCGTTGTGCAAGTAATGCCGGACATCATTAAATCAATGTGAACTTACTGACGCATTAATTATGTTGTTAATTAATATATGATTAATTAATTAAATTGTTAATGTAATTAATGTTACCGTAATTATCAAAAGGTGATTCGTTAAATTGCAACTCGATTTAATCGTTCGATTTTATTCAAATCTTATTGTTCAAATTTTCTATTTATTTTATATATATTTTTTACAAGGCGACCGTTATATTCAGTTGTATTACGATCATTGTGTTGGAATAAAGATGTAGCGAATACATAGCGTTCAAATAGCTTTCGCTCACAATACGGTACTGTTGACACATAACAATAGCTTCTGCTGTAGTACATGTAGCACCGCGTTGCGCAACGCAAACTGAAACTATAGAAACTTAGGGCGCTAAACTCGTTTTGTTCACCGCGATCGACCTTCGAGCATTCACGGGACCGTCATTGAAATCCAAAGCGGGGAACTTCGCCCACGGTTTTGTGTCGATAAACCTGCGGCATTGAAAAGTGAAGACTCATAATCACGCTTTGGAGAAAATATGAAGACGGAAGCTTTGGATCTACATAGAACAGTAAAATAAAACAAATTAATTATATTATTAACATTATTCTTTTATTAATATCAATATAAAGATATATTAATAATAATAAATTTATAT
>NW_017305375.1:4530778-4537666 GCF_001594115.1 Trachymyrmex septentrionalis
TGTAATAACAAAATTTAATTTATAATATTATTAAAATTATTAAAAAAAAAAAGCACATATAAGCTAGAAAAATTTCAAAACAAAACGTATCGCGATTTTGAAAAATTCGAGAACCTGCTTTATAAGTTTTTTTTGTATCTACACTAAACGCTCTAAACATAGCAATACTCTATATTAAGCTTACAGTTTGTCTTGAAGAGATGCTGCTTTATATATGTACGCAGTTTAAGTACATGTTTCGCATATTCACTATTAGGATACTTCGACATGCGGCTCTAATTCAAATCGAACGGTACCAAGGCGCGTTAAGACATTTTAGCACCTGTTACTCGTCAGTGACAACTCGATCAGCGCGAATAAAACTATTCTCAACGATTATTGTCGATGAATGTGCAATATTTGCGCATTAAAGTCGAAATCGATTCGCAACGGAATACGTAAGAATATACTCTAAACTGTGTCTTTCGCCTGTCGAAATCGACAAAACAAGACGATGCTATAGCAACGAGCTTCTTTACACGCGATCGTTTGTGAACTGGAAACGTCTAAAATTAGTTATTTAAAATCAACTAAAGTCGTATAATAAGATAATTATCAATTACGTGCCGTAGCACGATTCAATTTAAATTTGATATAATGATTTTTTGTAATTATTTATTGTAAATTCAAATATAAGTGAAAGAAAAATTTTTTTATGTTGCGAATCTTAATTAGATTTCGTCATTCGATGCGAATTTTGAATCCAACAACAAAAATAAGCGACGTTTCGATTTGTGTACTGAAGAAAATGTCGAGCCTTTGATTAATCATCGAACATTTTAGGCTCTACCCTAAGTCGAAATCAATTTCGAAAGACGAAAATCACAGATCACGTAAAATCTCACGTAAATTGATTTCTAACGGTTCAAGTTGGAATCTCATAATCTTTTATTCTGAATATCTAACGAGACATCGTGACTCGAACAAAGTTCCAGGTCAATTCGTTGAAGATCGAATGACAGCGGTTTCGTCGATGTCTCGCCTTAAACAGACGAGGATAAAGCGACATAAGTGATAGACAATGTCAAGGGATTCAACGATGATTGCGCGGGATACGCCTCGATGATGTCCACCTGAGAATGTACCCACGTATAATCCCTGCCTACGATTGCGCAACGATTGAACGGATGAGAAAACAATGAGATCGTCGTCGTGAGCTAAACCTAGCCGGTAAGCCGGTCGTTGGGATGGCGTGACGTGGCGGCCTTCGAGCAATCGGGACGATCAGTCGGTTGGACAATCTCTGGTCTCTTCTCGCAAGATCCGAAAATGACAATAAGTTGGCCGATGGTGATGAAACGTTTCGTACGAGGCGTGCGTCCGCCGTCGTCGCGAGGATGACGAGGACATGGACGGTATGCGGCTTCACGGGGCTCCTCGTTCTCGTACCCGTTACCGTCTGCGCGACGATCACCTACGTCAACGGCAACGAGGATCCGTCTCTGCGATGCAACGATCGCGGTAACAGTAATCGGAGCAACAGTAAGCAAACAAAGTTTAGACGGTACGATAACAGTAGTATAGGTAGTACACTTTAGCTTTCATTTCTACGAATTAATTAATGGGGACAAGAACGAATACCGGAACGCGCAACTGCCGTGAAATATGAGGATCCTTCGGCCGTTCAGTCTTCACGGATCGCGTCTAATCGATTGGGTCGTTATGTCACGGTAAATTGACCAGGAATCGTAGTACAAAGCCGATCGCTTGATACATCCGTTGTCGTCTTTTTTGTTCCTTTATTTTTTAATTAGATGTAAAATTTTACGTTACTTCTTTTTACCTTTTTTTTTTCAACTACGAACTGCGACGATAAATTACTAGCAGCATAAGTTTTAAGCATAACACTCAGTTGAGTTTAGATCTGACTCTATAAATAACGTATTATGTCACAAACGAGAGAAATATATATATATATATATATATATTTTTTTTCCAGAAACCTTCTCGCAGTGTAAATACGATGTCGACTGTATTCCAAATGCGTTTTGTCGGAATCAACAGACCTGCTCGTGCAAGGACGATCACATCGAGTTCAGGATTAACAATAACTACAAATGTCTGAGAGGTACCTACTCTACATATTTTATACATTTCTCGAGTGCGACATTCAGATATGGATTTTTTTTGCCAGACAATAAACAGTTTTATTTATCTTTGCCCGAAGATTTCTACTTTCTGCAAATTGTTATGCGTGTCTGAGACAAATTACATTTTAAACACAAATTACATGTTTGATTGAATCAATCGTTACCACAACGTTTGCGCATAAATAAAAAATTGGAAAAAAGTTATTTTAACTTATAAAATGAAAATATATTATACAATAATATAATAATTACCACTGCTTATCCAATAATATTATTATTGTTATTGTTAATGATGGTATCGACTATAAAAGTCTGAGAGGTATTCTATGTATTTCATCGCATTTTACTAGAGCGTGATCATATTAATTATTTATTTATTAATATTAACGTAAAATTAGAAATAAAAAAGGATTTTAAAGAAATTTCGAGCGCTGTTCTGAATCTCGGTCTAATTATTCGAATAGTCGAGAACAATGTCATCGACCTTAGAAACGAGAGATCCCGCGGAGATATCCGTTCATCCCTATTCCTATCCGTTCCTTTCTCACGATCCCGCCTCACCTGGAGCGTATCGTTCGTCGTGCTCGTTGAGCCGACAGAGATCACGAATAATTTCTATGAATGAGTCAGGACAGCGTAAATCCGATTCTGGATAAAGGGTCTTTTCGAACGTAAAGCGAGTGAATATAAAATTAACTCCTAAAGTAAACTTCAAAGAATTAGGTCATTATTCTATCGACCCGACATTAGCCTAACATTTTACGATTAAAATCGCATGTTGGACGCTTTGTGCGCAGAGAAAAACATAGTGATGGCAATTGTGACAATTATTAGTGGGTTTATATGTAGAATTAATTTATTATTTTACAGTTACTGCAGCTATATGTACGCAGTAATAATTATAAAATAGTTTATTCAACTATTACACTGTACATTGATTCTACGTATTAAAATTATGTAAGTATAGTTGTCACCTTTAAATAGTTGCTGCCACTCTTTTTCTTTGTGTATGATTACATTTTACTTACCAACTACATATATGAACTCTGAATCATGCTTAAAAATTGTTTTGGATTATACATATTTGACTAATTTGGCATTATGTAGCTAACAATATTATTTCCGAATACTGTACATTCACAAAGAGAGAAAGATTATTCGAACTCTTGTTAACTACTAGGCGAGAAATTCTTTCATCGCGAGTATAGACGTAATAAAATGCGCAACGTTTAGAGACAGGGGCATAAAACACGTTATTTCAACAGTGGCTAGTCACATCGGCGATCCCTGTGAAGAGGACATCCAGTGTGAATTCACGTTTACACCGCAATCGGAATGTCGAGAAGGCACTTGTCAATGTGCCCACGATTCTCATTTCACGGACGGGAGGTGTTACGAGTCTATCGGTGAGTCAGTTATAACTTTTCCTGGGAAGTATCCCAAGCCTAGCCCAACCTTTCTTTATGCCCATATTTATGGGAAAAATAAATAACCCGAGTTAGTGTGTAATAACAAGAGATGATGCAACGGTCTATTATTTAGTGCCATAAAGCAAAATTATGAATAATTACTCATAATATATAATGAAACGACGCGTCTCATCTTTTATCGTTAGCATTACTTCCACTGCACATAAATTATGTATGTTTATGATTTTTTTTGCATCTCTGCACGACAATCTAATGTAAAAGAAAGTCGGTTAATTGAATAAACATCAACTTAGGTATGTAATTAGAATTACAATTACTATTTTCTTCTTGCATTTAGGTTTGGGAAAACGTTGTCGCTCAAACCGTAATTGTCACATCAAGAATACTTTTTGTGAATACGGTTTCTGCTCTTGCGGTTTGCATCATCATGCGAATCTTGACAATACCAACTGTTTACCGAGTGTTAGTAAGTACTACAAGAATTATAAAAATGGTTATAAATATTTTTTTCAAGAATCTTTCTTTCATTTCATTTAAAGAATCATTTTTCAATCTGCAATTATGCTAACCTTTTCAATTTTTATTTTATTTTTTTCTAAAATTTACTTAATTTAATATTAATTAATTCATATAATTTTTATACTTATATAATTTATACGATATAATACCTAATCTTTTTTATAATACATAATATAAATTAAAAAATTAATATATATTAATTTAATAATTGCATACCATTTAAAGTAATTATTTAACGAATTTAACGATGTATTATATCATACAAGAACAATGTTATATTTATATTATCAGTTCTCTTTAAATCAACAAATAAAATAAGGATGAGAAATTCTTTACAAAAAACAGTTTGTCAATTTTCATGATATTTATAAGTATCTTAGAATTTATAAAATATCTACATTTGTCAAATCTAAACTGCTTTTCAGAGTTGGGCGAGCACTGCAATAGCGATGACGAATGCTTTGTGCAGAATTCAAAGTGTGTGCACAACAGATGCGATTGCGAAATGGATTATGTGTTGGCCAAGGGCGATCAGCGGTGTTTGAAAGCCGCTTCCTGGATTGGTGAGAAGTGCGAGCAGCAATCTCAGTGCCAACTGTTCTTGAAGCATAGCCAATGTGGCGTGAACAAGACGTGTGACTGCGTCGCCGGTTCCCATAAACGTGGTCATCGATGTTTCGTCGACGTAGGCAAGTATCGAACATCTGGATCTCTGCTCACATCTTGCGTTTACCGCTAAGTGATCACTTCAACTCCAAATAATGTCACGCGCTAATTTTCTATTAAGAATAAATTAAACGTGGAATCAGTTAATTTAAAGCTTAATACTGATAAAGGGTGGAAATATGAATGTATGTCCAATCTTGTTTAAATTAATACTACAATGTATGGTAATGCTAGACAATTCTGTGTTTCAGAACTTGGCGGGCGTTGCGAAACTCACCACCATTGCATCACGACAACTTTGAAAGATTCCAATTCGACTTCGAAATCAAAAGTGGATTGTATTAACGGTACCGTTCGTTAAATATAAAATTCATTATTACGAAAGAATTCAATCTCAAATGTTATTTTATATCTCTTCACATAGGCTTCTGCATTTGTACCGAAGGCTATACATTGATGGAGGAGCTGCGGGATTGTGTTCAATTTAGTGATAATGGTAAAAATATTTATAATTTTTAAGTATTTATAATAATTTTTTAATATAAAAAGTTTGTAATTTTCTAAAAGAGCTCTATTTATTCAATATCTTTATATTAGAATATTAATACTAATAATCTAATTTTATATTTATTAATTTAATATTTGAAATTTTTTGTTTGTTTCTGTAGGTGCAACGAGATGTCAAATATATAGAATACTTTCTATCATCGTTATTGCAGGATTTCTTATACATTAAAGATGGTGGATAACAATATTTCATACTTAGCATGAGAGCTCGATTTTTAATTTAGAATATTTAAAAATAAAAAAATAGATTATTAATTTATGTAATAATTTAGATGTGTATCGTTTTTATTAACATATTTATTTATATTGTTGTTTAAATTATAACGTTTGACTAATGTAAATGTACTACCTTAACTAATTAGCAGTTATAAACAGCCAAAGAGAATCAATGTTTTTTTTTCCATAAGAATGACGAATCTATTAAATAACTATTATAAATTAAGATTCTTATTGTTTATTATAAATTAATGATATTTTTTCTTCCTTGTTTCTGTTTACTGTAGTCGGTCATTGATGAAAATATACATTACGCATTTGCTAAAACGACGACATAGCTCACAAAACTCTTTTTCTAGAAAATGAATTTAAATAATTATAAAGAAATAAAAATGTTCTTTCTTTTTTCTATATATTTTCATTTTTTTCTGTAAGCAACTCCAAAATGACAATTTTTGAATTATGTCGCTGTTCCAGTAAATCCTCGACATGTGAACAAAATGTTATTCAATTTTCACACGCGTAAAATATTGTGTAATAATTACACACAATTATGTTCTATTTCTGCAACTATAAAATATTTGTAAGTTTATATTTCAGATAGCAAACTGTAGTCATTTTGACATTGATAGTTAATCATTTTGAATTATTTGTGTTTGTGTGACGTCATTTATTTTTTACATATTTACAACGTTATACTTATTAACATCAGATAAATGACTAATCAATGATGTATTGGTAACGTTATTAATGATCAATTAATAACGTCATTTATTTATGCCGTTAATAATACAAAAATAATGACGTATTTTCGACGCTGGTTAATATAACGTTGTGTGGCTGTGACAAATTCACGTCACTTTTATGATGATAGAACGTCAGATTCGTTAAGAATGACCAACTAATTATATTAAATAGACGATACCTTGCTATCTGAAATGTAACATTTCATTATTTTACAAGCAACATTTTTCTCTTTAATCCCTTCAGATCCTGTATACAGTATAATGTACATCAAATTTGAAATATTATTTATTGAAATTATTTAATTTTATATTGACATCCTCAGAAATCAGATGTACATAATAATATATATATAGAAAAAATAATCAAAATTTTGAAAAAATGAATTTAAAAAAAATTAATTTTTTAGTATGAATTACTTATTAAAGTATCCTTGAATTTAATTTACAAAATTTTTTTAATTAAATTCAAGAACACTTTAATAAGTAGTTCATATATGATATCATTAAAATCTGAAGTTAAATCTTTTCTCTTTAAAGTTCTAAGAATTTTTATGACACACACACACACACACACACACACACACACACACACACACACACACACACACACACACA
>NW_017305375.1:4537766-4546190 GCF_001594115.1 Trachymyrmex septentrionalis
ACACACACACACACAAAAGCACACACACACAAAAGCACACACACACACACACATATACACAAGCACCAATGTTCTCTTTCTCCTTCTCTCGCCTCTACAAATAAAAAAAAAATACTCTACTTCATCACATTCTTCACCCTTTTGCAATTGCGCGACCCAGGTTTCACGCGTCGTAGTATCTCTACTTCTTCCCGCGTTCCACAACATTTCATGAAACGGAACCTTTCCAGTTCTCTTTAATCATGTCACTGGCTTTCTCGGCGATCATGTACACCGGTGCGTTCGTGTGACCAGCGATTATAGTCGGCATCACGCTGGCGTCCACGACTCTGAGACCGTCGATCCCGTGCACTCGCAGCCTGTGGTCCACCACTCCCGAATTCCTCCGAGTGCTCATTCTGCACGTGCCCACGTAGTGACCCAGAGTCGTTGACACGTGACGGGAGACGCAAGCCCAGTATGCGTCGCTGTTAAAAGCGACGTGCTTGCATCCCGGAAACGGTACTGGTAGCATCGTAGTGTTGAAACGCTTGAACGCCTTCGTGGAAGCTACTTCAATCGCCTGTGATAAGATGTACGATAAAAATGGAATATTAAAAAATTGGAAAATGACAAAAAAACTTTAAGATATTTTAATTATATACAGAATATAATTTTTAATGTTGTAAAATAATTTTTAATGTGTACACAATGGTAAAGAGAAAATAAGGAAAAACCACGTTAATGATGCGTAAAGATTCTCTGCTTACGATCTTTATAGCTTGCACCATTGTATTCAGATCATCCTCGTGAGCGTAATAATTGGTGTCCACAATCGGCGAGTCCCATGGATCGCTGCTTCTCAAAGTGAGTCTACCGCGACTCTTAGGTTGCAGAAGCACAGGTACGATCATGAAGCTATCAAAGCCCTTGTAATCGCCGTAAACCTCCATGTAAAATTCCTCCGTTAATCCTAAAAGACTGCGATAGCCGCCGGAAACATCTCCGGCTAACGAGCTTGCGCCTAACACCAACTCGACGTCAGGAAAGTCATCCTCTGACAGCTTGCTCGCATTAGTATGAGGATATATCTTATTACGACTTATGGTGATGGAAGTTATGTTGGGAATAGCTGTAAGAAGTGATTCATAATGTGATTTTTATCAGAGCCAATTAAGCTTGAAAAATTATAATAGCAAAAAGAACAATTGCCAACAATTGTTTGATAAATAATATAAAATATAGTCTGAATCTTATTATCATTATAAATTCTTAAGTTTTGTATGTTGTAAAAATAATTAACTTATATTTAAAAAATAGTAAACATCTTGACTTTTTATTTAAAAAAAATTAATCTCTTCGATTTGTTTGCTTAAGAAATTTTAACTTGTGTGATAACAAATACTTACTATATTGCTCGTCGTACTTGTGTGTATTTAAATGCTGAATGTAGTTAAATTTGGGCTTTTCCTTTTGTGTTTTTTTCATGTAATTATTAGCTTTGGTATTAACAAAAGCCAACGCTTCAGCGCCTCCGGGTATAGTCAAAGGGCCATTTCCCTCTGTCAGGTACTTTACAAAATCAACTGGATTCGAACCCAAACGTGGCTCGACAATAGTCACGCTCTCGTTGACTAAAAACGTTAAAGCTGACATGCTCACATGATCTTGTAAGTTAAATCCCACCGGAAGATCCTCGATTACATCGATGCCCAATGAATTTAAATGATCTTTTGGACCTATTCCAGAGAGCATCAGTAACTGTGGTGAACCTAAAGTACCTGTGCAATCGGAAATATAAGATAAAATTCTCGATTTAAAAAGATTACAAATAATGAGTTCAACAACTTAAAACAATTTTGCATTTCTGTTCAAAAAAAGTAAAAAAAACTTCCATTTTCGAACATATCGTCTTATCCAAAAAGCGTTTATAAGTCGAAAATATTTTTGTGTTAATTTACAGGAAATTACAACCAGGAAATTGTTGAAATTAAAGAGCTGTTATTTAATATAATTAGACGAAATAAAATTAATGAACGTAAAATAAAATTAATGAAAAAATAAAATAAATGTTTCATTAGCCTTTTTGCAGAACGTGAATTAATCAATAAGGCTGATGTGAGTTAGTCTTTTCGCGAAAAGGCTAAAGTGCATCAGTCTAATTGAGAAACGATCATTGATTTCGCAAAAAGGCGCCATTTTTGCATAAAGGCTAATTTCTCAAAAAGGCTGCGACATATATATAAATTTGTAAAAAATAAATATTATAATAAAAATAAGCCAACGATTCTGACTGATTCAATAATGTCTTGTAATATTAAAAAAAAATAATAGTAATAATAAATATAAAAATAATAATGACATTTAAATTTTATGATAATTAAAGCGCTTTTGCAAATTATTAATTACGTTTTCTATATTAATAATTGTAACTATGCTTTCGAAGAATTCTATAAAGGATTCCGCACAAAACGTATGAAAAGGATCCTGGCTAATTTAGTTGAATTTGTAATATATGATCGTCCTGAGTTCTGATCGTCCTGATCAAGTCTTCATGAGCACGAAGTAAAAAAATGAACAATTTTTTTAATTATTGTACATCAAACTTTGCCAAAACGGCTAATTCCATATGTTTACCTGAAGGTACATTTTTGTATCTATTACTGTATGCGTGCGTGTGTGTGTACATACAGGATCCCATTTTAAAGGATTCACCGAAATATCTCGCAAACACTGCGTTAAACCGAAAAATGTTTCAGACTTTTCTTTCACTTCGAGAAAGTCATAAAATGGTATCATTGATTTGATGTTTGTTTGGTTGCGTTGTGAAAGTCAATCTAATTAAATTTTTTAATTCTTTAGCAAAAGTCTTGTTTCCGTGTATGCTGTTATCTATGTATGTTTTACTACAAACTGTTACATCATTTTTATATATATATTTATTACATTTTCTTTTAAAAGAATTCATATTATAAAATATTTTATTAGATTCGATAATGCTAAAGTAAAGCTTTATGTAGAATTTGAAATCATACATTTGTCCCATAAGTATATCTTTTAATATTCTAAGTGCTTACCTGCGCAAAGTATAATTTCTTTAGTAGCGGAGACAAAATACGTTTTATGGTCTTTCACAAATTGGACGCCCTCGGCTTTTTTTGTTTGCGGATTAATAAGAATTTTCGTTACTGTTGAGAGCTTAGACAGATAAAAGTTATTCCTGTCGCGAATTGGTCTGAGGAAAGCTTTGCTGGCACTGACTCTGTGACCATTTCGTAAATTTGCTTGCACGGTTGAGAAACCGATGAATCTATCGCTATTGTAATCTATTAGTTCGTAACCAAGCTCTTGACCAGCCTTTAAGAAACGTTCCTTCAAAGGAGTGGCGTAAGGAGGAGTCGTAACATCCAGATATCCTTCGTATCCGTGATACCTGATCCGTGAAAAAAAGAATTGTGCAAGAAGTATGAGAAAGAGTATGCTTAACGCTTAATTATTTCTGAATTATATGAACGTAATTGAGTACGTAACGTAATTGAGAAGATTTAAGGCGTAATTAAAGATTTAAGAAATCGAATAAATTCATAATCTTCAGTATCTCACGACCTTATCACGTACCTCACATCTCTATCGATCAGCCTGCACCTCTCGGACTTGATGAAATAGGGCAGTACGTCCTTGTAGCTCCAACCAGGATTTCCGAGCGCTTCCCAACCGTTATAATCCGCCGGTGAACCCCTTGAGTAAATCATGAAGTTCACCACGGAGGTGCCACCGACCGCTCTACCAGTCACTATCTTGCAACGATTGTCGACCATCGAGAGGCAGTACCCACCGCGACCGTATGGGTCTTGCGGTCGTAACTTGCCTTTGTACACGTGGGCGTAGTCTGTAATGTGAAGGATCGGCGCCAGAAAGGGAACATCTGTAAGAAAGATCTCATCCCTGCCCTCCTCGAGCAGCAAGACGTTCCAATCAGGATTCTCGGTCAGGCGATTCGCAAGCACGGACCCCGCCGATCCGGCTCCAATCACGAGGAAGTCGAAAGATTGGTAACGTCGCCCGAACGTCACGTCCTTGTCCTGCACTAGATCGTTGGGCGGTGGGAATCCCGCAAAGAAGTGGTGAACCGTTTCCAGAATAGCCGGCGGTAAAATCCCACCAACGTGCCCCAGAAACAAGATCAGACCGAACTTGAGCATCATGAGCATCTGATCTTATCGCGCAAGAAATAAATCTTCGCCAATCTTCTGTCGGATGTATTACAGCGCCTAGTTCTCTTTGATACTATTAATCTCTTGTATAACAGTTTGCTGATTCTTCTCTTTAAAAAGCTTGGGACATCTAGTCAAATTGAGGTAGCCTCTATGAAATCACATTCGTCTCGTAAAGTTGATTTAGAAGACTATGCGATTACTAATTTAAATACATAACTGATGACTTTTTCGGTAATTATACTTTTGGAACGAATTTATTGCAATGTTTTTAATCAACTTATTACAGTTGCATGCTCGTCGCGATGTAACGTAATCTTTTTAATCTTGACGCACCGCTCCATATTTTCAATATATATTCGACATTTTCGACATTTCAATATTTACAGCACGTATTCGCAAACGATCTTCAAACACAACTAAATTATATAAGATACTCAAATGTATCTTCAATAGTAAATCTTTGTAATTAACAACGAAAACAGAAATCAGCAACGTATTCGTAACGCACGACATTCGCATATGACACTCAATCGCATCTTGTTCTCCGTACGATGTTAACCATCAACTGCGGTGTCTCTTAAAGTTGCATCGGATAAAAATCATATAGATCTCCATAACACCATGGTCGACTACGACAGCATTCGAGGATACTTTTGACGGCCTTTACGGTCAGGGCAACGCTACACGAGTCATACAAAATAAGGTTGCGAGAAGCGAATGTTAATCAGCGATTTAACATCTTGACACAATGGTGCCACGGTACGATTGCGTCTCTTTTGCACTACGTTGTATCGACATTGAAGAATATTGAAGAATGGGTTCATAGTTCGGGTGCACCGAACTTACATAATGAATTTCAAATTTCGATAATGCGTACTTATCAGTCATTTAACTCAATTATCATTTTACTCTTACCGAGATGCAATCTTCGAAGATGCAATCTTCTGAACCCGTCGTAATGTATCCGCAGAAATTTTTGCACATGTGTGTTTTTCATGAATTTCACATACGCTGTGTATTTCTTTTACATTTTTCTCATTAAGTCCTCGGAATATTTTTTATTATAGTTTCGATTGTGCTATTGCATATTCTTCTGATTTAACAAATAAGAAATGTGTACATGTGTTTTGCTTGATGTAATTTTTTTCAAAGGTACTTTAGTAAAAAGTTATAATATTGGCGGATGATCGAAAATATCGTGTTTATCTCGCGAAAGTCGCTTGCACACTGAAATTGTACTCTGAATTAAACTTCCATGATCATCTATACTAAAATTGAGTGAAAGAAAAAAAATGACTAACAAGACCGACATACTCTTGTACATCGCATGCTGCAACTACAGGAATGGTCAAATTTCTTGCACAACTCTTGTTAACATTTTTCCTTTGCGTTACCAATTATAGTCTTTAGAAACGTGTGTGTGTGATATATATGATCGATGTAAATGTAACACCAAAACTTAAAAAACTTATTATTGTTAAAACTTATTAAAGCTATAATAAATATCATTTTAAGAAATAGAAATAAAATATATTGATATATTTATTATAATTTATATCTGTATTACATAATAAAGGTTTTATAAAAGTTGCAATTTACCATATTATTCATATTTTTTACTCAAACTTATATTATACTTTAAGAATTCTATAATTTTATTTTTATTTACGACTCTTTTATTCCGTCATCTTTCAGATCTTATAAATAAATAAAAATATTTTGATAAAAAAGTGGAAATAGTAAAAAATAAATTTAAATTATAACAATTTTTAGATATGTAAAACAATAATTTGTATACAATATATACAGGAAATATTTGAAAGATAAGAAATATATGTATTCGAAGAAATGTATAGAATATTTTCTATTATTATAGAAAAACATCAAATTAATATTTTCAAGTTAAATTGCAATTTATATTAGCAATTATAATTAATATTTTATAATAAAACTTGAATCTCTAGTAATATCAATGAAGGAAAAAATTTTGCATAATATTATAGATAAATAACCATTCAAGGTATGGTATTTAATTAAACGAGGCGAAAATACCAAAGAGCACAATGTAAACTCTTAAACCAGTTTGTGTGACCCACATAAGTAATTACGAAATATGCTCTGTGCACGAAATATTTGCTCTTTTGCCTCCTGCAAAAAATAATAAGTTACACAATACATACTCAGAGATACGTTTAATACTCCATAAATCTAACATTAAAACTAATAGAGTTTTAATGAGTTCCACTTTTCGTTTGAATACAATTCTCGTCGTCATGAAAAAAAGAAAAAATAAAACTAATTTTCGTGTTAGATTACAATAAAAATGTCAAATCTCATTAGAATAATTTCAATCAGTAACACTTTTGCCGTTCGAATCCTTAGACTGAAGTTTTTAAAAAGTTGTAAAATTATAATTTTTAATATATTTTTATTATCTCTTATTTGATTTCATTTTTCTTAGTTGATCGAGTTTTTTATTTAGAAAATTTTTGTCGACATAGATGACAATAATTATAAATAATTTCAGTTAACGTCATCAATTAATTAAACCGATAGATAAATTATATAAAAAATATACCGTTTACCTAAAATGAATCGATATTTTATGAATATTGATACTATAGTATTATTAATTTCAAATGTTCAAAAATTGGAATATAATCAGATAAAAAATATATTGTAAACTATAGCCCAAGCAAACAATTTACATTTAAAAAACATTTAGCAGAAATGTTTTTTATCATGTACAAAAACGTTAAATAGACGTTATTAATGTTATGTTTATTAAACCATTTTATTAAATTGTCGAATATCTTATATAAAATGTTTAAAATTATGTTTAGATCTAGCAGAAAAACATTTAATAATTATTATAAATATAATATGTCTTACAAACGGTTTTATAATGTTTATTGAATAATTTTAAAAGAGTATCAAATATTTTAAACGTTTATTTTTAAATTTATATAATTTATTAAACAATTTTTAATGTGTATTAAATATATTTTAAACGTAATTGTGTTGCTTAGGAAACTATAAATGCTGATGAGTATTTCGTAAATGCAAGAATTCGCCAATGCTATGACCGCATCGACGCCTGAGCCATAGAAAGTGCTATAATACATCAAAAAAAACATGAAGGTTCTATGAAGAAATGAATGAAAAGCGGTCTATTTCGTGTAAATCGTAAAAATCGGTCCCGGTAAAAAATTTTTCACGCAAGAATATATATAAATATGTATTAACATACATAAATATTCATAAACATGTATAATTATATATGAAATATATTCATACGCATTCATACATCGTTCTTTCTTTTGTAAAATTACTTTTTAGTTTGCGTTCAGTTTCGACGTTCACATGCTTTAAGCGCGCCAATTGTAATCATTATTCTGTCTTCTTGGTTTATTAGACATAAAATAAGAATAGAAGTGTTGAAAACGTCTAATCGAACGCAGCCGCAATCTACTTACAAGTCCTAAAGCACTAGTTTTTCGGATCACATGTTGTTAAATAAATATAATATTTTCCATCAAATAATGTATACCACAAGATTCTTTAATATTTGTTTTATCTTTTACAAGTGTTTTTTTTTTTATTAGCAATAGCGCTGCACATTTTATCGATGTCGTTAACTAATAAAACGAAAAAGATAAACTAATAGCGAGTTCGATTGGAGACACTAGTGCGCACTGGTGCACATTGAAGCCTGTCGTACATGAAATGATGTAAAGATATGTTTAAAAATAAAGAAGTCGATTAAATTGTAAAATACTCAATACATTTTATTGTACTATTGGGTAAAATATATATTTCATAATTCGAAATATTTGCATTTTATTTTTATACTCAAATTAAATCAGTGTACAATGGCAATATGCACCAGTGCGCACTAGCTTCCAATCAAATTCGCCATAAGATTACTAAGGTAAATCTTTAAAAATTCATTCAAGGTGTAATACTATAAGGATTGCCTTATAACTTTTACAGGAAGTAGCAAATAGCTTTAGATTTCATGAAAAAAATCAATATTATGCTCAGTTGAAATTAAATCCAAAAAATATAAAACATTTGGTGAACTAATCCGCAATTAGTAAACGGGGTGTAATTGTGCATAATTGTCGTTACTTCATTTAATTCAAATTAAAACATATAAAACGATACTGAAATGAAATCAAATCATTCATAATGTAATCTTTATGATTAATTATAATATATATATATA
>NW_017305375.1:4546371-4554911 GCF_001594115.1 Trachymyrmex septentrionalis
AAATGTATCGCTGTATTTGCCTTACAATTTAAATGACTGGTTGCTGTTATATGCAACAATAGATGCGAGCTTTGGTATCACCTGTGACCGGAATTTAAATTTTCGCGGCGCTCTCTCGTGGCATGTTTACGGCGCTCCTGCGTCTGCGCCTGGCTTTGACCTCCCTCTTATTCCAGCGGCGCGTCTTACGGCCTCTCTTTTAAGGCTTAAACACAATAGGCACAGGCAATGGGCACAGGCAACAAGAAATAACGAGTTGTCCAATCAGAGCTCTGGTGTGTAAGTTCGATATTACATTCCAGAATTCTGATGGGACAGCTCGTTATTCTTTGTTTCCTGTGCCTGTTGCCTGTGCCTATTGCCTGTTTAAGCCTGTACTCTCTTGCTGCGAGCATCGGAGCCCGTCGAGGCTTAGGCCCGTTCTACAATAGAGTCGTAAGCGGTAAGCCAATCATAGTCGATTATTCTTCTCACACTTAACTGTGATTAGTCAATTTCTTACGGCTTACAACTTGCGACTCTATTGTAGAACAGTCATTAGAGCTCGTGAAACCTTAAAGCGGGAAGTACAGACTCTTGCATAACGCATGAAGCATAAGAAACCAATCAAAGTTCTTTACTTCATAAGGAAAGGAAGGAAACGAAGGACTTTGATTGGTTCAATTTCTTATGCATAACGCATAAAATATAAGGCATAAGAAAATCAACCAATCAGAGTCCTTTATTTCATGGAAAGAAAGGAAACAAAAGACTTCGATTGGTACATTTTTTTTGCATTACGTGTTATGCATTATGCAAGAGTTTGTGCTCCTCGCTTAAGTCTGTAAGCGAAATGGTTAAAATCTATTTCTAGGTTTGTTCGCGTCGCATGTTCTAACATGCTCCAAAATGCTCTTGCCATAGCATTTATTCACTTTAACGTGCTCCTTGAAGCAGGAGCACATATTGGAGTATGCTGGAGCATACGACAATATGTGTGAATATGTCGCAATTTGTGTAAATCAATTAAATTACAAAATAGCGACTTTTCCCAAATAAAAATAACAGACGTGTTCCCCAAATGATTTCTAATTGATTCCATTCATAAAACACGTTAAATAAAATCACTGTCTGCTAACTTGATGCGTATGACATTTGTTAAGAACAACAAAAATACTATTACCCAAATGTTTAAATACTTTTCCTAAATTTTCCCAAATAATTCCCAAATTATATAATTATACATATATATATATATATATAACATAAATAAATCAGAAATATTTAATTTGTTAAATTTAATTCTGCTATCTTGTCAGTGGTCTATTATTTCCACCATGGTCAATCCCTTCCACCATAATTCGCAAGTGTCAGTTTGTGTTGGTTTCAGTTAGTTTGTGTGTCAAGTGCACATCAGTGCACATAAATTAAAGTAGAATGGACTTTGAAAGTCCTGACGTTGAGAAGGAATTTCCCGGATTATATGCCTCTGAATCGGCGAGGAAAAGTAATGAAAGCGATTGTACGTAATGATTGTTATCACGTTATATTTATGTTTCGAACGATTAGACATTGTGCACGAGAAATAGAGACAGGTTATGTGATCTGTCAAAATCTAGTCGCAGATGTTGTATATTTGCTTTTCTCGCTGTCATTTCACTATCAGAAATATTTATTTTGCATCATTTATTTTTATACTGCAGTTAGTGACGAGGGCAGCCACGACAAGCATTCCAAGAAGGAGCTTCTGGGTGGAAAACGTAAGGACAAGAAGGACAGAAAGGACAGGGGTTATGCGACCCTAGAGGGTGAGAGTTCGCCGGACGAGGATCAGGAAACCAAGTAATATTCGCTCCGAAATCTATATGATCTCTCTCTTTTATATTGCTGCTTGACATACACCTACTAATGTAACTAATGTAGTTAATTAGTGAGCGTGATTAACAGATCCTTTTATCTGAAAATTAACAAAAACATATGAATAAGGCTACACTATTAATACTCGATAATTATAATTAATGGCCATCCATTCACAATTGTTCTATATTTCTTGTTAGTACTGCACTAGCTTTCTCTTGTATCACACTGAGCCTGATTTTGGACTTATAAATGGAAAGCAGACTTATTTTAAATGTTTATGATTAGATATTGTTGCTTATACTAATTCTGATTTGCTCAGTGGACATTTTATTATAAAAGTCTTTATTACATATATACAAAATAATAATTAATCACAAATTGCTCTTAAAATAATTACACTTTTTCGAATGTCCTGTATAATATTGAGTGTAATATGTAATTTATTACACAGAAGTCCTTCAAAATCAAAAAAAACCAAAGCCTTTAAATTCCCAACTAAAAAGGAGAAGCGGGAAAAATCACGAGAGAAGGAAGCGAAAGAAAAAGATGTTGAAAAGGAGAAGGATAAAAAAAAGAAGGAAAAGGATGAGAAGGATGTAGACAAGGAAAAGCGGAAAGACAAAGATAAAGATAAATCCAAACAAAAATTAAAGGATCGGAAAAAAGGAAAACATGAAGGTTTGGATATTGGCGGTAAGATCATAATTCGTACAAATACAATTGATATACTTTGATTTGTTTTATTAACTTTTAAAAAATATATATATATATATATATATTATATTCCTCAGAGGAACAGCCAATTTTTGGTGTTAGTCTTCATCTGGCAGTCGAAAGAAGTTGTTGTCACGATGGAGTCAAATTACCTTTGGTGGTACGAGATTGTATAGATTATGTAGAAGAGTATGGGATGAATGTGGAAGGCCTGTACAAAGCCCCTGGGGTGAAGTCAAAAATTCAGCACTTGAAAAAATTGTATAACAATCGAGAGCTGGTGAATATATCCGAGTTCGAACCCACGGTAGCTACGAGCTTATTGATACTCTTTCTTAGGTTTGTATACCTGTGAATTCTATCCTCCTTCTCACCATATGTTTTAAGATCAAACGAAAAAGTGCGCATTGTGGTGATGTAGAGAGCTGCCAGAGCCCGTGCTGGAGAATAGCGAAACGATATCGCGCTTCGAGCAAGCAGCATCGACCAAGGATGTCGCTCAGCGGGAAGCACAATTGGCCCAGTTGACACAGCAGTTACCTGAATGCAACAGGATTCTTCTGGCATGGGTCACGTTGCATCTGGACAATGTCACAGCACGAGTATGTTCAAAATATTAGTTCGATGCAAGAGGTCCGTCAGATGAGCTAGATGCTTAGATCCTTTTGGACATAAAAATTTTCATTTTTTTTTATTATATTCTAATTTTATTGGAAATAAAAATTGTGAAGCGACACAAATTTTCCAATCAATTTAATACATTATTCTCTTAAAACGTATATTCCAATTGATTTTCAATAAATTTTATTTCAGGAGAAAACAACAAAAGTGAACGCACAAACAATTTCAATGACGTTAAGTCCGGTTTTACAAATGAGTCACAGATTGCTATTGGCTTTATTATTCCACTGCAAAGCTCTGTTCCCAAATATACAATTGATAAAATATGTACCACCGTTATCGTCCGGTAGTACGAATCTGCCAGATTCCGTGGAGGGTATTGCTGCGGAATTATCCAAACAGGAGTCGTTACTGTCCCAAATTCATATGCAAATGAATGCCGGTTTTGTAACGAAATCTCGTGAGGAACAATTATGGGAGGTACAACGCATGATAACGCAATTGAAGGTATAGAGAGCTACAAGAACGTTTTAAAAATTCATATCGTATAAAGAGCATTGACATAAATAATAAATTGTACTTTGCAGAGAAAATGTAAGACTGTTCAAAAATTGGAAGGTGCTACGCAAAAGAGTCTGGATGAAGAAATAAAATCCGATAATATTCCAACGGAATCTATCTCGCAGAAGTCAAAAACTGCAGATGAAGATTCTGGACAGGCAATATCTGGTGATGTTCAATCGTCAACCAATCTGACATTGATAAAAAAAGATAACAAATTGCATAGCGCAGAAGAAACGAAAGAGAAGTGTTCTTGCTCAAGTAATAGTGCGAACGTCACGCAAAATGAACAAAATGTAAATGTACAAGAGAAAGACATGGTTGATTCCGCGATTGAGGTTGCAGTTACACCGCAAGAACCTGAGAATATAACGCCGAATGACAGAACAAATGGTACATAATTAATAGTATATAATTTCTAATACAATTCTTAAGCTAAATACACATTATCATTAATTTATATAGAGTCTGAAGAAGATGTCATAGACAAATTACGAGAAAGGCTGATCTATGAGGAATTGTTGAACATGCAAGCGTTATTGAAATCTCGCATCAGTCAGGAGAGAAATGAGATCAAACGATTAATGGAGATGTTAACGGAGCGCAGCACAAAAGAAGAAAAGAAGAAGCCCAAAGAGAGGACGCATTCTCCTAATGAAGCCGAAATGACGGCCATGATACAGCTAGTCAAAGAAAATCAACTACTTGAGGTACGTCCCTCCATAACAGCTTTTTTGTTCTACTTCTATACATTTATACGATTCTCTCTCGCAGAAGAAGATGACGACGTTGATACGTAGTATTATCGAAGAGAAAGATGCTTGCGTGGAATTGCGTGTACAACTGGCGGTGCATCAACTAATGGCCAAAACTTGACCGCAGATCTCCTAGCGATCACAGAATCACAACGTCTTTACGCTATAAAGATATGTTCTGACATTACGTTTTTGCACATAATGACCATATATAGTTTATAACATGTTACAATTATCACATGTATCATTAACTCGTTCGATTCTTCCGCGAAGTAATAAAATATACAAAATGCAGCCGAAATCTTTGTATTTTTATAATTCAAATTCCTCATTGAACACCTAGCATATGTATATAAGGAAGGAGAGAGGAGTGACATCCTTTAAATATTCAATAAGGTAAACATAAGAGATTTTTCCTTACAGTAAAAAAAAGTAATATATTATAATAAGAATTCTATATGTATATAATATTTCATATTTCAACACGTCAGCAAAAACATTAACATATTATTATTATATATTAATTACACTGATAAAATTTCAGATAGTTCGGTAAATTAAATCCATACATCGAGTCTAGAACGCACTTTACATTCTGTCCCTTCGTATAAAAAATGAATCATTTCAGAGAAAATAAAAAAGAAGAAGAAAAGTTATTTTCACATTGAGCAGGAAATTAGAATAAGACTGTTAATACACAAGACTGCTTGAGATTAAGGTCGAAAAAAAAGATGAAAAAGAAAATCTTCACAGTAATAACGAAGCGCGATATTTACTACATATCACACTCAGTCATACATATCTTCTATTTGCGAGTTATATTTTGCTTACAAACTTCAAATTTGCGCATCATGTATCAATATACTTGCTGTAGATGAATCAGTAAAACAGAAAAGGTAACTTAGGATTAAGGGGTCAATTTATCGTGATCAATGTATATTTACAATATTATCTGATAAAGGTACAGCGCTGAATATTGACCCGTATAGGTTTGCGTATAATCTTGATAAAATGCTGCTTTGTGTATTTTAGACGTAGGAAAAATTTGCACACTCGATATAATTTCTTTCTTCGTTTTTTGTTGTTGTAGGTTCTTTTATCTGTGCATTTGTATAAAAATCTATTAAACGTCGCTCACGCGGCAGGACGCACGCGGAAACTGAGATTGTGCTGAGGACGTTGAGTCAGATTCTCGCATTCATCAGCGAAAGAGGATCACGCAGCCTCTATAGCCTTGAAGAGTAAGAATAAGCTCTTGCGGGCTCTACAGTCGCAACGTAACGCAACGCTGGGTATTCTCTCGGTATATTCTCTCGTATTATATATTGTCAAATAACTCATTGTAATTCGGAAAAGCGACTCGAAACGTTTTATTGAGACAATCATTACCAGTTCGAGATTGTGGAATCCGACTATTGCAACGCAATATTGTACCGCGTCGTGAAAAAAAATTGTGTCTTTACAGGTACATCTTATATTCAATGCGATACTTTTTTCTTTCTCTTTTTTTTTCTTTCGTTCGCAGAGAACGAGATCGAGCGACAGATAATACAATAATGTACTCTTACGGCATCACTATCACAGTGTAATACAACAACTCGCTAAGAATAATACGCGGTACCTACGAGCAGTGAGGGTAGTTTCACTACCTAATCACGAAACCGTATCAGTATCAGTTTCGCTTAACGATCTGCAATTATAGAAAATATTATATGTGTAACTTTATCACACAGTCATTACAAAGAGACAGCTGAATTGGATTTTGGCGTTCTAATATCGTTTGATTGTTTTACTAATTGTAGAGCATCGAATAAACTTTAGGTGGGATATGATCCTGAGGATGCGGCATTTAAAAAGCCTCTACTATACCTCTGTTCCAAAAAAATTACCGTTAAAAAAGCATTGGTAAATTATAGCATAAGTATACATATACTAAATTCAAAAAGAATATCTTATTGCCTGTTCGCAGATGAGCACGTAGATTTTTTTTTACGAAGTCTATAAAATAATTTACAAAATATTATAAAAAATGTGTAATATATACGTATAAAAAAATAAAGGAATGTTTCCTCTCTTTCTTTCTCTCTTTTTCTCTTCTATGGCCAATAAATTTTGCAACGATATTTACAATAAAAAAGGATGATTAAAAACATTTCGATATAAGATATCTTAGCAACATCCTATATTTTATCCTGTCCATTTTGCAATTGTTTCATTTCTTGATTATCCCAATTTTATTTTGTTATAAAATATATTAAGTATTTTTCATATTTATTTATCTGTCGATGAAAATTTAAACATTTTGATAGTTATGATTCAATAAATATTAATCAATATAGAAGTTCGTGATGTAGGATACAATTGAGACAATGCTGTTAGACAGACGATTGCTCAAAATTGCGCGATTTGCTTTATATATAATCGTTTTTATATAGTAAAATTAACGAATATTACTTAACGTCTCGTAATATCTATTTCGTTCATCTATCTTTCTGAAGTAATGTCAATAATAACACAATATAATAACTATATATTCTTAAGTGAATCTTTGTATGATAAATTTAATGATATCCTCATTTACATCGTTCACATTATTCATAACTCACTGGATAATATAGCTTCATAATAGCTCTTTTATTTGAATAAATTTTAAGTAATGAGTGTATCGCAATTTGCGTCTCTCTCTCTCTCTCTCTCTCTTTCTCTTTCTCTCTCTCTCTCTCTCTCTCTCTCTCTCTCTCTCTCTTTTCTACAAGAATCTGTAATGTTGCAAATGGTTTTTTTAAGCTGCACGTTTGTGTGCACACATTCTTAAACGAATGAAAGTCCACAATTCATTTAAAATAAGAATATGTCATTGTAAATAAAAATAATGTTATTGGCTTCCTATTCTCTAAAATGTATATAATGTTGAAAACTTTATTGACAAAATAAATATGAAGAACCGATACTTGTCAATACTATCAGATTGTTAAAAACTAATAAAATATTTCACATGAACTCCATTTTCCTCCTAAGATTATTTATAAAATTAAGAAAGAAAATGTTTTAATAAATCTTTTACAAACGAGTATTTTATTTTAAATTATCGTTTGTAAGATTCTAAAAGACACAGTCAGTATAAAAGATACAGTATCAGGCTACTCCTCGCCCTGATGAGATGGACTGCAAGGTTCACGAAACGTTGGCATTTCAAGAATGGATCTGGACACGGAGGAAACCCGCGAAACACATAACTTTTATATATGTAAAATATTATATATATAAAATGTTTAAATTTGATCGTTTCATGGGAGATTAAGAAAGTTCGAGTATAAAGGTAATAAAAAAAAAAGAAATTTTAGCTTTTTTTATTCAACTACGTTGGAGATAAAAATATTAAAATGTCCAAAGTCTTTCTAAAGGTCACATAAAGAAGAAATAATTATAAATTTTATTTCCTTTCAATGTTACTACATGAAAGTGAAAATTAATATAAATATAATTTAGTGGATAAAAAGACAGTTATGAAGAATAGGAAGCCAAACTATAATATGTAAAATAGTAATATTTATTATCTTTATACTCATCTAAAGCCATAATTTTAATTTCATCATTAATTTAGAGTGTCAGTCGCACACACATTCAAGCATTTGGCAGGCAAGAACCTAGAAGAATCTATTTCAGAGAGAGCAGTATTACTACGAAGTCATCATATCATTGACTGAATTTGATATATTAGGTCCTTTTAGGGCATCATTTATGTCTCTTCTAAACATTGATAAATTTTGTGTAAACCTGCGAGAAAACAATAATAATGTTTATAAAACGCTTAGGACATATAATAGGATACACATTATAGTTGCTGCTTTTTTACCTATCTCTATTTTTTGTGAGTAAATTTCTTTCAATCCCATTCATTAAATTTTCAAACCATTGGGCCATCGCTGCTTGCTTATCAACTGGTTGACTTCTAATAATATTTTCCCTTAATTGATTGAAATACTATAAGAACAGATAAATAAGACGTTATATATGTACATAAAGAATACTATATATATATATATATAT
>NW_017305375.1:4555011-4562606 GCF_001594115.1 Trachymyrmex septentrionalis
ACATTGTAAAGAAACCATCGATATAAACTTACGTCTTCATTTAATAATATGAGACCTAATAAAGGACGAGACATGCTCCATTGGTTTCTACAATCTTCAAACATTATCACATTTAAAACAGTACTTAAAATTTGTTGAAGTATTTCAGGATGCTGTTTTAAAACTTGTAAAAATAATTCTCCTCCTCCAGGAACAACTGCATTTTTCCTTCCTGGATATCCTGAAAACATATATATATAATATTAGTACTATATATGTTTTATAATTTCTTGTATCAATCCTTAACAGTCAAGAATGGTTTCAAAAATCCAGAAGGCATTATTTTTGCGATACTTTTTTTTTTTTTCAAATGTTTTATGATGTTAAATTTTTAGATACCGCGCGCGATCATATAAGTTTTTCTCTAAAGTGGAAACTGGAAAATGAAAATTTATAGGTATATAAACATGTAAACATATAGAAAAATTTCCATTTTTACATTTCCATCCTAGGAAAAAAAGTTACATGATTGACCTCCTGATTGGACAAACTTTGCTAAGCATAAATTTTACCATCATTTTCTAATATTGAAAGTTGTGATTTGTTTCAAATTTTGTCTGAAGAATAATAGAGACATCTGAAGTCCAAACTCTCCGATTAGATAATGCTTTTGCCTGATTAAGAATTAATACAATTTCGTAGAAGACACGCTATATTTTTATTAATAATTGTTAAATTAATGTACCTTTTTGATAAAGTTGTTTAAACAAATACGTCACAATATGATCAAGAGTTGCACAGCAACCGGTACAAACCATAGTATCTGAAATCAGAAGATTTTATTTTTACTTCAGTTTTTATTGTCAAAAAGAAATGAATATATGTATATCCTTAAAATCCCAGCATAATAAAAAATACGTGCAACCAAAATACCAGCATTGCGATCTTATTAATAAAACTTACCTGCTTCTCTGTATAATTTAATACTTTGTAATTTAATAAACACATATAATGTTAATAAAAATTATTACAGAAATCTAAGTAAAGGAAATTTTAAAGATATTCTACATAAATACATAATTATAATATAAATATATTATTCTATACAAAATCACAATTATCGTTATCAACTTAAAAATGTTGCTAACCGCAACTGTATAAAATCTAAAAAATTTGATTTTTATTATTTCATATATCTATTTATAATTATTACAAAAATTTTAATATATTACACACACACACACGCACGCACGCACGCACGCACGCACGCACGCACGCATATAGGATGTCCCCTGTAATATATATATATTCAATTGAAATTATTTATACTGCGTATGACTATTAAAAATATTCAAGCATATCAATATTAATACATGCAACTCTGCAATTAGTACGTTAGTTATTATATAAAACATACATAATCTAACTCAATGTTAATGTATTTAGTAATATATCAGCTGTGCGGCTGATTATTTGTGTCAGACCCATTATTCAATTTCGTTTCAATAGAAACAGAAAATTGCGTAACACTCATAGAACATATTATAGAGAATACAAGCTATGTGGTTCTTGCGTATTGCATTTTATCATATTTAGGGTCCAGACTCCACGCACTCCAATCCTCTTATAGCCAATGTTATTCATAAAGTGTTCTCAGTGATTTTCTTCATTGTGCATAATAAAGTACTTGAAATATGCGTCTGTTCCTTGCATTTTGAACTGTCGCAATGACTAATTCTATAGGCAAATTTGCATTCCAAGCGATAATGCAAAAAAGCAAATATTATAAAACCAATATAAAATTCTAATGTATAAAAAAGATTAATGTTATAATCTTAAGTGATTATGCTCGTAACAGTGAAATAGATGTTTATATGAAATATGTTCAAAGGATAATTCAAAGGAAAATTTATAATAACTTTTTAGTCCTGTATATACTTATAACATATTCTATTGAATAAATTCTTTTTGAATTTACTCTTTTAATATAACTTTATAAATAAATTATTAATGTACGTTTAATTCTGCTTACGATACATATTAAATATCTTTAATCCTCTTTCTATTTTTTGTAAACTATAAAAAAATTTTTCTAGAAACATTAACCAAGAAAAACATCTTTTTTTAACTCATAGATATTCGTCTAAGTATTAAAATAATTTTAATTTAAAGATATGGCATTGAGGATATAGAGAGTAGTAGCAAGATAGAATCAGCCGCACAGACCTGTATAGAAGTCTTTTTGCGCACCTAGTGCTGTAAGGCCTTCGCTGATACTGGAAAGGATGTACAGAAAAACCCTAGGTTCCAAAGTAGATAAAAAGACCATGTGATCTTGCGCCAGACATTCGAGTAACAAATAATATGTTGCCGATAGTTTTGGATAATGCTGTGAAAACCAATGTAAAATATATTAACAAAATAAAAGTAACAATATAAGATAAATATTTTTACTATTATATAGTAATTGATCAATACTACTGATACAATTTGATTTATCAAAAAGCAAATTATTTGAATAATAAATGAAATAAATAAAATATTGTGACTAATGTATATACTTACCAAGAGATCACTTTGTGGAATACTAAGAAGTAATTTAACAAATGTATTAAGGGCATTGTCTAACGCCTCATCACCATATAGCCTAAACACTCCAAAATTTACGTAACTTCCGCACAAGGCTGCCTTTAACATACTGAAGCATATACTTATTCCTTTGAGTTTTAAAGGATAAATCTGATCCTTAGGTACTTCAACGTTTAATATGTGATTGCCGTAGCTACATATTATTTTGCTAGCCTCGCGGAACAACAGTATCCCATTTGGAGACGATGCATCAAACTGTAATCGTTGACTTCTATTTTGTACTAACTCAGCAAATAACTTCAGGACGGGCGTTGTCACTTGCGGTTCGTGATGCCACAACTCCACAGCATGTAATAAAATCGGTGTATAATTCGGATATCTAAATTCAGAGAAAATATCGATAGTAAAGAAAAATAATTGTTTTTTGATATTCACAAATGATTAATAGTAAATATTTGTATACTTTTGTATCTTATATATACGTACATCCAATCAAAAAGCATCATATAGGATGTCTTGGTATTGAATGCATAAGCTAAGCCTCTAAGATCTCGCGCTAAACCAATCAACGCTTTCTTTGCTTCCTCTGCTGCAAAAAGAGGTGTATCTGCAGCACCCATTAGTTGACCGAGACTCTCTAATGCACCTAAAATTATATATAAAAACTTAAGTGTCACATATATTAAAAAAAATTAATTAATTAAATTTTCTTACCTGTAAGAGGTAACATAAAGGTATGAAACCTTTCCTCGTCCTCACCTAAGTCTACCATCAATAACCTACCAAGAGATGTGTAAAACATTGATCTACAACGCATTTCTGTCACAGCAACATTGTTTCCCAAAAATGGAAAGTGTTCTCGCTACATCAATAAAAAAAAATCTAATTATTTTTTAATTTAATTATTATGTAAGAAAGGTTGAAGTTATACTCATTATTTATACAAAATCTTAAGCGGTAATAGATATCAGTATATAGTACCGTATGATTGTTGAGCATAAATTGTACTTCTTCTAATTTGACGAGCTTACGAACACAACTATAACCCACTGATAAATCATTTAAAAGTTGTAGTGTCTTGGAAATAATTTGTTCACTCCTACCCCAGTACTTCAAATTCGTTATTCTGTAAATTATAATTCAGCATTAATTCATAGCATAGGAAATTTCGTAAGTGTCATACAAATCCACTTACATCTTTCGAATAAAAATGCTGAGTACCATCGCCTCATCATTAAGCCCCAACACATCAGACAACCTCCTGTACACTTTAGAATTTTTTTGAACTTGATCACCAACATAGATTTTTCGAAATTGCTCAAAAAAACTCAACATCGCTAATTCCAGTTTCTCACAGCCCCCTTGCGCGAGTCTTGAATCAGTTAGATTCATCAATTGAAGCACTCTGCAAACGAGTTCTCCATCCATAGCATCAAATTCCTCATTACTGTTAAATGCCACTCTTCCGCCGATAACACCACCTATAAAAGATAATGAGAAAAGAATTGAGTAGTATTGTTAATATATATTTTAATATTCTAATTATAAAAAATTAATACAATACTAATTAATACAATATTGTTAGTTTATGCCTTAATATATTTTAATATTTTAAAAGAAAAATGCATTAATATATTCCATTTACCTATGATATATACAAGCCATGTGAGTTGTCCTTCTTGAATTGCAATGTCAATCTGTTGCGTTGGTGATACCGTTTGCGTCATTAGCTCTTGGTATGTTCTTGCAGCTTGATCAAATAGTTGGACTAGTAAGGTGCAGGTTTTTTGATACTCGCATCTACCAATGACTGATATTTGTTCTAACTGGTGATGAACCACTCCTAGATCATCCAATGGATCCTCCAAGCGTTCTCTGACCACTACTGCTACCGACTCAAGTCTCGACGTAATGTACGCGTTTGTAACTTCCGGTGTGTACGTATTCAATAAATGTGGATCACCAGCTTTTACATACGGCATTGAAGATACCATTCTCTGCCACAGAGTTAAAAGATAATGCAGACTGTTTGGCGCAAATTGCCACATTTGTAAGCTTTGCACTGTAAACTTTGCGATCAGTTGTATTGCTTCGGGATAATCCTCTACCAAAACCAACTCGCCAAGTTGGAAATTGCTTTTCAGTCGAGATAATAATCTACAAAACTCGTGATAGTTTCCTGGATCACTAAGACCCTGAGGATTCTGTAGTATATGCTTAATACCATTGACTAAGTGTGTCAGAAATTTTGCCCTTTCAGTATTGGAAAATAAACTTCGTCTGACTGATGCTATTTGAACCAGGCATGAGAGTGCCAAACACGATAACGTATTAGGTAGACTGTGATATAGATCAAAAAACAATTTCAACGAAGTAAAATCCAGAAACGCAGGTCTCCAGCTTGTCGGGATTTGTACTGTATTAAGATCATCCGAACTTTCATCAGTTGATGTACCAATAAAGTCAAATGTCAAACAATTTTGTGCAAGCTTTAACAATTGTCTTATCAAACCATGCTGCAAAAAATAGATATACAGACGATGCATTAATTTATACAACGCAAACAATCATTAATTGTATGTAATTACAATACCATACCTGCGCCTCATCGTTGAAATTTAAATTTTTACAATTCTCGCGAGCAGTGCTTAATAAGGTACATGATAATCTAAATATTTCAAATAGTTGTGTGTCTCTAAAGCTACTCGCTATTCTTCTATGCTTTGTCAGAGATCTGTTCGCATCGGCTTCCGATATTTGATTCATTTCACATGTCAATTGAGAAAGCAACTGTACTCCTATCATACAATGCTCTACTGACCCCTTTAATCATTGTAATAAAACATTATAAATAAAAAAATAATGTATGCACATAGAGAAATGCAACGTGTAAGGAACATTGAATAAAGTATGTCAAACCTGAAGAAACTTGGCTACATCGCTGACTACATTCCTGAAAACAAATTCCTCTTTATCGGAATCAAACCATCCAAGCTTTGATATCCTCGCAAATAGTGTAACCAAAGCCTGTATCACAAAATTCGGTAACTTTGGTTGTGTTGCTAAGTAGTTGAGTACGTAATTTCCTGCAAACATATTAAACAAATTGAAACACTCAATCTTTAAATCTCAAGAGACACATCTCTTTTATCTCACCTAGCAAAACAGAATGGACTGTCACTTACGTATATCAAGCCTCTGTTGTAAGCTGAGTGTTGTCGTAAGTTGTCCCTGTGCCGAACGTGATACCAGCTTCGTCAAGGTGGTAGCAGCCAATAATTGAGCATACGCAGAGTCTCCGCGGTCCAGGAGAAGCTGGCACTTCGTAAGAGTATCTGGTGCATTTTGGAAAGCGACCAGGGCTTTTTCTGCCTCTGCGCGATGCGCTGAATCCTGCGACTCGTACAATTGCTTGCATAGCAACTCCAGCTGCCGTACTTCCTGTATGTGATCCATTCTTAGTCACACTGTTTAAAGCCGTCTCTTAAGACTTCCATTTAGGTACAAGTCTAAAAAAGTTTCAGTAACAATATATCCACTTTTTACGGTGCCACGTAAATCTTTATTGACGACTTGTCGTTACTGTCCAAGACATTTACAATACAGATTTTATAATACAGTTGCATTATGCCGGCAGAATCACAGTTTGAAACTTAGATGGAGATAAAAGAGAAACTTGAAGACAGTTTCGTTTCTTTTGTATACAGGGTGGCGCATAAAATATTGGATTATTTAACTCGAATTCGTCACTTGCAGTGATATTTACTACATTAATGTATGTATACTGAAAGCTATTATAAATACATGAAATTAGCAAAATGTAGAAGCATGTAAATATTTTAAACGATTAAATACCCTATAACATTGTCACGTTGTTTAACAAAATCTACATACATTATTTTATTGTCAAAGTTGATTATATTACACTATTATATTAAAATACTTTATATTAAATAGTTTTTAATATGCGATCCAGTGTAATACAAGTGACAGAATTTATCGCATAAAAGATATCTCATAAAATTTCAAGATTATATCATTATCGAAGTATTGATGACACTTTTTTAAGCTGCATTCTACACATCTGCACGTTGGTATTAAATATTTAAAAAAAATTCCAATTATGTACATATTCTGTACTATCTAAATTCTTTTAAGTAGAATCTCACACTAAAGAGTAAAAATTGAGTCTTAAAAAAAAGAATAACTTTAAGAGATTTTACTCTTCAGAACGAGGTTCATTCTAAAAGTTTTAGAGAGTATTACATCAGTGATAAACATAAAAGTGACAAACGTCATGATATTTCGTATGCTCCACCCTGCGATAAACAATGAATTCTACCCAATTCATTAAAATTAGCATAATGTTTTATTTAAACACTTTACAAACACATTTTTCAAGTTGCATAAAGTAAACAGGGAACATATTTTTTTTGGAATCAACTAATTAAAACAAAAATTGTCTGAGATAATCAGTTATATATAGAAGTATTAAACAAATGTACCGGAAAGACGAAGGAACGATGAGATAAACAGCTCAAGGAGAATCACACGTGTTTAAATAGCGCAACTTATAAATTATAAGATATTTACATGTTTTTACATACATACATACGTACATACCCATATACACGCACATATACACATATGCGATAACGGAATAAAAAAAAAATAGAGATTGAGATCTCTGTCCCGCGGAAGAACGCTCGTCGCGTCTATTTTGCCAATAGAATTGCGCACGAAATATTATCGTCGGTATTACAACAGTGCTATTAGAAAAGTGCCAGCTGACGCGCGGGGCTCTACGCGGGATTTCACGGGCCGCGACAGGTTATACGCAAGCGACAGGTTGTAAATAAACGCGCACTATGACGGTAATGGAGAAATTCGATCGATTTAGGAGCCAAATGTGGCCAGTATCGTTCTCGCTGGATAAACGCTCCCGGCTTCGCGGCTACCGTTACGCGGGTGTATCCCCTGGCGCGGTGGCGGCGGCGTACAAACAACGTACACGAAGATAAACAACG
>NW_017305375.1:4562706-4597673 GCF_001594115.1 Trachymyrmex septentrionalis
CAAAGCTTCGCGGCTACCGTTACGCGGGTGTATCCCCCGGCGCGGTGGCGGCGGCGTACAAACAACGTACACGAAGATAAACAACGTTCAACGGCGACGCAGTCGCGCCCCAAAACGCGGCGGAGTCGCACTTTTTTTTTCTCATTTACATCGCACCGTGCGAGCTTTCACGTGACGCTCGTCGTAGGAGGAGTCGTAACCGGAACGCGCCGTCCACCAACAGCGCGATCAGCAATTTCCACTCGGCAGGCTTCACCGATTCTGGTACCACACAGTACACTGTGACACTATGGATCAGATGATTTTTCTGATCGGCCGTTAATTATCCGTTGGATCAGCCGGTTGTTCGCGTTCACAAGAAACTCCCTCAGCTTCGAAACGGAGAGCGACCAAACGGTGTGGCGCAGCGGCGCGCGATCGGCAACGATCTGCGATCAGTACTATCGGTAGGCGATCGAAGCGGCGGCGATTGAACCGAAACTCCGCGTCGTACAGTATCGTTTTGTCAATAGCGCGCGAGAGAAACAGGATTCCTCCTTGGAATAAGGATTATCTCCCGGCACGGCTCTCCCCGCGAGATTCGAGAAATCCGGCGAATGCGCGCGGACGCGCCGCACACTCGGTACGTATCCACGCACGCACGCATGCACGCACGCACGCACGCGGAAATCCGGCGCGGATTCCGCCGGCGGCTCGGCGGGTCGCGGCCGCTTGCGCGACGCCCGCTTTGTAACGCGATTAATAACGTTGCGTCACGCGCGGGGATGAGACGTGTTTATTCTCGTCGGCGACTCACCTGTTCGTCCGCCATTTTTCGCTAGTCTCGTATTATCTACAGTAAAGCCAGGATCACATGCCAGCCTCCGTCTGCGCCCGCCGCCGGCGCATGTTTACATCGACGTTCTACGTTGCACGCATCCTGCGCCTGCCTGTGTGTGGGTGTGTGCAAATGCGTGCCATCTTTGTTTTACTGGGCGCACTTATACGCACATGAAAATGCGCCCTGCGTGTGGATGATTTTTTTTTTATTTTTCAGTTTTTCGGCGACTTTGAAGAAATTTCAATTAATTTAAGATCGTGGTACACATTAAAAAAATTGAACAGTAAAACGTTAGCAGTATGCGAATTGACCGATCACAATAGAGATCGTAAGGTCATAATTTAACTGATTTAGCAAATCGAGAACATGTTGCGATTTCTTTACTGATTTCTCTATGCCATGATTCTTTGGATGCGTTCCGCGAAATGTACTGGCGATATTGAAAATCTATAGTTTACATTACACGCTATAAGTTTTTATTTGTATTATCCTATAACTTTTTCTTTGGAGCAGAAACGTGAAGTGAAAATTTTTGTACTGTACATGCACACATAAAAAAAAATTTTACTTTTCACGTTTCTGTCTTGGAGAAAAAATTACATGATTGACTCCCAGTACTATGGCATTGAAATATAGTACTACTTTAGTACAACATTTCAGTATACTGTTGAGCAGAGTTGATATATATTATTTTAACATTCATTGAACGAAGATAAATTAAATGAAGGACGTATTGCATTCTTATGTCCATTTCAATTAAAATACTCACAGATAACAAATATCCAAAATTAGGACATAAAACGTCCAAAAGATATCTATTTTATTTTCAATTAATTCTCGTTTACATTGTAAAAATTTCGAACTGTTAAAAAATGTATATGTGAAGTTCGGTAAATATTTTAAAAATATAATAAATAAAAATTCAAAAAAATTCAAATAAAATTTTAAAAAATATTTTCTAATTAAGTTGTAACTTTTCATAATGCAGTATCAATGATAAAACGCACTGTTCAAAGTGTAAATGCAATAAATGTTCAATTTAAACCCATTTATACTCTATAAAAAATGCTACTTTCGGACTACTTAATAACTGAACTTTTTTGGACAGCCGATACTTGAACTATCTTTTCTTTTGTAGTTTGGAATATCAACTTTAAAATATTGAAACATATTTTTCCTTTAAATTTTTTTTTTTCAGTTTTGCTATATGAAAGTGCATTTTTGTTGACTATAATTAGTTATAACGTTTATACAAAATTTTTTAAATATTTTTAAAGATGTTAAAATATGTAAATATCATTTAATAATTTTTATATACTTGTAAAAGTGATAAAAATGAAAGACCCATCATATGTAAAGTGCTAAAAATCATCGTGTGTACCAGAGGTTAATAAAATAATAAATCTAAGTACTTAACTCTTTTAATTATTATTTTATGATATATATATATATATATTGAAGTCCACAGTATTTAAAAAACTAAGCAATTTATGTGTAATACATTTGACTTATTTTCACTTATTGTTGAACTCGACTATAGAATTTCATAGCATGATTAAATATATGTACATCGTTGTATGCAGAAGGATAAGATAATAATGGATTTTATAAAAAATCCTCTATATTCTTGTGTAGGTATTATATTTCGAATATAGCTTTTGCACAGCCTTTGTATCCTCTCTAGTCAGTTATTCTCATACACGAAGATTCATGTCGATATTAACAATAAAGCATCACAATATCTTCTTAAAAGTATTTTTACTGGTATTTTCGACAATCGCAAACGCTCACGTTGCGATCTGATCGCAGTGCGTGTCACGATGCTCTTATAAGGTATAAATTCATGTAATTTCTTAACTATTACGTCCGATATTTTATATCTCCAAATATTTGGCTCTATTTTACACTCTTTATTGTATTTCTTGCTTGATTTTTTCGAAGATCAATTCGATGGATATATATTTTTGTAGAAGATGCAGCAGACTTTTTTTTCCACCCCAAGATCTCTTAGATTCCAATAAAAAAAAGACAAAAGATAAGAGAATATTTCCGTATCCTAATTAGGAAGACACGGTATAAGCAATCATATCTTTTAATAATACCTACATACGCATTATCAGATAGCGGAAAAATGATGAAGAACATTCTATGTTCATGTAATGCAAGAGTATGTTAATGTCTGACTACAATCACTATTATTTTGTCTATTCATTGAAACAAGTCGAAAACACAAGAATCTACATATGCCGTATTCCACAAAATTATGCTTGCTTGTGCATTGATATTGTATGCATGTGTATATATAATATGTATATACACACACACACACACATATACATATCTATATGTATATACTTCAAAATGATACAAATTCCCATCCAATTGTACTAATTTTTCAAGTTCCTAGGTTTGTACCCAGTTTGTAGACAACTCCTTAATTTCTCTTGTTTTCTTTTTATAAAAACATTGTACGAACGAATTGAGTACAAATATACGTTGTATCTGTATATATTTCATTTTTCCCTTTAGTTATGCGTTACAAGAGTAAACAAATTTTGTGTACTTTAAATGTAAATTTAGTATTGCCTTTTACGCGCATTAATATGTAAATTCATTCTGTATACATAGTTCGTATAAAATTTTGAGATAAACGTCACGAAATTATACATCGAAATCAAAATGTAAACATCCTTCTATAATCTTAATATAGGATTGAAACACTCAAATCATTGTAATATTACAACTTGAAATATGTATTATTATTTTCTGTGACAATTTGTTCTGTATAACTCATATTTATTGACAGATAGTTCGTAAGCGATTATATTACGTGGCATTTTCTACTGACCATAATTCACGCATATTTGAAAAACATAATTCGGTATTTCACCCCCTCCCCCTTCTCTCTCACTCGCTCTCTCTCTCTCTCTCTCTCTCTCTCTCTCTCTCTCTCTCTCTGTCCCTAGTATCTTACTTTCATATAGTTATACTAACACTGTGTAGCACTATTTAATATCAAATATTCAAAGATGTTTGCCTTTACTAACACTCAAAGTATTGTGTATATTATAAAACTTTAGTTGCATCTTACGCGTATAATGTATTGCATATATATATATATATATATATATACACATACATATATATACACACACATATATATATATGTATATTAGTAAATGTTGTTTACTAATATTATATTATATTAAACAAAGCATTAATTGCTTTATAATATCACAATAATTTGAGCGTGATGATGTTATTTAAACTGCATATGCTATATGCTCAATTATGTACATAAATTCAAATAAGCAATAAGTCTCGTTTATTTGTAATTAAGGTTTTTTTATATTTAAAGAGTTTTTTTTAATTTCAGTGAAATACCAAATTGCAAAAAATTTAAATTCCTACAAAGATAAAAAACAATTCACATTTTCGATTAACAATTTAGATAAATATAAAAATGAGCAACTTACGTGTACAAAGCGTGAATAAAATGAGTTAAACGAGATCAATGGTCAAGATATAATAATAGCGTTTCTTTTTCTTTTTTTACAATAATTAAGACAATTTTAGGATCGCACGCTATATTTGTTTCGATACGAATATAATAATGATAATAATATTTACATTCTGCAATAGTAATTTTATATTCTAAATGCAAATGGTATCATACCAAATGTAGGCTGTGCAGAGGTTGTTAGCTCTTCACTCGCTTTTTAAATAAGTTTCACAAAATTTAAATGCTAAAAAAACTATTATACATTCAATCAATAGTTTCTTTCGCAGTTCTAAACATGGGTACATAGCACTTTGTACGAGCCATTTAAAAGAGGGTGTAACACAATAATCCTCCCATGTAACAATTTTTTTTACACATTCACACAACGTAAGTACTCCAATCAAACAACATTTTACAATTTTTTTTATCTCATAAATTAATTATATAAAAAATCATTAATTCCTTTTACTATAATACATTTAATGTCTTATTAAGTATAATATCCAGCCTCCCTAAAAACGCTTCGCTACATTACGTATTGTAAGTCTTTCTTTTTTTTCATTTTGTAGGAAAATGGTCTTGACTTCTATCATGTCACAGAGCGTAGAAGAATTCCAGATATGGCCAAAGCAGACGACAATCGTTTACATCCATGGGATGTATTTATGCAGCTTTAAATATACTGTTTGTTCCTAAACGCGGTGCGTCAAGCGCATATATAAATTATAATTCTTAGTTTCACGTAAGTCAGTCCATTTTACTTTCCTATTTCTTGAAGAATTTTTTTGCTGTCCTAGCAAACAAATCAAAGTCATTAATCAACCAAATTTTTCCTTCAGATATTTTTGTATATAATTGCTGTTGTTTACATTAAACACTCATCATCAGATATTTCATTATTTGCGCACATTGTCGTGAACACATTGGATTCACTCACCTAACCACTTGTCTGAAATACAAAATCAATTGCGATTAATTCCACGCAATTTATTTTTTCATATATTTTTACTAGAATTATTATATTGTATTTATATTGAATTGCTTCTAGATCTTACCTGCAAGCGATAATCAAATAATTCATAAAATATACTTACAATTATATCACAATAAAGGAATCTCCGTATTGATGCGTCACTCAAATGCTGCAAATAAGAATAATATTTTTTATATTTAATAATCTGGAGACACAACAGTGTCTCGGCACTAATTAATATACACTGGAAAAAGAATCTGGTTGCATTAATTAAAATTCTGGTTAAAGACAGACAAATCAGAATTTTCTGAAATTTGAGTCTATAATTCTAATTTTGATTGATATGATCAAAATTTTCTGATTCATCCGTTTTTAACCAGAAATTTTTCTCAGTGTATATAAAAAATTCCAATTTTGGTAGCATACTTACGGGAAGGAGATCTAGTATCGGCTTGGTTCGGCGCTCCATCCATCGGCAGGCGTCCACTGCATACACTTCCGCTTGACGGATTGTAATTAAGAAAATCCCAAATTAATATCGTATCATCATGAGATGAGGAAACTATTTGGAACTCGTCAAACTGAAGACGAAACACACGCCCAGTGTGCTCCTATAATAAGAAATATAAATAAGATTAGCAATGAATGAAAATTATCATTCAATAGAGCGCTTGACAAATTGCTGACTAAATATAATATATATAAGAAATAAGAAAATACGCGTGTGTACGAAAATATCTTACCACTAAAGTGCGTAAACATAAAGTACTAGCAACAGCACGAGGATCAAGAGCGGCTACAAGATCCCAAACTTTGATTTTTCTGCAAAATACAATAATAAATACGAGTTTAATTACTCATGAGTTTGTAAAATTATAGTGCGTTCTTAAAACAAAATTTGCATCTTTTAATTCCACTATGAATTATCAGTGTAAAATCTAATATGAATATCAATTATAATGTAGAATTATTTTTTTTTTGTGTACATTAAACATTAGTACGTTATAAAAATAAAAATTATATTTTATTTTTCTAAAAAAGTAGGAATAAAATATTTTATAATAAGTGTGTGTGTGTGTGTGTGTGTGTGTGTGTGTGTGTGTGTGTTTGATGCATATATACATATATAAATTTTCTAATTGCTTATAGCTATGATTTCACATTGCAAACGTAGAATTAAAATCAGAATTGAGATATTTGGATTTTGATTTACCTACCCATCATAAGCACCGCTGACGATGTGTTTACTATCGAATCGAATACATCTCACTAATTCTTCGTGCCCTTCTAAAACACGTAAGCAAGCGCCGCACTCGATGTCCCACAGTCGTATAGTATTATCACTACTGCCACTAACTACTAAGCGATCTCTATATTGCAAACACGCTATGCCGCGTTTATGTCCGTTCAACGTTCGCACAAATTCGCAATTAGAGGTGTTCCATACTTTGATAGTCCTATCACCACTGGCAGAAACAATATATTTTTCATCAAAGTCAACTACGTTCACTGCCGCTCTGTGCCCTACTAATACTCTTCTCAACGCAATTTCTGTCTGCGATGTCATATCCCAGACTGCTATAGAACGATCCTGGAAATGTTATGGAATAATTATTGTCAGTAATGAAATCCAATTAAATGAAAATTAGAAAACATGTCAAAATTCATCGCTTCTCTTTGACTGACCTTTGAGCAAGTTACCATCATGCCATTGTTAAATCTAAGATGCAGTACTGCCTCACAATGATGAATTAATGTGTTAACCATTTCGCCTGTAGTAGCGTCCCAAACTCTCACGGTACTGTCCGAGGAACCGGATATTATAGCCTTATCATCATACTGTAAACAAAGCACAGAACCCGTATGGCCTGTCAACACCTTGATACACTGTAAAGTATTTCTGTCCCAGATCTTAATCGTGTTATCTCGGAGTCCGGAAACTATCTTCTGATCGTCATATTGCAGACAATAAACGCCTTTAGAGTTCTCGCTACGACAATTGATTCTTTGAAGAGTGAATCGACCCATTCTCCAGTTGTTCTCCATACTTTCGATATCTTTGACAATTTTTGGGTAAAGAGATCTGTAGAAATTGTGATTGGGATGGGCCTCGCCTGGTTTCGGTTTAAAAAGATACTGTATCCTGAAAGTAAAATTCACAAATTAAATAAAAAGAAAATGTAAAAAAATATTTTACGTACATTTTATATGTCAGAATGTTAAAATGCTTTGTGTCCGTATCATATTTATGTTTGTTTGTTACAAGTTTTGTAGTTTATACACATATATCATAAATTTTCACTCACCATCCTCTCCTTTCAGCTAAACCTCTCCAAACTGAATTCGTTCGAACTTTACGTTCAATCAGCTTCTTCCAAAGCATTCCTTCACTAATAACCCTATGCCATTCCTTGCATACTAGTTCTGTAGAAACAAGTGATTTTGCGTCAAGGTAAGACAGAATATTTTCTGCCACGTGGTCCAATCCTTTTTCTGTAAATCATTCATTTGATATTGTTAAAGTCGTTAAAGATGCAATTAGAAATATCATTCAGAACGCGCGCAAAGAGTGTATAAAAAAATGTTGAGCGTAAAGCGTACGTGTCTGATTACTTACTCGGCAAAAGTGAAATAAAGTTTCTCTGCAGCATCGGTTTTAAATACGCGTTGATGTGTCCGTGCTGATAATGACACATTCGTGCTAACAGCTGTTCGACAAACTGCACTTGTTCTGATTCGCTCCATCTTTCGAACAGTTTCATACAGATTTCTTTCTCCTGTCCGTATTGCGTAGATGCTCCCGTAGATGGTTCCTTTTTACAACTGGGATCGTACAGTACAGTCGTCATTGGATACTGTAACAAAATATTAATGTTTACATCTTTAAATATCAGAATGTGCCATTTTACAAAAAAATCAAAATACAATCTACAGAATGATACTTTTATATATACAGAAAAATAATACTTATATATATATATAAACGATTATATTTTCACAAGACTTTTTCATTAATAAATTAAAATTAATCAAAAATAAAATCATTGACATTTAATTATTATATACGCAGTCTCTGTCGTGGAATATATCATGCCTAAATTTTTTTATTAACATATTTTATACATGCGCATATACTTTAATGACGTTTGCTTTTATTGTATCAGCTACGTAATCGGAGCGCAAATAAACGTGACTAAGAATATCACACCGAGTACAATGTGTATTATCGTATCGATGCACACATCGTTGTTTCCCGATTAATCACGCTGTATATATCGGAATTAATGAGTTGTAGTAAAGCATATACACTCAAAAACGTTTGAGAAAACCTAATACATTCAAGTAATCATTATTCCAAAATCAGCAAATAAAATATGCATTATATAGTAACACTACAATTAATCACATCATAATTATTTTATAGCAAAAGTATTATAAAAATATCTAAAAATTAAGTGCAAGGTTAAAAAAAATATATCATAATTACTTCATAGAGCATTTTCAAAATAAATTATCTAAATCGAAAAGAAGTCTCATCATTCCATTCATCTTAGAAAAATTAACATATTTAAAATCCAATAAAAGTAAATGTATGTTTATATATTCAACGTATAAAATTTAAAAATAACGTATGAAAATTGCACTTTTTAAACCATAAATATATTTTGTTTTATTATTTATTTTCTTTGACAAAGTATATGTCTACAAATAAAATAAAATTCAATATTATGCAAATATATACTTATTCCAATAAAATTAATTTTTTTAAATATTTCATATTTCGTAAACTAACTGCTAATGGCTAACGACGCGACTGCAATTTTCGTAATTTTATAACGTTAACAATTGAGAACAATAGCAGGAAAACGTTAATATTATCGCGATATTAAGAAACTTAAAATGTCGAAAGACATGATGTAAAACAGTGAGAATTTTATTCTATCATGTTCACATATCTATGCTGCGAAGAACACCTAAACAAATCGCAAATTAATGCTGAAAATGCATTGTTATCAATATACACATACAAAATAGAAATTATAGGATTATTTTTTAATTATATATTCATAGTATATTATATAATAATCTCCTTGAGAAAAAAGAAATGGAGATAATCGATTTCCTGCCAAAGAGCAAATTATTTTCGTTAATCTTTCTTATTTTTCGAGAAATAACAATATAAATAAATCGTAAAAATCAGAATATGCTAACCGTATTTCACAAAAATTATCAAACAGCTTATTTAGATTTTCCTCAGATTAACTGTCGGATTAGAAATATCATCGAGACATTACTCAATAAATTATTAATGTAACAGAAGAAATATATATCGTCGATAAAAAGAAACTGGAGTAAATTACATTTTGAAATCTACAAAAATTTCAGTAAAATTTAATAATATATGTCGCCTTATAGAGAATAACCTGATAATAAATAAACTGTAGACGATAACTCTATAATTCACATCAGATTTCAGAATTTAACAATGGTATGTATCGTATATTTTGATAAATGTATCTTCAATTCTTCAAACATTATTCGTATTATATAGCACACGAAATTACAAATGGATTATTATTCTCAATTTTAACATAAATTACAGAACATGTAAACTTTATTATTGAAATGCTTTTCCTATTACGTACATAAAACCATATTATTCACAAAATTTATATGCACAACATTATAAATAGATTATTATATTCTCAATTCTAACATAAATTACACATCATCTAATCAAAGTGGACTTCATTATTAAAATACTTTCCATATTATGTATACAAAATTAAATTATTCAAAAAAATTTGTATTACAGAATCAAAAGTATTTAGAAATTTTATTAAAAAATTGTACGTATAAAAATTATGAAAAATATTTGATTGAACAACAGAAATTCATGTGTAACAAATGTACATTAAATTATACATGTCGAGATATAATAAAGTATAAAATAAAATTGCAATTCTGTTCGGAAATCTAATATGAATTATAGATAGATCCGTTTGAGGTGAGCTTAAGAGTACATTTGCAAAACTAGAATCGCGGACGCGTCTTGAGATAGAGCGAAGTACCGGGTTCTTGACCTCTCTCGCTCCATTCTCTCTCACTCGTACATCGTGTATACCAGGGCTCTTATAAATTAAATCGTTTACGCGCGTCCTGGTTTTGTGCCGAGCATCTTGTCTTTCTCGTTAATACCATAATCACCAGTAATCATATTTCAAGCGATACGCGGATAAACAGATATTTTTCAAGCAATTTTAATTATCTCAACAAAAACGAGATTTTAAATTCTTTTGGCATAGATACACTAAACAAAACTAAACTCGATCAATCCGTAAATGTAAATACACAATAACTAAATAAATAAATAAATAATAACGCTGACTAAATACGATCTAAATTTACACGATCGTCATTAAATTTTCTAACGTAGCGATTCAAGCACATGATTAATCAAGTTTTAAACAAAAATTTTTCTATATGCGACACATAAATGTGCACAAAACGCATTTTTCACGAAAGAAAATAGTCGTATACGTTTACACTTTCACTGTTTGCATCGTCCTTATCATCCGTATTTGTTCGTAAATATTCAATAATGTTAAACACATTGTAGAGGATATTGCAAGAGTATCCTTCGATAAGTATAGCTGGAAATAGAATGAGATGATGTAAGAATTTATTGATCAAAATGATCTTCGTATGCTTTATTAAAATCTTTCCTATAATTTCAGTGACACGTTTAAAAATTGTATTATATAAAGTAAAAGAGAGAAAAACGAAAAAAAGAAAGAAAAGAGAAGAGTGAATTAGCAAGACATACTATATAATATTATTTTACATGACGTGCTAATAATATATAAAAACAAATTATATATTACTTTAGATCTATATTATATTACTTTTATCTATATGTTATATAATAATATACAAAAGATATATATACTATTTATAAGTTATTTATACGTTAATAATGTATAAAAGATATACTATTTTATATATTATATTAATTGTATTGTAAAAAAAATAAAATGAATATTATATATTTCGTACCTGATATATTTAATATGAATTACAATGACAGAAAAATGAGGAATGAGTGCACATGTATTATATATAGGAGAAATCGGGGTATCATAAGTCATCATATCATATAATTGTTATTGCTTTGTCGTCCGTACTTCGTATCGAATAACAAATAATCAACTCTATTTTCTCGAGGACACGCCATTAATGGTTTTTGTGATGCAAAAATAACTGTTTAATTAGAAATATTTTAATAAAATTATTTAATTTAGAAATTTTATGTTTTTACACGTATTGAAGGTGAAATGCAACTTTCTACGCATCTTTTCTCAATATATTACTAAAACATACAAACATCCTTTTATATCTAACTTTTAAATACTTCAATAAAATTATCTTTCTTTTGTGTAATATTATACGCAAAAATATAATAAAAATTAATTTGTCTATAGGTAATTTCATGTCAACTTCCTGTCAAAATTGCATCGGAAATCACGCGTTGCCAGTATTCGATTAGATTAGATCAGATTAGATTAGATCAGCTAATTCGAATAAATGCCGCGTAGCAACTCGTGCATTATCGTGTTAATATAATTTCAATTATGCATATTTAACACTATTTCACTCTAGAAATAAAACTATACTTTTGAAAATTTAAACAGCTACCAAAAAAAAGATCCGACGAAAAAATAGGTTCGCATACATGAATAAATTATGTTTTTCTCCTTCGATATCTCTATCTTTCCTTAAATATAAAATTATCTCTTAAATTGATTTACTCCTTTTCGAATATAAGTATGTATCTTTCTAACAATTAAAAGATCTTTTTATGGAGCCAGTTGGACGAAGCGTTATCGGATTTTTCGGTTTCATGTGCAACAGATCTTATAGCGATCAAATAACGAAAATCCATCATGGAATTGAAAGGAATCAGACAGACGAAACCGAGTCGGCGATATTTTTATAATCGAAGGATTACATTTGCACGTTCGTGGAGAAAGTGCATGCACCCATGAAGAATGGAGATGAGGAATGCCACAATCTTCTATGTATGATTATTGAGACACAGTAAACAAAAAAGAAGCCTATTATGCGAACGCCACGTCAGTATTTCAAATAGCGTTTGCAGTTCCGTTTCACGCCGTTTCTCAACTTCGCTTGACACAGCGTTTTGCACAAGGTGCCCCAGAATCGGCGGAATCATGGACACGTAAGCATTCGTCTCTCGTGAAATTTCCGGTTGATCTTTGTCAGCGAAAGTATATTCGGTGTTAATGCCTCTTGAGTTACAAGCTTTGCAAATAATGCGCTTTTTCGCGACATTTAAGCTTCGCAGACTGAATGATATAAAACGCGTTAGATTCTCGAAGTTCTCCGAAATTTATTATGATCACGTGTCAAAAGAGGAAAACGATGCCCCCGTCGACGCTTTTTGCGAAAACCGATTTCAAATTTTTACGACAACTTATATAATATATATAATATAACTTATATAATATTCTGCGTCTCAGTAATTCTGGGACATCACGTAAAATGTCTCTTCACGTACAATATACATGTCGAACGTGTTTCTACTTAAGTGTGTCATACGAGATATATAAAAATTCGTTTTTATATCTTAAGATCGTTGCCGATTTGTAGTCGGTGTACAATATAATACGAAAATGTATATTTCGCGTCTGACCTACTTGCCGCGTCTCCCCTACCTCAGGAAGTGAAAACCGTCATAAAAGAGCCATACCGCGTTAAACACTTGCTAATGAAAGCTAAACTCTCGCATCGCAGAAACGGCGATCGAGTAGCAATTCGTTTTACACAAGTTTAGGCTTCGACAAGAGCTATTGACGGAATTCAAATCTCTAGGAATAAAAATCCGACTCTATGATCTTCCTGATATTTCCAGATTGGGGACAATGCCATTTTTCTTCTAAAAAGACTCTTGAAAAGTTAAATTTGTTAATAAAAATTGAATTCTCACTTCGCGAAGAAATGGCGATCAAGTAGCAATTCTTTTTACATGAATTAGGTTTCGATCAGAACGAAATTCGACTCTCCAATATTTAAAGCATCGAATTCTGTAACGATTTCTCCATTATTTTCAGTATTATTTTCTAAAAAGATGCGTAAATTAAAACGTAAATTTATTATTCATATCTCTAGACATTTTTACGTCGTCACAATATTTTTCGTTATTTCTCTCGTTAGTCACCGTTCCGGCCAGCGTTCGGCCAGAGTTCGCACTTCAGAATGGTTGCTTTATCCGGGCTGAAAACCGTATTATCGTCGACCTATTGTGGGAACCCTCTTCCGAAAAGCAGTTGTTCGCGCAACAGTTGTCGCCACTCCGTTATTGTAACACGATACAGAAAAACGAGTCTATCTAGCGGCTGATGCGCGGCGGTGCGATCACCTGAAAATGCTTCAAGTGCTCCCGGTATAACGGTATTGCGAACTCGTGTCGAATCTACGCTCTCCTGACTCTTTTGTCTTCCTGGGATGTCCTCCGCACACCTCTTGACATGGTCAAAGTACGAGTATACTGAGTGTTCGATAAGAAACGATATGTAGAACGAACGCAAATTGATTGGCCTTTATTAAAAATACAAATAATCTTTCTCCGAAAATCTAATCATAAATCGGCCACTCTGATTTATGATTTATAAAGATTCAATATTTTAATAACTACCACACATTTTCTCCGTCCCTCTCTAGAAATCCTTCTAGAGATTAAAACAGAATATTATATAAAAAAAAAAGTAAACATTGAGTCTTGTAAATTATATATTTCTTTTTTAAAGCTTTACTAAAAGCACGATTTATATTAATTTTTTAATATACAATGAGTGAAACAAGTATTCATATAGGGAAGGTATTTTATTTAAAGAACCTTATTTTTTAAAAGAGTAAATATTAATTAATAATTGATTACAAAGAATAAAATAAATTTTATATTCCTCAAAATTATTTTACTTAAAAAGATATGTAATGATTAAAAAAAAAATACATAATCTAAATAATAAGCGAAAATAAAAAATTATATTATTTGTACAAAAAATATTCGTATATAATCGAAAAATTTAGCTTTAAGATCACGAACATTATTGATTATTTCACGAAACTCTTTTGTTTAGGACAAAATTCATTAATAAATTGCTAATTAATATTTTCTACAAATAAAACTTTTTTTATGAAAATCTCCCCTATACGAATACTTTTTGTATTTACTGCATATATAACTATATAACTTTTTTAAAAAAATATTTTAATTTCTGACAAGAAAAGTCATCGCCGCAGGCATCAAAATTTATCTATTATTCCGTATATAAAACGCTAAATAAAATTATTAACACAGAGATATGTACACAATGTACTTCTTCCCTTTTAAAAACATTCGTACATTTGGTTTCAATACATTTCCTCTCAGTTCTATAACTGCTTAATTTAAACGACGCGTTTAACTGTTTATATTCATAATAACATCCGCAGTACATGCTAAATGAATTGCTCACACATGATTCCGACGAAACTCCGTTGATCTTTTAAATGCTTTGAATGCGCATTTATAAGGGGAAGTAATGTCGCAAGACTGAAATGTACGATTTCGTAGAATGAATCACAAAATAAATTTTTGCCCCGTATATTCGCTCGTCTATTCTGGCACAAAGAGGTCGACAACTTCTGAAGATCTAAAAGATGCCGACGGGACCGCGTCATGACGAGAAGCTAGAAAGCGTAAAAGAAAGATTCAAATTAACAATAGTCTGACTCATCGTACAATTATCAAAGCCCCTAAAATACTACTTGCACTAAAACAGGTATTGAAAAGTTCTCAAACTTACTAAGACAAATTCTCTTTCAAAAGGAACCGAAAAAATGTCTAAGCAAATAAAAACAGTTAGTTATTACAATACTTTAAACCTTTCGGATTACGAAACAGAACGAATACTTGCAGCACGAATATCTCACAGGGATTGAATTATTGGGATTATGTCGAAATCACGTTCCTTATTGGGATTGTGCCGAATGTGATTTAGAAATAAAATTTTAACAAGTCCGAAGAGAATAACACAATAACAGAGTTACAAATTTTAACCCTTTTGCCACAGTCTGGAAAAGAAAAGTGTTCTTTTACAATGTGTCTTTGACACATTGAATTCAAATTAGCGAGCAAAAAATATTCTAAATTGACATCAAGGTTCACCTGATTCACATCAGGTTCGAAAAAATGAAATTAAAAGTCCAAAAGAACACGTCTTGAAACATCTTTAAAAAATAATATTATTAATAAACGTATTATAAACTTAAATTAAAGCTTGAATATTGTATTTAAAAAAAATATATTGAATCTTTCACTACAGACATCATCGAACGTCCAGCAAAGATATTGTAGTTTTCCTTTTTAATTATGTCTATTAATGGCTTTATACAAATTGTTCACACTGCAAAATTGAAAAATCATAAAAAAATATTTACTTCCTTAAATAATATAAAAAATTATACATTTAATCATTAAGAAAGAGTTAAATTTAGAATTGATATTTTATAATTATTTTATTTTATTTTATTTTAAATTAATAAATAATTTTCTCACTTCACGGTTTTCCTTGACTTTATTATAGTTTCTTATGATATTAAATGCAGTCCTGTCGTTCTATGCTATATATATGTTTGTCCTTAAAACGAAAAAGCATTAAAAGTTCAATGTCTGCGTTTGCAGTGAGATTAATTTTTATTTTAAAGTAGGTACAATGTTCAAGCTTTAATTTGAATCCTTTTCGAAGCATATCAGGTTTACTAGTAAATTTTCAAAAATGATCGAAATATTTCTGTGTTTTTGAGAGATTTCAACTTCATTTTTCTCAAAAACCTGACATGATAGAACATTTTTGCTTGTGGATTTTACGCGTTAAAAGTTATTTAAAAAAACCTACTTCTCTTCAGACAGCACAATTTAAGAATATCTTTCTTGAAAACAGAAATTGTTTAAACATGATAAATAAAAAGATCGATCATCGAGTTCACTAGTGATTCCGTATCGCGAGTTCAGGGTCAGATTCTCTCTCTCTCTCTCTCTCTCTCTCTCTCTCTCTCTCTTCTCGAGGTTGTCTTTTATCTCGACTGGCTGCTTGAAAAGGAATACACGTCCAAAAGTGTATATGCAACAAAAGTTTTGCGCATCCAAAGATGTGCGCAGGAAAAGTTTTGCGCGTTCAAGAGTATAGGTAACAATAGCTTCGTGCATTTAAAAGTATATTCGTAACAAAAAATTTTAATCCCGACTCGAACGATGCGATACGCCTAAAAAGGAATACTCCTCTTGCACATTTCTCTCGCGGCCGTACACATGCGGATTTTACATACATGCGTCATTACGCAAAAGCACTGGCGAGAGGCCGTGACTTCCCGGTTATTTATTATCTCTCACCGATACAATACAAATAAATATCTGTCTCGTGGATGGGAAGTCGAAGGGTATGAGCAATGGAAAAATCTAAACTACTCGGACTAAACGGTGAAATTTGCCGTTATCATGAACGTGCTTTTTTCGACAGTTCACTAGACGTAAAGTTCATTAACATCGACAGGTCACTGAGCTAGAATAAACAATAACTGCGAAACACGAGATTAGCATCTGTACGTTGTTATTGCAACTCGAGATAAAAGTAGAAATAGAGTAGAGTTGCCTAATGCGACTGATCGTCTAAATCGTATCAATATTTTAAATTATAATATTATTTAATACAAGTAACATTTAGTAACAAAAATATGAAATAAATAAGAAATTAATAATATGAACAAATATTTAATAGGATGTATACGTCTTATTTTGCGAATGTTTAGTCGCATTTTAACATACGTATTTGGCAACTCTCCCCTAAAGTTGCTGAAATAGTTTCTTTCGAATGAATTTTTAGATTTTTTTTTACAGAGAAGATCCTTCTTCTGAAGTCTGTAAATCTATTGCAAAATATATTTTTGTACTGCAAAATATAGGAGAGGACATATAATATTCGATAGATAACTTTTATAATTTATTTACCAACTTTTAAATCAGTCATCTGGAGTTTTTACATCTTATTATAATTTTTATATCTTAACAGCGAGAAAATAAAACTTACAGTTAGACATGGCAATTTTCTTTATTGATCAAACCTTATACTCTAATCGAGAATTCTGTTTTTATTTTTCGTTTTACTTTTTTAAAAAAATATAATAATGTGTGTGTGTGTGTGTGTGTGTGTGTGCGCGCGCGCGCGCGCGCGTGCACTTATTACTTCAATGTTTATATTGTATTATGTACAGGGTTTCCCGAAATTTTTGCCAAACGCACTTGTGTAGATAGAGCGGACTAAATTCAATCGAAAAGTCTTCTACCATTTTGTAATTTTCGCAATAGTTAACACGATATTAATTTAGTAAACAAATTTTAAAAAGACAAACGTTTCTACCTTACATGAAGTTTATTCTCAATGTTAACATAAAAATCGCTTTAATGAAAAGTTAAAATTAAACTGGAATAAAAAACGTGTAATATATTGGATGATTACTTATAGTCGCATATGTTACACATTTTTTATTCCAGTTTAATTTTATCTTTTGACTAAAGCGATTTTATGTTGAGAATGACCTCGTGTGAGGTAGAAATGTTTGTTTTAAAATTGATCTATTAAATGTATTGTTTGGCTCGTAGCTCTTATTTTTTTATATTTGATTTTTAATCACTTCAGCCGTTTTCTTATATATTTTAAATTTTAAAGATATTAATTATTAAAAATTGCTGAATATTAGTTTTCAATAATTTTTTATTCAAATCAACTTCAAACTTTACAGAAAAACAGTGAGAGAAAAAATTTGTTTATTTCCTTTTCATAAAGTTTTGAGAATTTCTCCAGAATTTTTTCATAATTTTTTAGTACCATATTTTCTCATATTGGTAAAAAAATAGTTGCCAATAAAAAAATGCAGTGCTGCAGTATTAAAAAGTTGATAAAAAATTCTGAAAAAATTCTTAGAATTCTATGAGAAGAAAATAAACAATTTTTGTCTCTTGCAATTTTTCTGTAAAGTTGATAATATTTGAGAAAAAAATTATTGAAGATATTTGGCAATTTTTAATAATGAATGTCTTGTTAACTATTATGAAAATTGCAAAATGGTAGAGAACTTTTCGACTCAATTTAGTCCGCTCTATTTATACAAGAGCGCTTGGCAAAAAATTTCGGAACACCTTGTAGATATAAAAAAAGATCTCAAATATTAAATTTTACAATAGTACAATAGATAAATAACAGTGACTAATAAATTAATAATAGTGAATTAATTAGATAAGAACATCCTATTAGTCGTTTGGTTAAAAAAAGTTAAGTAACAATTCCCGAATTAACATAATTGACAAGATGAACCTTAGAAAAGTAGGTACTTCATTATAAACAAAGGGGTAAAAGATTCTTAAATTTCCATATTGTATAGTCATTTAATTTACACGGCAAAGAATATTACATGTATACATATATATACATATAATTTCGATGATAGAATTACGGAAAAATGTCCGAGCTGGAATATCAACTTGTATCACACATTAACCAGTTGAGAACAATATTCGTGGATATTGACGTTGGTAAATTCGCGCGACCTTCTAGCTCAAGGATCACAATCTGTTCCTTTCTTTCTCTTTATTGCAATCATATAGCACAATGGAAGCGTTCGTCCGCGCGCATTGAAATAGCTTTCGTTGTTTATCAGACATATACGGAAATTACGAAGGAGCACACTAAATTGCAAGGAGCACACGCACAGTCAAAGATAAAAGAGTCTCTTATCTTTGAAAGTTTGATAAAGAAAACTATTTTTGGGTATATTTTTTGAAAAACACGTAATGGTGATTTTCATAGACTTTTGTAAATGTATTCTACACACATATAGAATTAGTTTCAATAAAAATTTGATAAAGATGTTATTTTCTTAACGTATTCTCTTTAAAAGAAATATTTCAATACTAGTTAAAAAATATCATTCGAATTGTTTGCCGCCTCTCCTGTCAATTTTTTCTCCTTAGTTAGTAAAATGAAATGTAGCGTGTATTTTTCCATTGCGGTAGAATACGCGAGTGTGCGTGGCTGACTCGTTTAGGGCGATACATGATTTATGAGCGCAATGAGTGTAGGAGGGACCGTCGTCCGAGCGCGGGATAAGAAGTCGTAGGTGCACTTCCGGTGCGGCGTTGCTTTACAACTAACATGCGTAATTACACGGAATAACGACTGTTATCGAGGCTCAGTCCAAACGCTCGCGAACTGCTATCGCGTGCACGTGTAATAGCGTAGAGGCATTGTTTCGTTGTATGGATTAATTGCGAGCGGCTGGGTCGCTAATAAATCTGTCGTAAATTACAAGAAGCGAACACGACGGGATTGAGAAGCGTGAGCGGACGTCCGGGAGACGAGCGAAGCAAGAAATAAATGTCGTTTAATAATTGACATTCTCGTTAGGATAGGAGGGAAAGAATATTTACGTTTAATTTATTATTTTTAATTAAAATTAAAAGATGTTTAAAAATTTAGCTATTATTAGTTTTATATTCATACTGAAAAATTTTGCTGAAGAAAATTTGGCTAGATACAGATCTGAAAATAATTTTGCAGGAATTTTAAATATGATAAACGGTGTTGTAAAATATTTATATACTCTAGCAATCAATTTTATCGTCCTATCTAATTGTTTGATGGTCCAGCAAAATTATGTTTTAGATCTATATCTAGCTAAATTTTTAGATTCTTCAGCAAAATTGCTCTTTCAGTGCAATATTCAGTATTTAGTATTTATTTTGTTTTTTTGTTTTGATTCTTTGATATAACATATGACATATAGGGTATCTGTTAAGTAAGGTCGGAGCAGCATTGGGGGTGTAGAATAGGTCAAGAGGAACAAAAAAGTCTTACCATTTTGTAATTTTTGCAATAGTTAAAAAGATATTAATTACTAAAAATAGTCTTCTATAATTTTTTTCTCAAATACTATCAATTTTACAAAAAAATTATAAAAGATAAAAATTGTTTATTTTCTTCTCATAAAAACTAAGAATTTTTTCAGAATTTTTTATCAACTTTTTAGTACTGCATTTTCTTATTTTTATTATCATGAGAAAATACAGTATTAAAAAATTCTGAAAAAATTCTTAGAACTTTCTATTCTACGCCCCCAATGCGGCTCTGATCTTAAAAGATACCCTGTATATAGATAAACATGATTAATTAAATGTATTAAGCAAGATAAGATGGAAATGTGTAAATCTAAAAATATAGATTGTATACTGGAAGTCATCTTAAACCACAAGGCAAAAATTAAAATGAATAAATAAATAACGATTAATGTTCTTTGCGTATTAAAAGCATAGAAGGAATCCTTTTGAAAGAGGCCGTGTTAAATTGAATATATCTGTTTTCTTTTTATATGATAAATAGAATTACAATTATGTCGAAGCGAGATAGATAAGACTCATACCAGTCCGCATAATGGACGAATTTCATTTCATGCGAGGCAGATAGTTAATTATGTTCATTGCTATCAATGTAAGTTAACTTTAATTTCGGCATTTAATTTATTCTATCTTATTTTAATTCTTAGACTTAAAAAACGAAAGGTAAGTTAAAGTTAATTTAAATATCGATCGAGTAAATATAACTCGGAACTGTTAAGAGTTATATTTACTCGATCATGTCCATTTCTCGAGTACATAAGTCAATATTAGAAAAAGTGACAAACGCAGATAAGAGTATGCGCACCATCATAAAGTCGTAAATCACACGACAAGATCGAAACGAAGAAAGTAAAGGACGCCAGAGACAAAACATTGATTACAACTGAAATATCGATTTTCCAACGACCTGATTCGCGGGACAATCGGATTCCAGCTGCTAATCGGACGTGTCGCGACGTGACGTGTTGCTCATGAGACACTGTCGGATCTATTTGTTCTGTAGCTGTGCATTTCCTCTTGTGTTTCTAGATCTGCCCGTTTCACTTGCACTCTCTCGTATTCCCTACTTCCAATGAATATATAGAAAAAATATATATATATATATTTCAAATATCCACACATCACGATATATAGGACGACTATTGGAAAGTTGCTGAAATTAAACAGTTATTTTGTACTAAATGTACAGAATGACATGAACATAATAAAATGAATTCATATTTTTTCTATAGAAGACACCCGTCATTTTTATTAGCATGTAGCGCAAAACTCATGTATGTCGACTTACTGTAAAAATAAATAGGTATTAGAAAAGCTAAAAGGTTCAGTAATATAGGTTGGCGTGATCTTGATATAAATGATCAATGCCGATAAAAAAAGAAATTTATCTAAAATTTTTCATAGGCATAATTGTTGCAGTTATTACTATTAAGGAAAAATGCATTGAACAGTTTTCAAAAGCGTCTTAATTATCGCAAAAATTCAAATAATCATTTCGAAAACACACGTACGTCACTGAGACATGCAACCTAATTGTTGAGTTTTTTTTACTATAATACTTATTTTTGCATACTTAAATAGTTTTTAAGTATAAGTATTAGTTTTAAGTATACTAAAATTTCTTCTATACAGTATAGCACTTAATTCATTTCATTTTCACTCGTTGCAAAATAACAGCTATTTAGTTTCAGCAATTTCGTCATCCTATATACACATGTGTACCTCAAAAATAAATATCTGCCTGGTTTCAGATATGTGAAAGGAGAGACGTTGAAAGGAGAAAAACACAGGTACGAAAAATGTAGGTAAAATGAATGATCCTTCTATTATCAGGAGACGGTAGAACGTCTCGGGTATCATAAAGTATAAGACGGATCTTCGAGCCTTGCAGGAAGGTATTAAAAGCCAAGAGGCGCGTGAGAAGCGCGATTAGAAATCGCCATCTTTCCATGGCAGGAAGTTTCTGTCATGAAGAAAAGAAAAACATTAAATCGATTTAAATAAACTACGACATAAATAAGTAGACATAAACCGCAGAGTCATTCGCGTTACTGAGCGTAATTGGCTATTTTTTCACACCAAGACGAACAATCAATCCGGCGATACGCCGCGCCGTCCGGCATGCAAGAAGGAAAACTGCTATCTAATGAGCGTCAAAATATTTGTAATACCTACTGGTGCGTACGTTACACCGCGAGTTACTATCGCATGATCACGATTGATCACGATTGATCACGATCTATAAAAGGCTTCGTGCCAAAGATTGAATAAAATATGACTCTTGTTTAAGAGTGACAGATTTTCACCCTTTTTAAAGTGAGATTTACTCTTTTAAAATGAGATTCACTCCAAAGGAGTAAATCTCACTTTAAGAATGAAAATCTGCCACTCTTGAACAAGAGTGGCCGTATTTTCACTCTTTTTTCAAGACAGGCTAAATTTTCAGTCTCTTCGAGTGAGATTTTACTCCACGAGATTTAGAGAGTAAGATTTGAACTAGAATCCTCGAAATCCCTCGAAAGAAGATCCTTGTGGAAGGTGCCTTATATAATATATAAAACATTACATACAAAATAACAACGATAACAACGGAATTATTTTTCTTACACTCTAAAAAATTGTGAATTTAACACCATGCGGTGCCAGTAGAGTCTATATGTATAATAATTCTCACACCGTGTTGGTGTTAATATTAATAATTAATTAATTATATAGATCTGTATCTATACTGAGAAAAAAATATAATCAATTTTAATAAATATTTAGTTCAATACTGTCAACCAAACATTTACTTAAAGTTATATTAAATACAGTAATATTAAATACAGTAAATATTTGTTCAATAAAAAAAATGATTGTTAAATCAAAATAACATTTCTTGTATCAAATAAATATATCTTTATATTTAATAAATATTTAATTGATAGTATTCAACTAAATTTTTATTAAAATTGATTATATTTTTTTTTCAGTGTAGCTGAATTTTTGGATATTTTAACAAAATCGTTCTTTCTGCGTACATTTATTGTAGATCGCAAATTAATGCAGGCTGAGAGAGGAGAAAAATATTTAAAAAAATAAAGATTCCCTACACTGAAAAAAAAATTGTTCAGTTAACTAAACACATTTAGTTGTTTGCAGATTTGGTTAATTCAACAAATTTTATTTAATTGAATTCAACTGTAGTCTGCTTAACATTGAACAATTTGTTAAGTAAACTATAGTTGAATTCGATTAAATAAAATTTGTTGAATTAATCAAATCTACAAACAACTAAATGTGTTTAGTTAGTTGAACAATTTTTTTTTCAGTGTAGAACTCTAGACAATTCACCGAGAAAAAAGTTGTTCATTTAACTAATTTAACTTATTTTGTCTTTCTTTCGCTGAAGAATATACGTTTTTAAGACAAACATATTATATTATATTTACCTTAAATACAATAAACAATTTTTTCTCAGTGTATCTCGGCTGAATTTAAATAATTCATCTTTTTCTAATTCATAAATTAATCAAATAAACAATTAATTTAGTCAAATGAACTTTTTTTTCAATATTACAATTATCTCGGACGTCTTTGGAATTCTTCTGGACGATCCAGGACGCTCTAAAAAAAAAAGAAAATGACAGTGTTCAGAAAAAAGAAAACGGATGGCAACCCTAATCGTCCTTCCACCTTCGACCAGCATGTAAACAAGCAGAGACACGTCATTGCCGTGACTGCCAATACATCTTCCGCATTTAAAGGGAAACGAAGTTGCGATGCCTCCCCTCCCTCACTTTTTGCGGAAACTCGAGCAACAATGCAACAACTTCGTTTCCCTTTAAACGCAGAAGACGCAACAAAATGGAAAGGTAAGCGTGACCAGAGTAGAAATCATAATTCCGAAAGCGCGATTCCGTCGATTCAGGACAGAGCTTCGTCGTGTCAATGCGACGATTATTCACGGACGTCAAACGACGAATGCTCGAAGGCGTGCTATAAGGCAGGAATTCCCGATTTAAAAAAAAAAGATCGTGCTTATTCACGATCTCGAAATTAAAAATCACGAGGCGTCGGAACGGAGACTGAAGAGTCGGGACACGTGCCGACGATTCGACGGATCGGTCGCGAGAGGGCATAAGATGGCGGTAATTTTTTCTCTTTTCCCTTTTTTTTTCGCGCGTGCGAGACGAGGGGAGAAAACTTCGGCGAAGTCGCGCTGTGGTTCTTTCAACACTCACCTGCAGACTTGCGTTTGCGTCGTCGATAATCTTGTCCGTTTCCATGTTGATCATCTTACTCGCGTGACGTCCGTTACCTGTGGCCTGGCGCTTCGCGCGCGCCGAGGTATCGCGAATAGGCGATGATAGACGGGATTCTGCTACGGGGCGATCGGGGCGATCGCGCGACGAGAATGGCCGGGCCGACGGGATGTGTCGCCGCGGCGAGAGAGAGAGAATCACGTCGGGACAACGTGGACTACAATTGCATTCAATTGCGAACGCAACGGCGACGGCAGGGAGGGTGCGATGACGGTTCTCGTTACGAGTCCTCGCCGTGCATCGCGGCGAGTCGACGGGGCAACATTTCTATTAACCAAAGCACAACAGCTCGGGAGCGTAACAAACTATGTCACTTTGACTTGTACACACGCCCGTACGTGTGAGTGTGTGTGTGTGTGTGTGTGTGTGTGTGGATATACAAGTCGATTATTAGCGTGCCAGGCGGACACCTCCTTCGGATTCACGGTTGAACGCTATATAAACGCGACGTGAACCGCACGATATCACTAAACACGGTGGTCTCAGGTCTCCCCTTTACCTCGGCGCCCTCGACGGCGAGAGCAAGGGGAAAGGGGGAGGGACGAGAGGGAGGGTGTCACGATTCGAGACTTGCTCGTGGCGTGAACTATGCCGAACCGAACTGGCAACTACCGAGCGACAAACCGTCAAACGCCGTGCGCGCCGTGTACGGCCGCGCGGAAAACGTGACTCGCGATCCGAGAACACGATTCGAGATAACACGCAAACGTTCTGGTACGTACTGCAACGTACTGGTTTTCCAAGACACGTCCTCGTGAAGCGGGACGATCCCGCAATTGGCCGACGGCGGCGGTGGCGGCGATGCGGACAGAACGCGGTGGAACGCGGCGTTTCGACGTTACGTCGGCGCGAGAGCGACAACGCCTGCCAACAGTGCCAACACACTGCTCCGAATAGTCCGAATTGACTACTCCGGACTGAACGATTCGCGCGCCATCATACTACTTTCAAAATGGCAGCCGGCGCGCGATAAAATGCTCAGTTTAAAAACGTTTAAACGCTTTTTTTGTGTATGAAGCAAAATTTCAAAATTTCTTTACAAATCTGTGTTTTTAATTGCGGTACAATAATTTTATGGCAATCAATATCAAAATGCTCCTTTTATTTAATCCGCGGTAACAAAAAAATCTTAGAAACATTTTTTAAAAACGATTTTGTAGAAAAAAATTTTAAGCTTTCACGGCCGACAAAGTGAGAAGAAAATTTCCCATTTTTGTCCAACTCGTAGATTTCTAAATGTAAAAATTACTAAACTTGCAGAAAGAGCAAAGTGATCTTTAAAATTTTAAGCTTTGAAATCCTTTTTTTTTTTTTTTTTTTTCAATAAAATTTTGTTCATTTTTAACAAACTCCAGTTGCTTGAATTTTGAAAGTTCATAACGCTGAACTTTTATTACGATTCAATATATATATTTTATAAATAAGAACATATTTTTTCACAGTTATTAGATAATCAAACTTGAAAGATAATAAAAATTGCTGTTTTAAATTAAAATTAAATATTATCAGTTCTTCTAAATATATTTATCCTATGATTGAACTGCCTAATTTCGTTTGAAACGAATCTATTTTGAAGTACGAAATACTCCTTTCACCGGCAAACAAAACTGCATCCTGATAAACATTTTGTATTTAGAAAAAAATAATTGTATGTTTATAATTTTTTACTGTGCGATTAAATTTTTTATGCTTTTATTTTTTCTTTCCTTTTTCTTTTCCCAATATTTGAACATACTAACAGTAAAAAATCTGTATTTGATATATACTCTATATACACTTATTTCATTTTAAATGTAGAAAGTATAACATATACCTAATACAATAGTAACCGAAAAACAAGCGCTGCAATATACGAATTTTTTTGAAGATGAAATAAAATAAAATTATACAAAAATAAAATATGTTAAATAATTAATTATTTAATATAATATAATTATTTATTCCTTATATTTTAAACGTAAGCATATAGAAATAAATCCTACGTATTTTCTATTTTTGATATGATTATTTCGACAATGTTTCCTTTGTATATGTATCTTTTATATGCAAAATGAAGTAGTTGTATACTTTTAACAATATTACAAAGACGGGATATAATAAACCCAAGCAAACATAGTGTCATTTTTATTCTATATTTGTAATAGTAATTAAAAAAAATATTTTTAAAAAAATGACAATTTTTTATTGATATAATTTAGGTCTTAGGACCAAAATTAATTTAAAATATACTAAAAATATTACATTATTATGACTTAAGCTCTTTGATCAACTGGAAATTTTAATTAATCTCACAAAATTTTAATTAATTAGTAATTTTATCACAAATCTTAATAATAATAATAATAATAATAAGTTAAACAGAAAAAAATAAAACAAAATACACAGCATAAATAATGCAACTATGCGAACAAATCTTACACACACGCATATATATATATATAAATTCTAATATAACCGAATTCATCTCTGTACAGACATATATTTATTTTTAAATGTATATACTGATACACAAAATATACAAATCTCAAAGATTTTAACAAAAGTATTAAGTACTGTTGAAAATATATGGCGCAGTAATAATCCTGATGTTTTTATATCCACTTAATTTGCTCGTTCTTATTAGATCTGACAGTGTCTGACTGAACTTGTAATGTAAGCGCGACGTACGGTTTATCGCAATATGGCGAATCTAATGGAGGATAATAATGTCTGTAGCAGACGTATGTTAAGCAGTAGCCTATTACTGATCCTATCACCACGTCTGAAACAAATTCTATGTCATTATAATGTAAAATAATGTAAAATTGCAATGAATCATATTAATAATAAGATTGTAAAAATTACCTTGCCAATGATGGTGATAGTCACACGTTCTGCTTAATGCGATAGTAAGAGCGATGCAAAGTGGCAAAAGGAACGTGCACAGTTTCCACGATTGTCCTTTTCCCGCCAGGCTGAATGTATGTAATTTTCCGGCTAAATACAAGGCGATAAAGCCGAAACTGGCGAACGCAACTACAACAAAAATTATTTCCATAAGCATAATATATATTTTATAAATAATTTATACAAATAATTAGAATTATGTTATTTTATTTTTGAATGTTCTTTAAACTGAAAAAAAATGTTTATTTGGCTAAAATAATATATTTCGTCTTTATTTTTTTTTATGAAGAATCCATGTATTTAAGTTATATATGTATTACATTTTACTTAAATACATTTATTCTCCAACGAAAGAAATATAGGCAGTTAAATTAATTTAGTCAAATAAACAATTTTTTTCTCATTAAATAAAAAGTAATAGATTTTATACGTAAAATTATAGAGATATAAGGAAATATAGACTTATCCACATGTAAGAAATATCTGTATTTGCGACAACATTTGGACATACATGAGGAATGTCCGCTTGGGAATGACTTCTTTCCATCTCTAATAACAACTGGATCTCCAGTGCATTTAAATCCCGGATTCATTTGTCCATCCGGAAAACATCGCCAGAAAAAATCTGGCCTTGGGCGACCTGAAAGTACAAGTATAATGGCAAAAAACAATATAACATCACTTATTATATGGATAATATTGTTAAAACTGTAAATATTTTTTATTGCTTTAATGCATCTGTTACATATAAATTTTTTGATAATAACATACCTACTATAAGTTTTAAAATGTCTGTAATAAGACCGTTAAATCCTAGGGCTAGCGTTACAGATAAAACTGACTGCTGAAAATCGACTTTATCTTTGTGTATTATAAAAAAGAAGCAAATAACAACGATCGGCATCATAAATACAAGAGGCTGAAAAAAATATTCAACATAAATTAGTTGCAACATAACATTTGCTTATTAAAATTTTTACTCATTTTATTGTTAATAATATTTATTAAAATCTTTTTAAATATATATATTTAAAGAGATATATATATATAAGAAGAAGACACAATATCTACCCATAATACTGTAGTTGGAACAAACGAATCTGTTCTTGGATTTCTATATAACCACAGCTCGTCTTCGTGAATTTTTCTTGTAAATGGTTCTGCTTTTTCCAGCTCCCTGAAAATCATCAAATTTAGTATTGTATTTAATAAATAACAATCATATTTATGATAAAAAAACATATGATTGTTGTTTAAATACAATAATAAACAGTATTAAAAACAATTTATATCAAGTACAATTTACATTTCTTTATTTAAAAAAAATCACTGTTATTTATTACAAATTATAATAATATATGCATTAATAAGAGAGTTATAAAATTTGTGTAAATATGTAACATAAACACAATTTCTTTCACTCTTAATTATTAATAATTAATACTAATTCGAAAAAAGAGAATTATTTCACAGACATAGTAATAAAATAATATTAAAAGTAAATGTAAAATTGATATTACAACTATCTAAAAAAAAAAATTATTTTTTAAAAATTATAGTAAAAGTTATTAGTAAGATTCATAAAACTTGTTTTCTAAATAAAAATATTATATTGGTAAAATTCCTAATGTCTATGTTAATTATTATTACAAATATTAATTACTAAAAGTTATTAATAGTGTGTTGACCATAAGTAATGCTAATTACATATTAGTAATTGAATATCAAGTTTAATAACATTATTAACTACAACATTATTATTGATTGTTTAACTGCACGCCCATAAAATGTCAACTTACACGAATAGCACTGCCAGAAAGACACGAAGCAAAACGTCAAACCAGAACCCTAACGAGAATCGAAGTCCGCGTATGTTAGTCATCTCAGTCACGCATTTAAATCAAGAATAGGTCGCACCAACTTTTCTTGTGTAAAGAAAGTATAAAAATCGTCAACATTAAACTTAAACTTAAACAATTCATTGTGCAATAAAGGTTGTCAGCCCGCTTCGACACCGATCGAAGTACAGTCAGTTCTTCAATATGGCACACACCCGGTACATCAAACGTCGATACGGAAAGTCGAACATAATCGATATCTCGATTGTAGAATCTCACTTGTAAATTTTATTTATTTTTTACATTATCAAATTTTGTTTTTCTAAAATTGCAGCTATAGATATTTTACTTACACTTTTTATTTGAATTTTGTTATTCTTTCTCTTAAATATATTTATATATCTATTTATTGACAAGTGCAGAAAGTACAGGAGTGTAAATAAAAATAGGTTATGTAACGACATATACAGAGTGTTCTGTTTAGACGCATAATAAAAAAAATTATTGTAATATTCTGAATTTATCACAATTTATTAGCGACATATATTCTTTTACAAAAATTTTAAAAATAAATTTCATAATTTCTTTTTATGAAATTATCTTTATAAAATTATTTTTTATCTTTAAAATTAGTATTTATATGTTATATATTTTTCTTTTATTATAGGCCTGTTCTTTTTCGCTGAACTTTTATACCAGTTCATCTTTCTTCCTCTTCTTTCCCTCTGGAGAGAAAAGAAAGAAAGATGAACTAGTGTAAAAGTTTAGCGAAAAAGAACAGGCCTTATATGATTTAAACGGAACACTGTATATATATTCACATCGCACACGCAGTATTGTTCGATTTACGGAAATGGAAGTATTTCAATTCCTCGCGTAAAGTTCGTGGTCATACATTGCGTGCTCATTTCCACAATCAATGGTGAGAATATTACCGTAATTAATTTCGTCATCGAATTTACGTGTGATCATGTATGTGTACGCGTAATCGTGCGTGAGCAGTGATAAACACGTTAATCACAATTTAGCATCTTCGAGAATATTCTCTCTTTCTCGTTCTCTAAACGTGGAAGTGAAACAAATAGCCATAATATCGTGTACAAATTCTAATGAATGTAGTATGCGATGAATGAAAATAGTACTGATTTAATGAACAATTAAACGTTTAATGTAAAACAGAGATAATGGTACTAATTCAATGAATAATTAAGTGTTCGACGTAAAAAAAGGAACAGGTTAGTTCTTGAATTTCTTACATGTAAAAAAATATAATTATATAAATCGTAGAAAAGTATTAAATTATAGTAATAAATACCTATAGTATAAGTATAATAATATTTTAAAATTAGCACAGTTATTTGTATTGCGTGATAATAGTAAGTCTTTGGCACTTCATTAACATAGAAAGTATAATTGATATCTATTTCAGGAACTGTTCTATCAAAAACGAAAAAGAAGAAGAAAGAGAGGAAAATTTTTATATATGATATATAATTCTATTACATATAATAGAATATTTTAAAGGAATTTAGAGATATTGAATACGCAAATATTATTATTTTCTACCAATATATCTTCTATTATTCCAATTATTGATTTATTTTCAAAAAATAAGTACAATGTTAACATCTATGCCTATGGCACCATCTACTTCTGTGAACAGTTCTGGATTACCAAGTCCAACTACTGACACATTTGATGATGTTTCAAACAAATTAACAGCATATTTACATCAACTAGCTGGAACTTATGAGATGGACAGTGATGTGATATTCAAAGATCATTGCTATGCTCGACCTTGGAATTGGAAACCTGAGAATGCTTATGTAAAGCCTATAAAAAAGCTGTTTTTTTCAAAAAATATTGCAAGGTAAAATAATAAGCTTGTTCTTTTTAATTAAACTTGTACAATTTATCTTTTTTTTTCTAATGTAGAAAGAAAAGGAGGAAAGATGAATAGTGCAAGAAATTCAGCTAAAAAGAACAGATTTTATGACATCTGACATTCAATTTGATTTTTACTTAAATATAAGAGAATACAAGATGAATATAACAATTGATCTACTATACTTTTTATATTTTAGTGATAAGCACAGAAAAGATGAAGAAATCGACGTGGAAAATATTGACAGTGAACCATTGCCATTGCCTTTTGACTTAAGTCGAGTTCGACATATGATGGATGAATTTGAACGTTTAGCGAATTTTGCGCGACCCAAGGAGGAGGAAGAAGAGGATTGGGAGGATAAAATAGAGAAAACTCTATGGTCTCCTACCCAGAACCGGATATTTACCAAAATAACACGGATATTAAGTTCGGAGAGACTTGCAAGATTAGCCAAGGCTAATAGCGCAACAGAACCGATCTTTCGAAGGACATCAGTGGATATTGCTGCAAGAAGATTTCGAGAAACGTTAGCTGGATCAACTGGATGGGACTGGAGACTGGCCCAATGGCTGCATAATTTGCTATTCGAGCATCTTCCTAAGGAATATTTAGCCATTTATCTCGATATTTTACAGGCCTTGAGGTTAAAGATTCCTCAACTAATTGATAAAATGATTGCTGTGCAACCAAATATTAACTCTAAAGGAGGTTCCATAACATGGGAAACGCTTGGATCACTCTTAAAACGATCTTGGGATCCGATCGCACAGAATTTGAACGGAAATAGACTTGTAAATATGACAATAATTTGTAAATGATAACTTAATCATCAATATTATTTTGATAAAAAAATGTAAAGCAATAATTAACATGATTAATTGCAGAAGAAATTGCCTGGAAATCCGATCTTAATAATAGTACCTTCTGGCATAGCATCGGCTGTTTCCTCTCGTCAACACAAATGGATTACACAGTTGGGATCGTTAGGCATGATTGCTACTGTCCATACCCATATAGGTTTAGCAGTAAATAGAATGACTATGATGGTATGCATGGATCAATTGGTTCAAGCTACAAGAGCTAAGATACATGATGTCAGAAGTGACTGCCCTGGTAGGCCAATCATACTCGTAGGTTTCAATGCTGGTGCAGCGCTTGCTTGTCAGGTAACATTTTACATATGTTGCATTAATTTTTTTCTTATTGTTATTGATTTTTATTCAGCACAAGCGAAAAAGGTTATATTCGTTCGAACGGTCGTTCCAGGTGTTGGAAATAAAACTAATAAACGCAAAAAAAAAATATTACACATCAATACCTGCTTTAATCGAATATAGCTTTCGCCGCTTAATTGTATTGAAATTTCTTAATCGTTTTTATTTACTATTGATTTTTATTTGTTTTCCGATATAGGTGGCCCAGATGGAACACATAACTGCTGTTATCTGCATTGGATTTCCTTTCACAACGGTCGAGGGAAAACGAGGTACGCCTGACGATGTGTTAATGGACATTCGCTGTCCTGTCATGTTTATTATTGGACAAAACGCCACTCTCGTTAGACCGGACGATTTGGAAGAACTCCGTGAAAAGATGCTGGTCGAGACGAGTCTGGTAGTCGTGGGTACGGCCGATGATTATCTCAGAATATCCACGTCTAAAAAGATACTCGAAGGCATCACACAGAGCATGGTGGACCGATGCGTGTTAGACGAGATTGGAGATTTCATCGGTAGCATCCTTTTGCAACCACATCCATTACCGCTGCGACCAGCAATAGCGACAAATTATGATAATAAGAACAAAAAGGATTCTCACAAACGAAGAAACTCGACGAGCAGTTCCGTGGAGAGCGAACCCAACTCACCGACCGTGAAGAAATCTCGGCCAAACACGCCAGTGTCTTCCGCACTATCAATTGCGACGAACATGGCGTCGAGCTCGATTTCCAAAACTGGTACATTCAGTACTCAGGCCAATTTGGTGCAAATAAGTGGACAGCATACAAATCATACTTCCACCGTGAAACGGAAACGGCCTACAAACAATCAGAGAAATCAATTTTCAGAACTGAAGAGTTCCAAGCTTCCTGCACAGGTAATTATCACGCAATATGTGGTACATACGATGTATTACATAGTATACTGTAATAATTGAAATATTTATATATATATGTATTTTATCCTTTGTTGCAATGATATATTGTCTTTTGTAAAGGATGTCTTTCTTATGTACCATGTATTAAAAGTCAGCAAAACGTTAGCGTTTATTGCTTTCTACAATAGAAAGCAATAAACGCTAAAATAAATTTTAGCAATAGCTAAAATAAGCAATTAAATAAGATATATATATATATATATTACCGTTAATAATAATAATTATTTACATATATACATTATTGCAGACAAATGTAAATTCGGAAAATGGCATAACGCTTAATATCGGCACTCTAGCGAGTCTGGCGCCAGTAGGGCCGATACGTTTAGCACCCACTGCAGTGAGTCAAATCACGACCGTTTCCTCTAAAACATCTAACGCGTCTAAATCCTCAGCCGCTGCTGTTAAAGTGCCGAAGATTATTTCAAATCCCCTGCAGAATGTTTCGAAGATGAAAACGATAGTATCTTCTAATAAGTCTTATTCGAATATGATCTCGAATAGTTACAGACAAGTCAGTACACCTGACAAAAGTGGAGACGCGAAATTAGTAAACGTTTTTACCACGGGAAATCAAGTTAGAGTGAATACAGCCTCTGCAGGTAACATAAATTTATAATTAATTTACAGTGAAATTATAAATAGAAAAGAGTAATCTAAAAATATCATCTTATTTTATTTTATTTTTTTTTTAATTAAATAGCAGGAAATAGTAAGCTTACGGCGACAAGTGGCACGTTATCGAATCTTTTGCAAAGTGGAAAGAACCCTCTTGCAATCACCAGCGGTGCATCCGCCGCCCGTACATCATCGGCTTCTAGTATCTTACTAACGACCACCAATTCATCAACAAATACCATAACATCGTCCACATCGTCCCCTTCAAAAGGTAGATTACTATTATCTAGTCCACTATTAAATAATTTACCCGAAACGTAATATAAATAAATATATACATGTGGGCTCTATATATAATTTTTAATAGTCTGTTAATTAAATGACAGATGTTACAGTTTCTGTTTTGTGTGAGCGTACTTTGGACGATTTTCATATTTAGCAAATTGGATATTACAAAATTGGATGTTATTCAACTTGAAACAAAATGAAAATTGATACGTGTATTTATGGTAGTAACATTAATTTGGACATCATATTTCACTCTTGGATATTCTAATAAAAGTTAATATATATACATAATACATGCACGTATATAAATATATATTTTTCTATTAAACTTTTACACTATAAAATGACACAAATTACCTCATAGTTTTCAAAATAACGGATTATGTCAAAGGGAACATAAATTCTAAAAATTTTTTCTTGCAATCTTATACTAACAAAATTTACAAACTAAAGTATTTGAGGCGGTAATAATTTCATTTACTAAAATTTAAAAATATTAAACTATATAATCTACAATTTACTATTTTATATGATTATTTTTATGATAATTATGTACTTTCAGATAAATTTTATAAATAAATATACTATGTATATTTGAAAACACATATGGAACCTCATGTACATATAGAATTATATTTTGCTATAACAACTTTTTTCCATTAAAATATAATATTACGTATGTA
>NW_017305375.1:4597773-4620763 GCF_001594115.1 Trachymyrmex septentrionalis
ACATAACAATTCCTAAATTTATGTTTATTTATACGTATTAATTTATTTGATTCACAATTTTTATGAATTTTCTCTGCAAAGCTAAAATCCTCTCCTCTAGGGCTGCTTAATATTAATTTAATATTGAACTTATTTTACTTTGCAAGCTCTTACTTTCTTGTACATATATTTTCTCTAACTGTGTAGTTAAAGTAGTTAGAATTATTTAACAACATAGTTTTTACTTATTTAATTACATGTATTTGTAAAATATTTCAAATACATGTAAATATTTGAAGGGATTTCAATATATCTCTCCATTGGCAATGTGATTGTATATAGTAGATACACATTTAGGTATAGGTAATATTATATTATTTCCTATAAATGATATTAACAGCTATGAATAAACGTGACAGTAAAGGATTGTCAAGTATTCTTAAATATATTAAAAAGGAATATTGTTGTAAACACTAGAATGCCTTTTATTTTGTATTCAATAAATATTTTTTTGTAACATAATTCGAATTTGTTTACTTCCCAACCTTAATCCTGTCCATTTTGAGTAAAATGTAACGAATCTAAGTAGTTTTCAATAATTGGTTATGGGGAATTTAATTAATACCATTACTTATATCGGATATTTTGTGCGTGAGCAACGATAAATACTTATTATTATAGATTATGGTATTAAGTATAAAAAAATTGGAAATTATTTAACATTTGTTATCAGAATAAAATAATTTTATTGATATAAATTTCTATCTATCCATCTTAATGATAATATTTGATATTTTCTCACTGACTTCATCAAATAAAACAGTACATTATTTTTATATATAACTTTAAATTGTTAAATATAAAGCTAAATATTAGAAATATTTGGAAAATTAAATCTCAAAAATAAAATATTCAAACAATTAAATATTTAAAAAATTATTTTATAATCATATAAAGAATAACATTGAATGTTGGTATAGTGTCTTGGAAATGTGTTCGGGATGTTGTTGCATGTTAATAATATGTGATAATTTTACGAATATCTTTTTAAGATCTAAACCAAATATACATATATATTTTATAGTGATCGAAGAGATGGGAGTGAGCAGTGAGTCTCACTTATTGGACGTATCCAAGTCAGCGCACTTACCACGACAAGGACCAGTGTCCAATAGTACTGATAACTCCCATAATACATCGTGTGGTAACATAGTCATTGTCGAGAATTCCCTTCACAACAGAAGCGCGCCTTCGTCGATGATAGTTCCGTTTAATAGTCAAAGTTCTGGTTTTCTGCCGCTATCTAACAAGTTAAAAATCTCACAAAAATCGATGAAGACAATGCCGAAGATTACAGTCAACACCACCAACTTGCAGAAACTTCAAAAAGGAAAGTCCCAAAGCATTCAGAAAAGAAACATTGCAAACGATATAGACGATGATCTAGGAAATATATTGGATATACCAATAATATTCGCCAAAGACGACGACAATTTGAGCAATATAAACAAAATGCCAGTAGTAACACAAGCGACACTGGCTAAGGAGTCTCAGGAAAGACCAAAATTGAACAGTACCACCAAGGTAGTTTTAATCAGCAATAAGCAAGACAAGCTGCAACAGATGCCAAATAAATTAGGGGCTACTTCTACGCAGGCCGTTATATGTCCCAATATGCCTATGCAAAACTTAAATCAGTTGATCCTACAGACACGGTCGCAGAACAGTAACATCTCAGCAAAAAGCAGGGTAGGAATGCCATTAGAAAATCGACTGGTGCAACCTACTGTGAAGTATACCAAGATCATATTGGCAAAAAGAAATTCGCAACCCGCTCAACAAAACGAGAAAGACGAGCAAATGATTATGACCAAGAAAATCATAGAAGATATAAATGCACCTAAAATCCTGACTTTTGAGAAAAATGAGCATAGATTCGTGCAAGCACAATCTTCCACACATCTTCCGGCATCAACAACAAATTACGATGATCATAATATAGATAATTTAATCGAGATTGAGGATGCTATTAAAAAGAATATCATCGAACGTAAATACATACCCACACCTGCAATCGACGAGACACCATCCGTAACTCTCGACGATGATTGCAATATTTTTAATAAAACTAAACCAGATGAGAATGAACATGATTCGAAACAGTCTGTTTTCGGTAATGTTGGTGAATTGCAAACGTAGAATATATAATTACTTTACGAAAAATGACATAATTACTTCATGATAATGTTGATTGTGTAATACGCTAGAAGATACCTGCATAGTATGATTATTTCAGTTTATTGTCGGTATTAATCTAAAAAAATATATATATAACAATATATTTATTATTATATTTAATATTAAAATATATTTATTTTAAATTGCAAAATATATAATAATATCAATTTCTATTGTCATTATAATTACTATATATATTGTATATTATACATATTGTACTGATCTCTAAGCTTTAATACGGTTATTGATATATATTTTGTTATTAAGATTATAATACGCGACCTATTTTAAGTTCTATACTCATTTCGCTTATGTTATATACTTATGATAAAAACATAGTAACACAAAAAACTAGAAAGTTGCAACTATTGTTTAGTTATTCAAATGGCTGATGATATTAAATTTTTTATACACATAGAACGTTTGTTGTTAGAATAAAATTGACCAAAGAATGGGAAAGGCAAAAATAAATAGAATTAAATAACAATAATACACTGTTACTTTGAAAATTGACTGTGAAAATTATCACATATAATTTCTAGAATGTCAATTTTTTATTATATAACTGTTTATGGATTTCTCTAAAATGTGCCTCAGAAAGAATGAGAAATAATTACATAAAAAATGCATCATATTAATTTATTATCTAATTGAAGTGTTACAAATAAATTATAGTCCAAATATCGACTAGAAAATATGATTTCTTAAACGAAAAATTTGAAATTTTTTTATCTATGTCAAACACAGGATAGAAGTTAATCTCAAAAACAGATAAATAACATTCTAGGACTATACAATTGTTACACGACATAATGTATTTGTATTATAAATTCAACATATAAAAGATTAGAAACAGAATACAGATGAATGAAGTTCTTATAAAAACTTGCAGTTATTTATACCTCAGTTCCTAATAAAGCGTTCCCATTTTGTGAAGTAAACATCATGTACATCTTTTTACTGAATTCGGGACCAATTTTACGTACTGCTGTGAGAGGTCCTGCTGCTCTCCTTATCTGTCAAATAATATTTTAACTTGTATATATTTATTACATTAATAAATGTTACACTACAAAGTAATTGTATGATTAGGTTTTGGCTTGTACTAAATATCACATGTAAAATATTGTATAATTAATGTAAAATTTACAATTAATTAAAGTAAGTAAACCATATGTATTAAACACAGTTCAAGTATTATAACAGTTCAATAATTTTATATATTCTTATTTTGTAAAGGAAGAAATAAAATTAAGAAACTTACCGATAGATCTTTTAATAAATTCATGCCTTCGTCGGGTGTGCAATTTCTGTAAGCCTAGAAGAGTAAAAACACATTGTATTTAATTTACTACTTAATAAATAAAATAGACAAATTTTTTCAACGACATATATGGCAGTAATTAATTAAAATGATACCTTAATAAGTTGAATTGGGCTAGGATAAACTATACATATTGCCTCTGATACTTCTAAGCTACTCAAGTTAAATTGGCACAATTGCTGCTGCCACAGTCTCTTTAACCCGTTACCATCTTTGTCCACGCGCACTGCATTCTTATTGTCTCCCATGACATACCAATCAAATTTACCTTCCTGATTCCCTCTTTTCTGCAATTTATATGGTATTTCCGAAATGGACTTTGTATACTGGTATATCATTAAAGCTAAATCCTGCGAATTTTCAATCAATCTGCTGCTGCATTTAACTACTATCTGAATTTCAGTCAAGCACATCTCCAATTGCTGCCTCGAAATAATTGGTAACGTGTCGAACTGTTGATTACCTTTGCCGTTATACCTGGACCCTTTACTTCCAGGATTCCGATCCGACTTCTGTTTCTTCCTATATGCAAAATACTCTTCCATACCATAGATAACTAAGGTCATATTGTAATTCGGTATCAGAGCCTTATAATCTGAGACAGATGTGCAGAAAGTGCCTTCTGCCACATGTTTCACCGCTTTGTAGTTGCTCCAAATCACAATAGCATACTCTTCCGTCTGTATACTTCTCCTTGTGCGCACGTCATTATCTTCGTCGATATAGTCCTCCTCGATGTTCCTCCGCCACATAATGCTATTAGGAATTTTCTCGGTGGTCACATTGAATTTAATACCGGCATTCTGCAATGCACTCTCAATTTCTTCTCGAGAAGCGACCGAATCAATACCTCGATCAAGATAAACTTCCATAAACTTTATACATTCGCCGGGCTTCATATCGTTCAACGTTTTCTTCTCGATCGCCTTTAAAGTCTTTTCCCTCGCTAGAGCTTGCTGACGTCTTGATCGTTCTTCCCTCAACGTTGCCTTATCTTTTTTGGAAACTGTCGCTTTTCGCGAGGTTTTATTAACCCGATTCTCCGAATCGAAAATAGGCGACTTCTTTGTATGTTTATAGCCATTGTCGGCGTTTAAATTGCTGTCACCTTGCGACGTCGGGCTGTCAGCGATTCCGCGGCAAAACAGCACCTCCGGAAAATCGAAATCATTTGACGCGTCCGAACACTTGCCGCCGATCTCCGATTCGATTTTATCACGTTCGTCAGCAACAGGAGAGAGAGATACAGATTCATCCGAATCACTCAATACGATCACATTCGACATTCTTCTTTATCTTCTTCTAACGTTACTTGTTTTGACTTGTTCTTTCACCTCCTAACTTTTGCTCATTTCTCTTGCTCGCCTCTTAATTTTGGTTGTCCTTTTTTCTTTCGTCTTCTTTTTTCCTTCTTCAAATCTTAATTACATACAGTCAGACGTTAGATATTTCGGAAAAATTACATATAGGAGAAATTTCAGATCTGTTGATATACTATAAGGAGCTCCGCACAATAAAAGAAACAGAGAGCAGAGAATAATGCCTAAGTCACATTGGACGCAGCAAAGCAGCAACCAACCAGCAAAGCGGTATTTTTTACCCAATAAATATTGCCTCGCTGATTGGTTGGACGCGGTAGAGGACCCTTTACAGAATCGCGCCCCTGAGTGACAATCGAGCGGGTATCTGAACTAAAGGTATATCCACACAACTTGCATAGTTGCATAAACGTATGGATAAAGAAAATTATCCAATCGCATTTCTCCTATAAAAACGCACGTAAAATGTAAACGTCCAATAAAGGCACTTAAAAGCAATCTGGGGATCGATTATGTATCTCGAAATGAGGTGAAAATTACAAAAGTGAGCAAAGGTTACTAGGTATTGACCAATTAAATTATGAAAATTCTAGTGAATTTGTTCACTTTTGTAATTTTCAAGATACACAATCGACTCTCTGAAGGATCTTTTAGACGAAGTGAAAATTACAAAAATGAGCAACTCACTAGGTGTTAAATTTACTAGAATATTTATAACTTCATTGGTTTAGTAAATTCGATCACTTTCGTAATTTTCACTTCGTTTCAAGAACCGTAATAAGCCTCCTAAACGCAGCTCTGCATAGTGTGACTTAAGCCGGGAACACAAAAAAACGTAAGGCCGTAAAATGTAATCAGTAAGGAAATCGAAGATTGGATTCGCTACTGACCTTATGATCTCTACCGTAATTGGGCAATTCGCTTACTGATTACGTCTTACGACCTTACGTAGCCAGAGTCATAAAGTCTCTATAGACGCGCGAAATCACTGCAGTGCAATCAAAAAGGCGCGCAAGGTGAATAGTAAAGTGAGTAATGAAAATTGAAAGCGTTCGAACTTTTGCAAATGTAGTTTCAAATTGCGAGTTTCTCCTTTGCTGTATTTGCATACGACGTTAGTGCCAGAACCAGCTAATCGAAAGCAATATAAACTAACGTCTCATTTCCTTTTCGAAAAGCAGAGCTAAGCAAAACAAACCGACTAATGATTGTGTAGGTTATATACCTGTTGCGATAATTGTACAAATTGTATGTGTCTAATGCGTCACTCGCAATATTTGAGTCAACCGAGTTTTAAGTATATATATTGTTATTTTCATGTTTTTAGATTAGTCAATCAGATTGAAATTTTGTTTTGTCTAAAATGGATTCATCTTCACGCGAATCATCAGTGGAATTGGAAATTATAGAGGACGAGTTGCTCGACGAAGTGTTGTGTATGAACAATAAAGAAATTGTCGAATCTAAGCAAAATGACACAAAGAAGGAGGGCGTCGTAGAGAACAATCCTTGGTACGAGGATGAGGAAGACACAGACGTTTACAAGAAGAACTATGAAAATTCGAATGCACGTGTCGATGTTCGAACGGAATCTAAAGAGGGACTAAACAATATCAAATGCACAGAGCACAAAGATAATATGAACAGACCAGATAAATTGCATACTTGGCGCAAGAGGACGAGGCAAGATAATACAGATCATGAGCATACTAAGATTTCTCGTAACAGACGCTACTCCAGTGACTCCAGTACAACCACTAATTCATCAGAAAATGATAAAAGACATGTAGAGTATGAAACAGATCCAGTTGTGCTAGCACGTAGACAAAAAGAAATTGATTATGGAAAAAACACTAATGGATATGACAGATATATTAAGCTAGTTCCAAAGTAAATCTCATAAGATTAATATGGTAAAAGGTTCTGTTATTTGTTGCATATATATTTAATTAAAATCGTTTTTTCAGAGAGAAACGTACACGAGAGCATCCAAGAACACCACCAAAATATATAAAATATAGCAGAAGGGGTTGGGATGGTATGATGAGGTTGTGGCGGAAGCAACTTCATTCTTGGGATCCTCCTCAGGAGAATGACAAGGTTGACAAATAGACTAAAGTCATTTTGTCATTCCGTTTATAATACTGCCAATATTATTTTCTTTAATTTATATTGCAATCATGTTATTTTAATGCCTTTATTTTTTCTTTGCATATCACTTCTAGTTTTTGAAACAATTTTATAATATATAACTAATCATATAATATAAGAATTATAACAAAGTGATATTTCTGTTCTTATTTATGTAATTTCATAATCGTTTTTAAAAAGTTTAATTACATAAATGACTGTATAAATAAAATAACATTAATATATATGTATTAAACTCTCTTAAGACAGGGTTTACAATTTTCTACTATTTAGACAAGTTAACCCTAGCTATACACACACTGCGGTTCCAGAAACCCCAGTGCAATTTGCTAAATCGAGATTTTTTCATGATTCTGAATTTTTCTTTCTTTAAACCTATATATCTCGAAATTATTTAATTCTATCAATTTTTACATATCATGAACTTATTTCTTAATTAATTCTCCATCGATTGAAAAAAATAATTAATTGAAATATATTTTTACAGAAGTTATGGTAACAAATTTTAACAAAATTAACCCAAGTGTGTATATTCAGGAAAAAAAAGTATAGCTAGGATTAAACTATATTAAATTTAAGTGAATTAAAAATTATTTAAACAAATTTCAAAATGTGCAATTTTTTGTATGTGATTTTGATACAAAATTTGAAAATAGTATACTATCATACATGATAAATGAATATAAATTTATTCTAAGATTACATAAAAATAATAAAAGGAACTTTATATTTTTGTTAAAATGAGCCAGATCTTTTGATTAACACAAAAGTAAAAAAATATATTCAATAAATTATTCACTATTTACATTCTTAAGTTACACTAAATGTCTGATAACTTAAATCTTCTCTTTTATTAAATGTAAAAAAAATTCGATTGTTACTGAAACGTGTTTTAATTTAATCTCTATTTCAAAATATTCAGAAATAAATTGTATCAAATACTACCATAGACCCATGCTCCTCTATATGATAATAAAGAATATATTATTCTTAAAATAAGAAATTAAAACTAAAAAATACATTATTTACTGTACATTCAGCCGTGATTCAAGTCTTTCCAAAATAGCATCCAGTTTCTGATTAGTACTCGCTTCCATCTCTTCTATTCTTTCTATCAATCTCTTTTCCATATCATAAAATTTATTGTCGATATAGATTCTAATATCTATATCGGATTTCTTATTATCTTCTCGGTTTATACAATTTTCGTCGCTATTTCTTCTTACATTTCCGTTTTTACATTCAAAAGAATTCAATTGTTCATGATCAGTCTCGCAATTTCGACATTCTTTTCCATTATCTCTTTTTGAAATTTCATTTTTCCATTTGAAATGATCCGAGTCTGATGTAAGAGTTTCCAAAATTTTCTGTTTAAACTGCTCGTTATTCGTAATTTTATTATTGTCGCGGTTATCGTAAAATTCAAATATTCTTGTTATATCAGGTTGTTGACTCATTTTACCGAGAAATATATTACTGAGAAATGTCTGGATAAAATCTTTATCTTTGACAATACCGGATTTTGTCTCTTTTATAGACTCTGTCTTATTATCAATGCAGGTTTTAATATCTGATCTTTCATAATTCTCTCCACAATTTGGATATTCCGTTTTACTATTTTTTCTTTCAATTCTATTTTTACATTTGGTAGCATTTGACTGCTCATAATTATCTTCACAATTTGAAAATTGTTTTTTATTATCGCTCCTTTCAATTTTATTTATGTACTCGTCATATTTTGAGCCTGCAAATGTTTCCGAAAGTTTCTCTCTATATTTCCTCAAACTTTCCTGTTTTTCGTCAAATATTCTCTTTGCCATCTCAGATTCTTGACTCATTTTGCCATTGCTAGCGTTACTGAGAAAAGTCTGTATGATATCATAGTCAAAGGCACTAGATTTTGCCTCTTTTGTAGAGTCTGTCAAAAACAGTCTTATACCATATATCCACATAAGAGAGCCTTTATTTTTTGTTCTAATAAACTAGAAAGTAAACATGATTAAATATTTAATTATGACGATCATTTATAGTTATTGAAGATAATTCAAATGTGAGTTAAAATGTTTTGTTTTTCAATGTTTACTTAACAAGGTATACATATTTATTTAGTATTGACTCTTATAGGTATTTACTTGTACTTAATTTAAATTTTATTACAATAATTTTAAAATCAAAGTATCCATGTAAACAACAGCCTGCTTACCTTAATACTAACTTCTGTAGTAGGAGGATGTATCATAGTTTCACCAAGGAAAACTATATTTTCTTCATACTCATCTATGAACTCCGCGTGTATCGTTGTTTCATATTCTCCAAATTGTTTGAAGATTTCTAGGACGTTACCTTCAGAAATAATAGCAAGGCGTGCTATCTTCTGACAATTTGATACTTTAATATTCAACATACATGGTTCTGTATTAGAACCTATTGGTTGTAAAGCAATACAAGTATCTACAGAAGCTACTTCGCAGTTTATTCTGCAAATGTTTATATAATTTAAATGTCATGTTGTTAACTTAAAGGCTGTTGTAATCAAATCGTTTACCTCGCAGATGAGTACTGCATTGGCGCAATGGTGACGGCATCAACAAATTGCTTATTATTGCTGATCTGCCAGTTGCACGAGATTGACAGGAGACTGTCACAGTGTTTTATAGGTAGTGATGCATGCAACTCGCTGGTGTTTTCGGTATTCATTATTTCCATAATTCTAGTATAATAAACGGTCACCTTTTTGCAAATAAAGCATATACCACAAGTACACTTTGCAGTCTCATAAATCTGTCTGCGATTATCAGCATTCTCTTAGACGATATCCATTCTATTGTCATATGCGCTACGCATGATCACGCATAATGACATAATCCTCTTTGAACTGTTTTAAAGAAGCAGAAATTGACAGAATATTCACTGTTTCTGAATAAATAATTTTATTTATATCGACTGTACTCAAACAGAAATTGGTGTTACTATTGTATGCTGCATCGTCGACAGTTAAACAATTTTTAACTCCTGCTTCTGTGATTACCGACTTCAAAATTCTATACCACTCTATACCGATTGAAACCAATACAAACTACAAACGTCAAGATGAAAAGGAGTACGTGAGAATTGTAGACATAAGTATGTCTAGGATGCGTTCTATCATCGACTATCATAAACGAGAAATGAGGTCTGTTTTTTACTCCCTGCACTCTCTGAACTAAGTGGCCTGTTGTCAAGTCTGTTCGAAAGTTATTCCTTTTATTGTAGTTTTCTCAATATTTTAGTTGTTTATTTGGACTTTTTTTTGTATTTTCCTTTTCAAAAGTTCCCCGGAACGTCTAAATTTTTGCACTCCCAAAAAATTTCCAGATAAAAAGAAAAAACCTCCAGGCCTGATAGAAATTCTATTAAATTCAAAATTAGCAACACCAGGTGCACGAGGTGCAAAAAATTGAAGTCCAGAGAATGCTGGAATAAAGAACAGATCTACTATTAAATAAGAATTTTTTTCAATAATCTAATATTGTGCACGATATATATATATATATATTGTAAATAGTACACATTGTAAATATTATTATAATGTAAAATGTCTATCACATGTTTTGAAATATGAATATCGGCTTACCGGCCTAGTAAGCTTTATCCCTACTCCTCAAATAACCGTGAAGAATAGGGGGGAAGGGACTTGACTGAACAGCTGAGCGAAGGTATCGAACCGTATCGAATTGTGTTCGCTGTGCGCTTCTCCCGCAAATTATCTGAGCTTCGCGATCTCACTCAAAAAGGATGTCGAAATACAGAATCGTTATGGTTCGGCACGGCGAGAGCGAGTGGAATAAGTTGAACCTTTTCTGCGGGTGGTATGACGCCGATCTGTCGGACAAGGGTGCGTAAATGTCGCCCAGCATAAATGTGTTCGTTCAATTCGCCGTTTTCAAGGGCGAAAGGTCGCGCGATTCCATGCGAATCTTTCGAGTTTCTCTTCTGAATGACATTGACGTACTGCAGTCGTACATCTTAAATCATTAAATCACGTTAAAACTTGATATAATACAGATAATAAAAATCTTTCATTTGTTATAAATATTTTAATTTTGACAAACTGTATTGTACATTTGTGCACACTAATAAATATTTTAACATTTGACATCTTAAACAATTGGATATTAAAATTGGATTTAAAAATTTTATTCAATCTTTTTTATAATATTCAAATTATTCTTCATAAATGAACAAAGTATTATATTAATTTCAATCAATGAGTTTAACATAAATACAAACATTTTTATTGATTGAATGAATTTATAGAAATCTCAAGAATATAGCTTACTGATTGTATGGATATTGATTTAGATGTTCAAAGAACTATACATTGGATTATTGCAAAGCATGTCCAGTTTTAGAGTTTTACAAAAAATTAAAAATTAAATTAAAAATTATTTGTATATCAGAAATCTTCTTGCAGGCAAGAAGGAGGCTGTATCTGCGGGAAAGGCTCTCAAGGATGCAGGTTATACATTTGATATAGCTCATACATCGGTGCTCACAAGAGCACAGGAGACACTCAAATCAATCCTGAAGGAAATTGGTCAAGAAGATCTACCTGTTTGTAAAACGTGGCGTTTGAATGAACGACATTATGGTGGTCTTACCGGTATGAACAAAGCAGAAACTGCTGCCAAATACGGAGAGGAACAGGTGCAGATCTGGCGGAGATCATTTGATGTACCACCACCACCAATGGAATCTGATCACAAATATTATGATACAATAGTAAAAGATGCACGTTACACCGATGGGCCAAAGCCTGACGAATTTCCAAAGTTTGAGTCCCTCAAATTGACCATCGAGAGAACGTTACCTTACTGGAATGATACAATTATTCCACAGTTAAAAGAAGGCAAGAGGATCATTATAGCCGCTCATGGAAACAGTTTACGTGGCATAGTGAAACATTTGGATGGTAAGACGTTTTGCTTCATTATTTCATTTATTTTTTTTATAATTATAATAATTTATGAAATATGTATAAATCTGTTTTTTTTTAAAGCAATGAGCAATGAACAAATTATGGGACTGAATCTGCCGACCGGCATCCCATTTGTATATGAATTGGATGAGAATTTCAAGCCTGTCGTTTCTATGAAGTTCCTAGGTGATGAAGAGACAGTTAAGGCTGCGATGGCCGCAGTTGCCGCACAAGGAAAGGCCAAATAAATAAATAATAATAAAAAAAAAACCGTCTAATGTGTGTCGATGTTCGAGAAGCAAAAATCTGTTGTACTCGTATATCTGTTTAAAAAAATATTTATGAACTTCTAGTTTCATTACACTACGAGAAAGAATGTAGTTCAAGAGCGACAGTGGAAGCGATGGAATTCTTGCTTGAATTAACAAGCATTCTTATGTAAACTAAAATATATATATGTATATATCATAGAATGTCTGAAAATACGTGAGATTCCTTTCAATCTATATCTTTGGATGCATTTCACTTGATGCTCGCAACGCTTATGGAATTATTTCATTCTTGTTTATCGAATATTAAACAAGAGAAAATAATACTTGCGAACGTTGAGTGTTAAATAGAATATATCTTATGTATTACATACGCTGTGTATTTCAAAAAGTATACACATAGTACCATTTAAGTCCAATTTTTCATTTTCTGGTTTAGTGATTTAATCATAACTAGAAAAACATGATTTTTCACATTATCATTAAATTAAGTAAGATTAAATCTAAATCACAATCAGAAAATGACAAACCATCATAAAAACTTAATTCGAGTACTTTGATAAAATTTTTTTTAGAGAAAGAATTCTTAAGTAAAATCCTCGTTTTATTAAACGAAATATTTAGATTCATTAAATTTAAAACAGCATACTCTGTAAAAAATACTGAATATATAATATTTAGTAATGACAGAATGTTATAACAAATATATATAAAATAAGCCTCAAATATATATGAGGGAATTATCAATTTGGAATTTGCATTAATTATGTAATTTCGATTTATATTTTATACTGATGAGAATCCGAATTGAAGGATTGAAACGTATATTCTATTTGTTTTGTTACGAAAAATAAAGAATTTTTGTGCATCCAAATAGCTGATGTAGGCTCTGATGGGCTTTTTTACATTTTTTACTGATAGAATGTTAAGAGACCAACATTATTTATTTATCTTCCGTTTATGTAATATAAAACTATATTTATTTCTTATACATCTTTTATTATACGTAGGCTGCTGGAAAAGTTTCTGCAAACAATATAAAAAAAAAATATGTAAAATTGGGTAAATGGCTTTATTGTTTTTCGAAGTATTCGCCTTTAAGATCGATACATTTTTGCATACGCTCGAACCAATTTTCGAAGCATTTTTTCCACTCTAAGGCTGTAATCTCAGAAATCAGTGTACGAAATGTTTCAACAGCTGCTTCAGGCGACTCAAATCGCTCACCACGCATTTTATTTTTAATGTTTGGGAACAAAAAGAAGTCATTAGGCGATAAATCAGGTGAATATGGACAATGAGTCATCAATTCGACATTATTACTGGATAAAAAATCAACGGTTTGGCGTGCTGTGTGACAGCTGGTGTTGTCATGATGAAGGATGATACGACGATTTCGGTTTGTCCTACGCAATTTATTTATGACTTCTGGCAAACAAATTGTTGTATACCAATCAGGATTTACAGTCCTTCGATCCTCTAAAGCCACGGTTGTCACATGTCCTGTATAACCGAAGAAACAAGCAATCATTTGCTTTGCAGCACTGCGTGAACAAACAACTTTTGTTGGTTCCGGTTTATTTTGAAATATCCAATCAGTGGATTGTTGTTTACTTTCGGGCTCATACGAATAGATCCATGTTTCGTCCCCAATAACGATGTTGTAGACCAAATTTGACCGACCTCGGTTAAATTTCCTGAGCATTTCTTTGCTCCATTTAACACGAGCCTGTTTTTGAGCTTCGGTCAAATTGTGTGGGATCCAACGAGTGCAAAATTTCCGTACGCTCAAGTGATCATGCAAAATCGTATGTATTGCTTTCATGTCAATGTCTAAGGATGCCTGAATCTCGCGGTATGTTATATGCCGGTCTCGCTCAATCATTTCACGCACAGCATCAACATTAGTGGCAACAACAGACGTGGGTGGACGACCTTTACGGAATTCATCACTAAGAATGGTACGTCCACGCTGGAATTCGGCAAACCAATTATAAACAGTCCTATTGGATGGTGCTTCATCCCCGAAAGCCAAATAAAGTCGATCGATGCATTGTTTCGGAGTTAGGTTACATTTGTAATCGTAAAAAATTATTGCCCGAAAATTTTCACGCGAAATTTCCATTTTCTTACAAAATAACTTCTTTTAAAATACTATACAAACAAAACTAGTTGGCTTGAGTACAAATTGTCAATTGAATTATAGGTTAAAAACGTCTAATTTTACGGATATGATAGTAGCAGAACGTTGGCGCCACTGGAAGTACTAGATTGCAGAAACTTTTCTAGCAGCCTACGTATAATCAACACATCAAAGACGTACAGTTAGTATACGAGATATAGGCTGGGTTCCACCTTTCGGTAAACTTCATCGGCCCATATCTCTATAAAATATTGACATAAAAGGCATATTTCTTTCTTTTCTACACATGAGGGAGAGGGAAAAAGAAGCAAAGTCTGCAGTGGTTTGAAATATTTCAACTTTAAAGCCAAGCCCAATGCTTTCCGTTTTACGTACGATGCGCATGATATATCATTTCATCTTTCTTTAACATTCTTTAACATTCGGTGTAACAACAAGGAGATCAGGTGTAATTGAGTGCAAAGTATCCATGCGCAATACAATATCTTGTTTAATTCCGCCATGATCAGTATCGTTCAATGCTGTTCAGTCAGGTTCATTCAGTGTGTTTCGAAACGTCAATTGGTTAGTGTAGAGTGGCTTTTTATACCATAACCTTATATATGTATACATGTACATTACATGATACTCTGAGAACAAAGCTCTTTTAAGGAGGAAGAGCAATCGATTGAAGTCAAATATGAGTCGCGTGGATTTAAAAGTCGTATTACTGGGTAACGCGATGGTGGGAAAGACGAGTCTCATGGAAAGATATGTACACGACTCGTTTAACGGCAATAGGCCCTACCAGAATGTAAGTATTTATTCGATTATATGCGTGTGTACGGGGGTGCGTTCACGCAGTTGTAGATCTTCGCACTTAGTGCCATAATATTTAATTAAGAAGAAAACAGTTTTTTTTTTTACACGCGTTTGTACCAAATTAATAGAATAGCCTAATTATTCCATTTCTCAAAAGAACAGAAAGAATGTGAAGACTAATAAAGGGCACGCCCCCCCCCCTAATAGCGTTAATACTCTCTCTTGTACATACTATATGAAAAAGACGATTCAACAAAGGCGATTGTTGAGAAACAAAGAAAACAGAAAAGACGTAGTTTTCCTTAGAATTCTTTAAAATCCTCCCCGACAGCAGGACTATTCCTTTTAGCTGAACTTGACAGTTTTAATTTCCTACGTTTAAAATTAAATATATCGATAGCTATAATATTTGTTCGTGTTGAAATCCCAAAATTTTTTACATTTAATGATGTGAATACATATTCGGGCGTTAAAGAGAAAGATAGTAAAAATAATGATTGTAGAAAATGCAAGCAATGTAAATAGACCTAATGTGAAAGAAGTACACAATTATATTTATATTTGTGGGCGTTTCGATTAATTTATAATTATAATATTTTGTTTCAAGTTCAATTCACATAAATAAAAACTTTCAAAAAAATTAGTTTTTAAAAGTGTTATAGTTGCAATCTATTATAATATATATATACTTTTCACCAGTGCTGATATTCAGTGCTGATACAGTCGTTATAGAAATTAAAGGAAAAACAAGAAACAAATTGTTAACAAATATTTTGTAAAAGAAATGCAGCTAAAAAGAATGGGCCTAGTCAATTTGCGAGCACTAATATGGTACATCTTGTTTCTCTTAGTCCGCGACATTGTGGAAAGAAAATTATAAAGTAACATTGTATTAAAATTTGCACTGAGAATCGTCTAAATGGAAGGGAGGGCGTCATACCAATTAATCCAGTTGAAATTATGCCGCAGACAATAGGCACTGTGTTTGCAGCGAAGCGAGTGCAAGTGAACGATGTGACACTTATTATGGGAATATGGGATACTGCAGGCAGTGAGAAGTAAGTATATAAAATTACTACATCATGTGCCCAACTCGAAATTTTGAAACACTGTTAAAATTGGTGCTTTTCTTTTAGATGATACAGTTCTTTTAGGAGACACAAATATTTTATCCTTCTTGATTTAATGAATAACAGATAGAATGACATTTGTATCGACTGTATCTTCTAAAAAGAAAGCAGTTACAGTGTAACATAATGATTATTTTGTCTTTGTTTAACATTGGCAAACAAGGATGTAACGATTCATTATGTTATCTCTATTTCTTACTGAAAAGCACTCAATATAGAATAATTAATAATAAATTCAGTTACACTTACTATATTAAATTAATGCACATTAAATTGTTAAAAGCTGCTTTATGTAAAGTAAAAGCATAAAACATATAATCAATTTTAACAATAAAATAATATATGTATATTCTCCACCAAATAACGTGACAATATTATTTTTGAGTATTTAATCAATGAAAATATTTATATGCTTTTACATTTAACTTTGCTAATTTTAAGCATAACAGCTTTTAGTATACACTAATCTAATGTAATGCAAGTGACCGAATTCGTTATAATATAGCACCAACAATAAGTTGTACTGTTATCATTAATTAGGTATGTTATCACTAACTAGGTATGACGCAATGACTAGAACGTATTATCGTGGTGCCAAGGCTGCCATAGTGTGTTATGATATTACAAAATCGAGTACATTCCAAAGAGCGAAGCACTGGGTGAGAGAACTTAGAAGCATTGAAGAGAATTGTAAAGTATATCTTTGTGCCACCAAGAAGGATTTGTGCGATGAAGGTTTTGTATCAGACGATCCAGATATACAAAGTGTTGTAGAGAGGTATGCGAGTGGTACACAGACCAAACTTTTCGTAACGTCTAGTAAAACGGGAGAGAAAGTAGGTAAGAAAGTATTACATTTAATAAACGTTATTTTATTTTATTTACAAAATGTATATTTATTATATCTGTTCTTTATAGCCGAATTGTTCGATGAAATTATACAAGATTTCGTATCCAATCCTGAAAATTTGCAAAAGGTAGAAGAAGCAATTGTTCTAAGCAAAAAAACCGGGGAAAGGTATTGTTGCGCAATCTAACATAATCAGTATTTGTACTCATTGTATTCTTTTATGCTTTTTTATACTAGATAATTTAAACATAATGATAAACATAATGAAATAGATTCTAATGTATTATTAATGACCAGTGTGATATTATTTTGTTTATTAGTAAAAGCTCAGAATTTTATATAAGCAAAGCTGTTAGCACAATACAACTTCGCAAAATATATATTAGATATTTCAGCAAATAGTAGATTTTTAAAAAATGTATAGAATGTGCACGTACAATTTTGTAAATTGTACTTGAAAAACTATGCGATAAGCAATTAAAAATTTTATATATAATATGTGATTCTTAATCAATTTTTTTTTTCATATTTTGGTAAAATTATATTCATAATCACATTCATGTGATTATGAATCGCGATTGATAAGATTCAGTGATAGAATTATATTCCTGAATGTACATGAAATGTAATTTTTTTATTTTTATGTTAAATTTCAAAAATTTTGTACTTATTATTACATAGAAAAAATTGTTTTACTTCGAAATTCCTTGACAGGCTGAAAATAGATAAATGGGAATTTTTCAGTTTTAATTTTGTTACAGTAAAATATGAATAAATTGAAAAAAAAATTTTTAATTCAATCAAATTTATTAACTTATTATTACCTTTTGGATCCCAGTAGAACATTACTGATTGTAAGTGAGAAAACTCATTTACTGGTATGTAATTCAGTTAATAATTTAGTTTTTATAATTCGTTTACTTAACAGCGACTAAGAAAAGTAGGATATACAATATTCTCTAGCATGTTCATAAACACCAAAAAATATAAACCCACCAATAGTAAAACCAGTTACTCTCGGAAGAAAACCAGCAAACAACCTAAAAACATTAAATATATATAAGAAAGGAGCTACGAGCCAATATATGTGTTACAATATAAACTTTCAAGATGAAGATGACCTCATGGATCGAAACGTTTTGTTATATTTGTGATTAAATTTTATTGGCAAATTTCTACGTTTGTTTATAATTATCTTGAATATAATATTGTAACAAATATATTATATTGGCTCGTAGCTCCTTTCTTATATGTATTGAATTTTAATTATTTGAGTCGTTTTCTTATAATTTTAATTCTAAAAACATTATTCTTACAACTTCAGAAATTTCGATTGAAAAAAAATATATTTTACACAATCCTCACCCTTTAAAACCGTGATCTCTGTAAACCTCTTTCAACATTATCGATATTTTAACTTCTTCTTTTTCTGCAGATGTGCTAGATAACATAATTCTGGTCTTTGCAACATCTAATGGCGTTGTTATAGCGGCTGATATAGCAACTGAAAAATAAAAAAAAATTAAAAATCTCATAAGTAAAGATTATTGTTCTAAAATTATTTATACTAAGTACTAGATTTATTACCTGACGCAGCTCCGCAACTGGCACCTTCCAGGGGTGTGCATTCCCGTATTTCTTGGGTACAATAAACCTTGAAATATTCCCATAATGGCATTTGAATCAAACCAAACGGCAAATCCCGAAGAACGGTGCTTCCATAACCGCGATATAATGTTCTTAATCTTAGTCGATGCGTATCAGACAAAAGCGCTTGTTTCCTTTGTTTAATTACCTCGACTGGTACCCGAACCAAGCAGGCAGTCTGCACGTGAATCAAATTTTACTATATTTTCAATATTGAACGATATTTATAAAATATGATTTATACAAGATGATCTTTAAATATTGTAAAATATTCTAAGAAATGATTCTTTACATTAATTCAAGATGAAAATTTCATATGATCCCAAATTTCATATCATACCATTTATTTAACTGTAAAATGATCTTAAATATAAGAACAATCTATGAATAATTTGAATATCAGCTTTAGTGCAATCCATGTGCAGTGACAAATGGACCTATAAAACATTAGATGCTTTCCATTTGGCAATACAAAGCGATGTTCTATCTTTGTTATTGAATGTTAAGAAAGAAAATGTTTATGTTGATTTGTATCACTAAATGGAAAGCACCATTATTGAATGCAATTAACAATTACTTACTATTTCAGAAGATGATGCTGCGATCATGTGAATGATGGAGTGATACTGATTTGGTACATACGGTAGCGAATATTGTTTTATTCCTTCATAAGTAATAAAAAATATAGCAGCTGTAACATTAATGTTTTCATTAATATTAGAGAAAAAATATTTTTTTGGTATAACTGTGTTTCATTTTAATGTTAAATTGTACCTGACGGAGCCGAACCTAGTAATACAGGCCCTATGCCTTTATACAGGTGTCTGAAACCGCCGGATTGGAAAAATCCATGTTGACTTTGCAAGCGCGTTTTCAGGGTATCCAATGGAAAAAGTGTCACGTCACAAACGACTCCTGCAAGGGCACCTGACTAACATGAAGCAACAATTATTTTCTAATAAAATCATATTGATGTCTATTAAAATCTATTGACAATATTTTAATATTTTAACTATTTTATTACATTTTAACTATTTTAATATTTTAACGTCACTCTAGGCGAAAGTTTCTGTATATTTATCAGTAATGGTTTATTTGATAAAAAGAATTTCTTAAAAATATATATATATAAAATATTTAACATCAAAGAAACAATAAATGGTAAATTATATTAAAACGTTAAAAAATAAAATAATATACTAAAATAATTTATTAACCTTATAATGCCAAAATTAGTTTTTTACGAAATATAAATAACAAGCAATCTGTTGATAATGTAAAAATGATTTATAAAAAAATAAAACAACTATTTATGATCATTTATGAAAATCAATTTAAGTAACAGTAGACATGTGGAATAAATCAGTAAAATTTAACGTCTGATAAATAATCGATATAAGATTGATGAGGAAAATATGAGCTATAATTAGCCAGTTGTGAATTATAAATGGAATGTTGTTTATATAAACAATATGAGCAATTATTTAAAAAAAATTACAAAAAACTTAAAAAAGATAACAAGTATCAGGTATAAAAAATAATACAGCTAGATAACTCGCATATAAGTTTAATGATCAGCCGGCAACCATGGACGAAACAACACTTACGATAAATGATGTAAACAAGACATCTCTCTTCGAGAGATTCGGTGCGGACTCTTCTTGTTCATGAAGCATTTCCTTATCACGTTATGCTCCGTCTCGACGTCAGGTTCGATTAATGAGAAGATTTCAAGAAACGTCATCGAGCTGATAAGTAGGAAAAGTGGCCTCTGATCAAAAGACTACCTTGTATCGCGCGCCAGATCTTTCGGCAGAAAAAGTATTCGCGCAATCATTAATGATCAACACAACAATTACTATTAGATACTGAATTTTTTGTATCATGTATATCTGCCAAAACTTGTACCATTCATGATGAAACGACATACGACGTAAATGACGCAAACCGATGAGAAAACACGTGCTCTGTATTGCTCCTATACATTATCATACAATACTTAAGCAGGTATATATTGGTATATGTGAAGCCCGTCGTCTGCTTTTCAGAGCCGAACTTAACCTAACCCTAATCTTTCAACAACAATTCGCGGGAAAATTGGAGTAAAGCCTGCAACACACGATGCTTGTTTTCCTACTGCTGGATTGCTAGCTGAATTAGAATCTTGCCACCGTATTGGCTGCGATGCTATCAGTACGATTCTAATCTAGCAGGAAAATAAGCATCGTGTGCCGCAAGCTTAATATACTTTCAAATAAAATAAAATAAAACTTTAAGGAGTTCCGCACAATAAAAGGAATAAGAAACAAAGAACAGAGGCTGTGGTCAAAGTCTCGTTACAAATTTGCTTTGAAGCATTTGATGGATCAATTAGAAGAAAGAATTTTACAAACTGATCAATTAAAAAACGCTTCAAAGTATTTGCAGCATCGCGTTGATCATATCCAAGAGAATAAGAATTTCAACCTATCAGAAATTATGTATTCTGAAATATACAGTTTCTGATAGGTTGAAATGCTTATTCTCTGTTCTCTGTTCTCTGTTCCGTTTAATGTGCGGAGCCTTTAACAGTGTAATATTCTTCGACAAATTCTTTTAAAGCTTATAAATATCTGAGAGACATATAAGAAAAACTAAAAACTTAAAATAACATATTCGTTATGTCTTTGGGGTCGATTCTGTATCTTCAAAGCTGAAAATTACAAAAGCGAGCAAATTTACTAGGTGTTGATCAATAAAATTATCAGTATTTTAGTAAATTTGCTCACTTTTGTAATTTTCAGTTCGTTTTAAGATAAAGAATCGATCTCCTTGATATCAATCATAAAACTTTTTTCCTAAGATGAAAAGTGAAAAGTAAAAAATTTCTCCATTAACTTCAATGGTTAAAAATTTATTTTTTACTTTTCATCCTAGGGATAAAGTTTCATGATTGATACTCTTGTCTCCTATTGTCATGCCGTCCTATGTACAGCCGGTCACAGAAAGGTTGCAACACTTTTCTTTCGACGTATTTCGGAATGCAGCCTACTCACCGAGCGATTGATTCTCATTTGTGGATCCATGAATAAGAACCAATCGCTCGGTGAGCAAACTGCAAAATTTCGAAACCAATCGAAAAAAAGATGTTGACCTTTCTGTGACCGGTTGTACACGGAATCGGAACGCGCGGATTACCAGATTTACTTCACAGGTAAAATTTACCAAAAGGTGGAACAATCGGCTCTTAATTGATTTAAATGCAATTATTAAGTAAATTCGTTGAAAAAATAAAAAGTATTAAGGAAATGTGCATAGAAATAAGTTAATATATTTAAAAAATTTCATATTAAAGTTTATTTATCATTAACCTGCTTACCGTGCTATATATAGAAGGGAATAGAAGGGAAAAGCAATCGGCACAATTTGCGCGGTTCCTATAATTATCTAAGGTCTGTTTTCTGTGACTGAACTAATGTACACTTTTGAAAGATAGATATACTTAAAGATAAATATACGTTTGATATGTGGCGACCGCCACCAGAGGTCCGGGGACTCGTTCAGATTCGCGAAAGTATCTCAGTCACGCGAACTTGCTTTAAATAGCATAGTCACCTAAAACTGATTCCAGGGCGTCTAAGGCAAGTCCCCACTACATCGCCTTACTGATGAGTAGTAGTAGTCCTAGTAGTGTGGGACCGAAACGAAATGCCACGGCCGACTTAAAAAACAGCTTTTGAGTCTCTGGCTTCCCTTAGTGAGAGTTTCCTCCTTCATCGACAGCCATTAATATGTAGCAACCCCCGCTACATAATTGGTATTAACCTCCTAACGTGATCTGAAGACGGGGAATCAATCAATGTGATCAACAGATTGCATCAGCAAACCGCACAAGCGCCCTGTCATTACTACTCATACAGTAATAAACACGTGTGCAAGCATGTCGTTTATCAAGGATGCCGCCACCAAGCCTCCCCCATCCCCGGGCAACGCATTCACAGGAGAGAAGGGATTCGTCCGAGAAAAACCCCAAAGTACCACCATGGACGATGTCTCACCCCGAAGTTCGGTGTAGCTTCTGGTACCTGGGTTTTTCCTCTGCGAATCTTTCTCTCCCGTGAATGCGTTTGCCCTGGAAGGATTAGTGGCGGCGTCCCTTGATAATGACATGTTTTTGCACGTGCTTACTGTATGAGTAGTAAT
>NW_017305375.1:4620863-4622387 GCF_001594115.1 Trachymyrmex septentrionalis
GCCCTGGAGGATTAGTGGCGGCGTCCTTGATAATGACATGTTTTTGCACGTGCTTACTGTATGAGTAGTAATGGCAGGCGTTTGTGCAATTTGCTGATGCAATCTGTTGATCACGTTGAGTGATCTCGTTTTCAGATCACGTTAGGAGGTGACCAATTATGCAGCGGGTTGCTACATATAATGGATGCTATATATATATATATGCTATTTAAAGCAAGTTCGTGTGACTGAGGTACTTTCGCGAATCCGAGCGAGTTCTTGTTTGGACCTCTGGCGGTCGCCACAGATATATTTGCTTAAAGCGAGAAAGAGAGTTCTAAAACAGTCTAGTGCAGGAACAGAAAACAGACCACTAGTTAGTTTCTATTAGCATACCGTGCTACATATAATCGCATTTTAAGTCCATAAGTTTGTAAAGTAATTACATAGTATATACAGTAGCGCAACTCTTCCGATTTTATGTTGGCCAAAATGGAGTGCGCATGTGTGAAATAAGCAAGTTGTCCCGTCTCATTTCCTCCTTTTTTTTATTGTTCTCTCTCTTTCTTTCTATATTTAAATGAGTGTTTCAATGTTCCACTTAAACATTTGTCTTTCAAGTATAGTTTAGAGTAGAAATTTAGAGGAAAGTATTACGTGTATTGTCCATTTGGTGAAATGTTGTGTGAGAAATTTCGAGAAGTTGACCTAATTTTTGTGAAAAAGTGATAAAGTGAAAAAGTGAACAAAAAGTAACGTAGAAAATCGAACAAAAAGGATTTCTTTTTATTTATTGTATTTTAAATTTATTTTTTGGACATACATGTATATAAATTTCTTTTATATCTCTGAACTTTCTCATAACATTTTCATAGATATATAATTACGTAATATTTCTTTATACAAATGTACATTTTTAAGTTAATTTAATATTTTTCCTAATATTTTTTTACATTTTCCCTTTATTTTTTGATATGTTTACAATTTCTTTTTATTAATTTTCATTAAGTTCAGATTATTTCATTGTAATAGTAGGTTTATTCGTTTGTATACATTGCATACTCTAATATGCTCCTATAACCAGTGATGGCAGGGATTCCTCTTTTAATCTTTTAGGCATGGTACGTCATTATAGTGACTTTCTCGAATGCTATTCTCTCTCCGAACAATATGTTGGTATTCATATGATAAATCGGCTGCAGACGTGATAAAAGACAAAATTTATTATTATTTATGAACACACTATGTACCTTTAATAAAAATCTTCTTTTTCTCTCTACAACTTTCTTAACATCGTTATTAGGGGTCTTATAATACTATGAAATGTGTACGTCACTTAAGATTGCTCAGCTTTATGCATGTGCACAAAGTTTTCTAGAGCAGACGAATTTTGTCACCTCCCATCACTGCCTATAACAGCTCTTACTCACTCCAACGCATTTGTTGTGCGACGCGAATAAATCTAGTGAGTTTTGACAGAGCGAAAAAAGAAAGAAGTTTAGGTGATAACCATGGCAACACTAAGTAACTTGCTTATTTCACGCA
>NW_017305375.1:4622487-4639668 GCF_001594115.1 Trachymyrmex septentrionalis
TGCATTTGTTGTGCGAAGCGAATAAATCTAGTGAGTTTTGACAGAGCGAAAAAAAAAAAATTTAGGTGATAACCATGGCAACACTAAGTAACTTGCTTATTTCACGCATGCGCGTTCCATTTTAGCCAACATCAAAAGTGCCGACAGGGAGTTGCGCCACTGTATGTATTGTGGTAATTATACAGTTTAGTACAATCTCAAAAATCATAAAAATTAGACTTATTCAATGCGTTTTTGCATGAAATGAAAGACTCTAGTAAAAAGAAGCGTCGCTCTGTGATCCAAGATATTAAGCGTTAATGTTGATAACTATTGAGGTTAGAAAAACTGTCACAAAGACAAAATGAGAGTAATTCTTCAGAAGAGCTACCTCCGATTTCGATGAAATTAAACTCATTCGACACGTTTTTGCGTAAAATGAAAGAATTTAACAGAAAAAAGTCCGGGACTGCTCTGCGAAGCGAGATATTGAGCGTTAAAGTTGACTAAAGTGTTACTACATAACGCGATCATTAATCTAAATTCCAACGTTAGACTGCGTTCGCAAACTTCACTCGGCTGATACAATAGATGTAGAGAACCTTAAACCATAAGAAATTGACCAATCACAGTTGAATGTAAAGAAAATTAATCGAACATAAGTTCATGATTAAGTTGATTTCATATTACATATAATTAAATACGGGCTAATTGGTTAATTTTTGACGATTTTTAGGTTTACTATATTTATTGTAATATACCTACTATAGACTACACCCACTACACCCGGTTCGTTTTTGCAATGTGTAAATCTATTGAATTACAAAAAATAGCGACTTTTTCTAAATGAAAATAACAATAAAAACGTCTTTCCTAAATGATTCTTTTCCTAAATTTTTAATCGATTCCATTCATAAAACATTAAATAAAATTGCTGCCTACTAACTTGATACATGATAAAGTTTGTTAATAACAAGAAAATTACTATTACCCAAATGTTTAAATCTTTGACTATATAACTATGAACTGCTAGTTACCCCCACTCTTCCTATCTTTTCTGTAAAATAGACAAAGAGACTCGCATAGTAAACATCACGCGTGCCCCGCCAGTGAAATGGCAAAAAATCGAAATATAATCATGTTACGATAATAAAACAGAAAGAAAGAGAGAAAGTGAATATGTTGTATTATTTTATTAGGTTTAATAAAGTGCAGAATCAAAATAAAATATGCATGTCTAAATTTAACATACAATAGTAAATTATAGATAACAAGTATTATATTAATAAACATATATATATTATTTAACAGCTGTATAAATATAATTGTAATGTTTATTAGCTATACAAATAATGTTGTATTGACCGCTAAAAATTACAGCTTTCGTTAACGTGCGTCTCAAAAGAATGTTTTGTTTAGATATTGTGATGCATTTCCCTTCATAAAATAATTTTATTTTAAAGTAAAATATTATTAATTTCTTTCTTTTCTTTAATCTTTTTCTTCTTCTAATTTTATATGGCACTCGCCGAAATGACGACGATTCCGGCCAAATTCGGATAGTAACTTTTTTTCTTTGATTTATGAAATTGAAATATATATCAAGCATTGAACTAGTAAACTTAGATTTGTACTGTACGTGAATTAATGATATATCATCAAAGTACCGAAATTCGCCATTTCACTAGCGGGAACACTTTTCATGTTAGTACGGCGTGAGAAAGCACGTCCAACTAGCAGTCCATAATTATATAGTCAAAGTTTATAGTTAGTATATAATAGTTATAGGTAGTATATATAATCGTTTAAATACTTTTCTTGAATTTTCCCAAACAATTCTTAAATTATGTAGACATAAATAAATTAGAAATATTCAATTTGTCTGTTATCTTGTCAGTGGTCTGTAAACCCTTTTCAGCTGTCGCTGGTAACAATTATAATCGCGTAATCCTTTTGACGCTAGAAAATGAGCGTCACATGAAAAGGCACCTTAAAACTGACTTTTCACGTTGAGGCAGCAATTCGTTGCTATTGGTTAAAAATTTTACATGAGATGACGCACTTCCGACGCAAAATACATTTTGCCGCATCTCATTGAAGTTCAATCGAACGAACAACGAGCAGCAAAGAATTCGAAGTCGAGAAACTCTGCAATATTTGCAAAAAATGTGAAAATTGAATACATTTACAATGAGTACATTTTTATTAAGATTCGAAGTGGGGATATTCTAAATTCTAAATTCTAAATAATTACCTGAAATGATAATTGTCCAAATTGTAACTGCACTAACAGTTGCCATATATAATCACAAGTTTTTATCTTTTTAAGTTTTCCATATATTTCATAATAATTTTCGAGCTGAGCAAATAAAAGACACATATTTGGGTTTAAACTTTAATACATATGCTGTTGCCGTTATTTTTTTTCATGCGTAGCAAATGTAGCGTAAACAATTAAATTTGTATCACGTGACATTTTTGCTGCCGCAGCATGCTGCGCATGAAAAGGCATCTTAATACTTCATCTTATATATTCACTATGGTATGGTACAGTGTGGTAGATCAACTTCGGACAGTTCGGAGAGGATCAGAGGATCATCATCGGATCTAGCTGATAAAGCAATGCGATGGAGTCTGTCTGATACTTCCAAGGATTTACGGGAATGCCAAAGTGAGATCTTACGACGTTGTCTAATGATAAAGCCGGAGTTATCTATCGTTAGATGAATAATTGATAAGACCGATGTGATGACGTCGGTGTTCCCTTCATTGACATGTGAGTAAAACGATGCCCGAGGATGGTAGGATATCCAACGACGAGCACATGATACTACATAACTGTCGTAGCGCGGGAAACGCGCATGTTTGTTGACAAAGTACGAAGAAAGAAAGAAAGAAAGAGAAGGAAATATAACAGAGATAGTTTAATTTGATATCCACGTTTCCTATAAAATCCAGACTATGGGCCTATCTGGATACAGTTCAAGAAGACAGAACACCAAATCTGAGAAGTAATAAATGTAAGAAGCTAGCAGACACATCTTAATTTATGCTTGTATTACAAAAAAAGAAATTACTAATTTTATTAATACTTGACATAAAATATAAATATGTGCCACACATGCGAGGAGCTTTATAAAGTTAGTATAATTAATTGATGGCTTAACAACAATTAACCGAGCTTTTTCTAATACGATGCATGAGAATAATGATACAAATGATGCGAGAGAATACAACGCAACAGATACCACCGAGTCTATTTTGTACACTGTACTGGTGAATGATCTTGCGACAGTTTCCACAAGCATGCCAAGTGCAATCTACAACGACAACGTGTCCACGACGGCGTACGTAGAGTTGCCGCAGGACAGCGAGAATAATCAACGATTGTGGAATATATCTAAAACCGCGATAACTTCACTGTCCGAACCTACAGCGATATCATTTAACACTTCAAGAAGCACTATGATATACACACCGACAACCGAATCGTTCGATGAATTTGGTCCGCCAGAAGGAGTAGAATATATTTTTGTACCACTCGGTGTAGTGGTTTCTGTTATTATACTATCAGCTGTGGTATGGGTAGCGATATCACTTTTGTCATTACCTTGTGACGTTTTCCCCCTGCCCTGTTTTTATTTTTGCACACAACGTTATGCGAGTATCAATACAATGTGTGATGTATCTATCATTCTATGTTTTAATATATATATTTATAACACATACGATCTTATTGTTTTATAAGAATTACAGATAAATGTGATACGATCATACAAATCTTGGCAGTTTTTTTTTCAGCAAAATTTTATATCCTGCTTTTCTTGCTAGGTACAATTAAGATTTCTCAAACTTTAATGTCTAATTTTGTTTTTAAAGGTACTAATTATATCAAGAAAACGCAAGTTGGAGCGTTTAAGACACAGACTCATGCCAATGTACAACTTTGATCCTGGAGAAGAAGAGGAGGATGACTGGGAGACCGAACTGTTGGACGAGTGCTATAATACACATCAGAGACGAGTGTGTAAGATTGTTTTCGTTCATGATTTGCGCAAGTGCTTTAAAAATAAGAATCATTGTTAATTTTACAGCAAGGATACCAATCCATGGATACTGAAGAAAATGCAGAGCTATTCAGTGGTCACTAGTAATATATTTTTGCATAACATTTATATCATTTTTTCATTAAGCTATAACTATCATAAGCTAAAGACATTTCTTTATTGTAATTTTTATACACAGGTTATTTTAAGCATACCAGAATTTACAACTTTAACTAAAAACTATATTTTTTCTTATACAGATTCTTAAAGACCAAAGTTTTATAAAAATAACATATTTATTAGAAATATATTTGATAATTCCAATTTTCAACTTCTTTTTATAGCCTAATGTCATCTAAATTATACACGAAAATAAATTTTAAATTGTTTTATTATAATTGAATATTATACGTGCACACACAAATTTCCAAATATCAGTCAATTAAGATGTATATGATACATATATAGACATTGATTTTTACGTAATTAATTTCAAAACAAAATATAAATATGAAATTTTTCACAACTTTATTATATTTATACAATTTATTTTAATCATATCATATCTTCCTACTTTTCTTAAAGATTATTCTTTCCTCATTCAAAATAACTGGTTATTTTATTTCCCTATATTATTCTTTTTCCTCGGATAATTTTGAAAAATAATGCTTTTATCGTTTAACGAAACGAATTATAAATTACGCTATTGTTTTGTATGAAATATTGTCACAGCTTCATGATAAAGTGTAGAATTTTTAATCAAAATCTTAAAAATCGGGGAAAATATAAATGCAAAATTAATAAGAGTACTTTGAGTTTATTTACTTTAATACAAATTTGACATTCACACATATGCTTGCCTCAAAAACGACAGTAATATACATTAAGAAAGTGTACTTATTAATGTTAATTAGAAAAGAATAGTCCCTGCATATGTTACATACAAGAAGTTTCTTTTTCGTGTTTACCTTTCTCTATCTCTTACAATATTAGATCAGTATGGAATTCTTTTTTTTTTTGGCTTCATGAATCGCACAATATGCATATGAAGGAGAAAAGGAGGTAGCAAACATGTGACACAATATTCTCTATACTGCGAAAGTTTTCTTTAATTAGAAAAAAAGTTTATCAAACCTCACTTCTCGGGCAAATTAAAAAAGTTTCGAGATCGGCATCGTAATCCAGTCTTTTACTGTTAAAGAAGGTTACATGTACGTAGTCTTAGTACTTAAAAGTATGATTTTCATTTATCATTTAATAGTAGTGATGTCAAGTAAATATAAAGAACTTAATAAATTTGTAACACAACTTTTGTATCCGACGTTTCTTAATAATAACGTGAATTCATCAGCGTGTGGCAATGTGCACTGTGAACTGGAGTTTGTGAGCAAACTCGAGTTATCAGGACAGTGTTCACCGCTTCGACACTCGCTCGAGAGTTAAATCAGGTTAAAATAAATGAAAAGTAAACCTTAAAATGATTCAATTCAATACGACGTTCTATTTAAAGGTCTTCGAAGGATAAGTCAGCTGTGTTAGTTTCGTCCTCCTCTATTGCATCTGTGGATGCTTCAATTCTCTTCTTCCTCCTCCTCCTCTTCTTGCTCGTCTTCATCTTCACCAGTAAGTTCGGGTTTCTCTTCTGTCTTTTTCGGTCTACCGCGACCACGTGACGGAGCAGTTGTGCCTTTTGGTGGTCCTTGCTGTAAGTTCAACAATTTTCTTGTGAAAATAGATGATTAAAATTAATTATACAAACAATAATATTAGTAGTTTGTAGCTTAACAAACATTTCTGTCTTAATTCTTCTTACCTTCTTCTTGTGGGAGCCCTTAGGTCTACCCCTTCCCTTTTTAACAGGTCCAGGTGGTGCATCATCCTCGTTGTCAGATTTTGCAGGGCGTACCGCATTATTCTTTTCTGCAGCAGGCCTACCCCTCTTTTTGGGCTCCTTAACAGCGTTCTTATCTGCCTTAGCCGGCCTGCCCCTCTTCTTTTTTTGCTCCTCTACCACAGGAGAATTGTCGTCTGACATATTTATTGTCCTGTTTCACTGTAAAAGCAAAAATCAATATCAATTATTTCTCTCAATCGCCTTGTCTCTTTTTCAGACTATATCATCTCCGATATAATGAACGAAGAGTGCCAACTAATACAAGGAGTTCTGAGTCATCTGTGTATACATGTGTATATGCTGTGCGGCTAGTGTGAATATAATTACTTGCTATACTAATAATTATTTGACATTATCCATCAAATGAATTCCTTGTGAATATATCCTTTGTATTCGCGGCTAATCCTTTAACTCGCAAAATCTCTTAGTGTCATATATTAGTCAAATAAATAAATAAATATGATAAAACAAATATTTATCTATTAATATACGTGTCTACAGTGCAGAGCATAAATATGCATCTTTTCAGAAGGATGTATTAACCTTACATAGACAGATAAAACCGATAACGAGTTCGTGCCTATCGCTGTTGTTGAACAAAGCCCAGATACATTGAAGTTCTCAAATCTCAGGAGAAAAAAAAGGGTAAAAATAAAAGAACGAGTGTGACTATCGATCTTTCAATATTTTCCTCCCGTTGTCTCGCGCGCTTAAAGAAGCATTGGAGATCGCGACGAGAAAAAGTGAAAGAGAAAGAGAGAGAGAGAGAGCAGAGTGCGCAAACGCGCTGCGAAAATCAGTACTATCAATTACGCGCCTCGCAAGTTTACGAGAAGAGATACGCGGTGCGCGACGTGCAATTTGCGTCGCAAAACGCCTCTTTGGCGCGGCGCGATATGGCGCGCGGCTCTCGGCGCGATCGAAAACAATTCCTTCGCGGGCTCCAATAATTTACTCTTATATTGCGGCTCAAGCAAAATCTCACGACGTTCTTTATTCCGCGGAAACTACGTCGTCGAATATCGTCGCAATTGGCTGAAAGTCGCGTTCGCAGACTAACGGCGTCTTCATCTTACTCCGAAAGTTTCGTGCCCGCCATTTTCAAAATTTGCAAACGGATCGCGTCCAAGTCCCGACAAGACGTCGCGTCGTTTCGATATCAAAGGGAGGAACGAGCAAAATCGCTATTATCATTTTTTTTATCCTCGAATTTTACGCGACGGCGACGGAGTTTCGTCGTCTCGGCGACGAGGAAATAACCGTACGGACGACGGGACGGCTGGCTGCGTCGACTCGGGGGGGGGGGGGACGCCACGAGAGAGAGAGAGAGAGAGAGAGAGAGAGAGAGAGAGGCACGATATCATGGCGTCCACGAGTCGTGTGTGCCTCCGCGGCGGCGTCGTCTACCCGCGCCGTTGAGAGGCCGCGTCGAAACCGCCGTGCCGATAATCTCTGCAAGTAACTGCATCACGGTGACGAGGAGCGCGGCGAAAAATCCGTCACGAGCCCGGCGAATTATTGGACACGCTTAGACGGTGCGGTCGCGCGCGCTTACCGTCGAAATAAATAATATCCGCCTCACGGCCGTTTCGGAATAAACGGCATCGGAGGGAAATTGGGAAACGAGCGTGGTTCACATAAACGACAACGTCCCATTGAACGCGCGCGCACGCGGGCACACACGCCCGCCCGCACCAACTCGCGCACTCCACTCACCTCACCGCTCGGTACAGATGAAGAAAATTTGATCTCGCGTATGTCGGGCCACGCACTCCTGCTCCGCGGAGAACAAAGGTTTCCCGTTGCCGGTCGGCAGCGCGGCGCGCGTAGTGGCGTGGCGACGGTAGGTGATGTCTCGCACCTCGCGGTCGCACGTCGCTTCGTGTTGTATCGTATCGTATCGTATCGTATCACGAGACGCCGCGCGGCTCTTGAGATAAACGCACTCTCGGTCGCGGACCCGCGTTCGCTCGCTCGCTCGCACGATCACTCGCGTTTGCCCGCGTCGTGTGGTGCACTCGGCACGCTCTCGGCTCTCGTTCGCTTCGCCGCCGTATCGTGTATTAACAGGCGCCGCTGTGCCCGCGCACTCTACACACAGTCACGGGTACAGGATACCAAGCGCGCGCGCGCTCGCTCGTTTTCTCATGCACACTCTCATATACGTGATCCGCAACCGCCCCGCCACGCTACGCCGCGACGTAACGCAGCCTCCACTCCTCTCTCGTCTCGTCTCGTCTCCGGTCTCGCGGTCTCGCGCGCGCTCTTTGGCTCTTGGTGGCGGCGGAGGCGAGCCGGCCGGCGGCGGTAAACGGTTGGCGATTCGGACATCCAAAAACGAATGACCTGTCGCATCGACGTACCCGAGTCGTCGTCGACGACTACGGTAACGACTGAACGGGTACAAAACACACGCATATACATACACGCGCGTAAATGCGACGTATGTATATGCGAAGCCAACTGCCAACTTACCGGGAGAATATCAAGCCGCAACTGACCGACGACGATACACTGCGACGCGATTCGTCGAGCTGCAGTTCGCAAGCCGAGGACCTCTCTCCCTCCCCCGCCAGTCCCCCCCGGTCCGCGAGCGCGTCAACGAATTCCCGCCAAAAGATCGCCCCGCGCGTGCGGTGGTGGTAGCGGTGGCAGGCTGGCAGCATTGGAGAAAAAAATCGCCCATTCGTTTGTTCGTACTTGGTGCGCCGCGCCGGTGACTCGCAACGCGGCGCCCCGAGTCGCGACGACTCTCTCGGCCTGCTCGTCTCCACCCTTCCTTATTTTCGATTCCTTTTTTTTTTTTCCCCCTCCCTCTTCTTCCTTACCTTAACGTCGCCGCGGCAGCAGCGACGGTGGCGGCGGTGGGATCCCCTGCCTCGCTTCGGGAATTTCGCGCGCGCGATCGGCGCGATTTGGCGCGAACGGTTACAATGGCGGGCGACTAACGACTTTATCGTATCCGCGTCCATTGAACGCGTTTCGGGAGAGCGCCGGAACGGAGGAGGACAATTTGCATTTTTCTTCCTGGGGCGGATGCTACGTAAAAATGTCGTTAATGACGATGGAAATTGGAGAGAATTGCGCGGAATGGACATTAATATTAATAACGACCTGCGCCGCGTGGATCGATACATATATACGTGTGTGTCTGTGCATAGGATTATGCAAAGGAAAAAAATCGCATATGCACGACGAACGTCGAATAGTTACGAGCCGGTTGTAAGCGCTGGGGGACATTGACCTCGCCAATTCTCCCGACTGTTTTCGACGACTTGAGCTTCCACGTCGATACATGGATGAAATAATTTCACCCCCAATAATCAATAGTCGGGATTTATTGTGAGCATTCCAGGTAGAAACGCAGAGTCAGGCTGATATTACGGATAATCTTATATTTAAGAATTTTATCAAGTAAGAGATCTTAAGACTGTAGTCTTTAAAATGTATTAAAATCTTAAGGTCTTAAAATAAGAACGGACTATATAGCCAATATTCATAGTCGATTCTTATTTTAAGACCATTTAAGACCGTCTAAAGTAATGTCTAAAGATGCTAATACGACTTGTGGTTGATTTATGACATCTTAAGATTGTACATAAGGCGGTCTTAAATGTAAGAATCGACTATGAATGCCGGCCATAATGATATACCATAGGATGTCATGACTTCATTTGTCATTTATATAAGTGACAAATAAGGTCATAATAATGTCCTTATATTATAAATTATGATTTCTGTTCCACCTGGGATTGTTGCGAGTAGCTAAGCTTTGCAAACGATTACGTGAAAATTCGATTACTCCGATTTGAATATCTTTCAACGGTCGTTCGACGTTGCCGCATTTATTCGTTCGAATCCGTTTTCCCTTTTATTTAATTTTGCGAGTCATGAATGTTGTGTTTGATGAGCGATCATCGACTCGCCTGAGTGTCCCAGACAAACGTAAACAAGCACATTAAACATCCGTTGACATTTTAATTCATGCTTTGTGAAAATAAGGGCAGATTGTTTTTAATCGCATTATGAAATGTCCTCTGCCATGAGCAGTCTCGTGCTCTCATATCTTCTTTATAAGAGAAAAATAAAAGATAACGTACGGTAAAAGCATAAACAACCGTCTGAAGAAATATAAACAAATCTATAAAGTCTGAGTGTTCATAATATCGTTCATCTAACAATAAGATAAAATAGCCTAATCGACACAAGTGAGCACCCAAACAGTTATGGCGTCTGATCTGGTAAACCAACGATCAAAACAGAATTCAGGAAATGAGGAAAAAAGTTGAATAAAAGGACAAGATTCCTTTCATACAATGAGAAATTTATGTATAACATATTTTGTCTAACATAAGGTTGTAAGCATGATGATTCTGGTCGCACGCTTCTCCTACATCTTCATTTATTAACCTTTCATACTGTTTTATTCTTTTGAACGCAACGTGTGCAGAGCGTTTGTTTTCCTTTCACAGGAAATGCAAAAAGGAGCATGGAAAACGCACGCCTGAAGTGCAACTGGATCGCATACTATCGATCCGGCGCTCCTCGATGTGACGTAAAGACGAACGAAGGAACGAGCCTGTAATTAAAAATAGGTTTCGTTCCTTTCAAGGTTAGTTGGCGTTCTTCGTTTTGCCGGTGTTATCCCTTTCAAGCAACGACGAGCGGATCGATCGCGATGCGAATCTCGCTATGGATTAAGCATGGAGCAGTTATGCACAGTGTGCTCCATTCAGTAACTCTGTGGAAATATCCCTAAAAGGGAATATTCTAAAGATTATTTTTACAATTTTAAATTTGAAATTATTTTAAATGCAATCTCGAGATACTTTAATGACTGCGTTTAGCAGAAAAAGTAGTTTTGCAACTGTTGTAAAATTCTTTAATTTGATTGGTCTTGCTCTTAGTTCCTCACTAGATCTAAATGTACGTATAAACCAATCATATTCAAGAAATATACAACAAAGCTGCTTTTTCCGCTGAACGCAACTATTGATAATTTTATTGGTTAAATGAAATTTAAAAAAATTTTATAGAACAGTTAAAATTTAATTGGTCGATATTTATAGTTGATTCTTGTATTTGAGATAATTTTAAGTATAGTCTTATTAAGATGCCATAAACCAATCAGAGAGTAATATTAACATCTTAAGTTTTGTGTCCACGATGTTAAAAATTGGTCTGAGATCGGATGAAAAAAGAATTGACCAATCGCGTATGACCAAATTGTTCAAATGTGATTTGTTAATTCTCTCTCTCTGTCCGAAATCTCAATTTCCAGTATTGTGGATGCCAGGTTTTAGAACATTGTTTAGGATAGACTTAAAACAAGAACCGACTTATAAATACTGAACGCATTCAACTGAATTATCACAAGTAGGAATTATCTGAGAATCGGTGTAATTAGGAAGCAACTAGTATCTCGTCTTTATTCACAACTAGTTTGTTAATGTAGCACCAAATCCATTTATCAACACCACGATTTTATCAACAGAAACTTAGTTTCCACCGAGGGTTTAATCCGGATCAGAATGTAAGAACCAACCAACTACTGTGTTCAACTGTAACAGGGGAATACTCGATTGTAATTGGTTGGTTCTTACATTCTGATCCGGATTAAACCCTCAGTGGAAACTAGGCCAAAATCGAAAATATGATACGACATGTTTTATAAAAATGATGTTGGTGCCACTAGCGTATGGTTTCGTTTTATCACGCGAAAAAGGCTGCCATGGCTTCTCTTAAGTCTCCCTGGTAAAGGCATAAATATATCGACGTCAAACGCATAATGGAAATTATTGATATAAATTGTAAATTATACTGCCTGTTTGTTTATATTCGGTGGTGAAACATTCGAGAGAAAAAGAGAGAGAGAGAGAGAAAGTGGTAAGACGTGACGTTGGCGAGGTTATATCGAATTCTCTACTGATATTTTATATAGTGCTATTTTATTATATTTATATGATGATATGAAAATAAATTGTCGACACGAAATGATGTCCACTACAATACAGAGAAATACGGCGACAATACGGCGCTTTTAGAGAGACGCTTTTTGACAGACGACCGTCACTAACTTCGATCAGGCAGGCATGTTCAGATACTTTTGGGCTCTGCTGTGCTGGTACTTCAGGCCCTTGATAAAATGGTTCTTGCACCATACCACGCAGATGTGCGAGCTGCAGAGGATCTGTTATGGACAGCCGTCCGGAGCACCGCGCGCTTTTGCAGTCGAAGAAACTCTCGGACAATCGCGCAATGCGAATATTAGGACCCTTGTAGCTTACTTGAATGACATTGCTGATCACCGAGGAATAACGACGAAAACGGAGCGCAAGATTCTGGAGGATGCCATCAGAACTGTACTGGTGACGAAAAAAATCAATCCCATGGCACATCCAGATTTTGCCAAGACATTTGGCAAATGCGTGGAACTGATCTGGGGCTACCGTCAACTCTGTGTGGAGTGTGAAGAGCTTAGGAAGACACCATATAACGCAGATAATCCGGAACACGAGCAGAAGCTACTGAAGTTGTGGAACCTACTGATGCCATATGAGCCCCTGGACGCAAGGGTAACCAAGCAATGGCAGGAGATTGGCTTCCAGGGGGACGATCCTAAGACAGACTTTCGTGGGATGGGAATCCTAGGATTAGAAAATCTTGTTTACTTTGCTCAAGAGTATCCTGGCATGGCTACGCATGTATTGTCTCATTCAAATCATCCACGTTATGGATATGCATTTGCTATAGTTGGTATAAATCTCACAAGCATGGCTCTGAAGCTGTTAAGAGACGGTAGTGCTAAGACTCATATATATAATTCCTCGAAGACCTTGCCGACGATTCGTGCCTTTCATCAGTTTTATTGTTATCTATTTTATGAATTTGATAGGTTTTGGATCGAGTCCAAACCTAGTAATATGATGGAATTCTCATCGATACAAGAAAAGTTTGAAAACAGTATCAGAATAGCGTTAGCTAATTCATCAACTGTTTTCAGGATAAACGTAGCAGTTGACAATATTTAATACGAATACAAATTGCCTTTTATTTGTAAGAAACAAGACCAAAATGGCTATATAAGAAATGAGTACAATTTTTAGATTAGCACACATGGAACTTATTTGTTACATATTTTCACAAAATGCTAGATTTGTTGTGATATTAAAATGGCATTTAATTAAATAATTGAGTTTTACATTATAAAAATCTTTAATTTAGTTTTTTCTTTAATAATATAATATTATTAATATTATCTTGATGTAACATGTATGTTTTATTGTAGTTTCATTGAAATTTTAAGTCGGTTTAGCTGTTTCCTTAAATTTATTGAATTTATACAAAGGATATGCTTATCACATATGTGACACATTAAGTTGCATAACAAAAATATATAAACTTAACTACTGTGCATTATACGTATTTTATATTGATTTAAATAATTTTAAAAGTTAAAATTTTTTAATATTGGCTGTATTCTATTATTTACTGGGAGTACTGAAAATCTATAGTTCACATTACGTATAAATTTTCAATACTTGCAGTGAATAATGGAATGCAACTATCAGTAGCAAATTTACACTATACTAATGAAGTTAAAAACTTCAGAATTTCAAAAACAGATTAAATAACTTAATTAGTAACAATATCACAATATAGCTTTATCACAATATCGTGCCTCATGAATTTTATTCTTTAATAATTCGAAGCATATTCAGAGTATTATAAAACCTAAAGAAAAGATATTGAGCTAAATAAGTCATTGTACGGAAGTACAATATTGCTTTTATAAATTTACAACATTTAAATTTATTATATATGTGCAAATTTTAAAGTTGAGATCATTTTCAGATAATTATGAAAGTATAAATTGGTATAAATTGTCAAAGCTTGATATAGAACTGTGTCTTCAATAAAATTTATATTGTTGCGTCAATGGGGAATTGCTATTAAATTCAATTAAGTAGTTTATTTGAAGTTTGGAATTTCAAGATTGGTTTCAAGATTAATTTTTTGATTTTTTTAGTTTGATTTTTTATATTTCTGTAAAAAATTTATAATACAGATATTTTTGTACAATCTAATTATATATTTTTCTGTTTTCTTTTTAATAAAATATAACTCACATAATTGCTCATAAAAAATTACATGTAAAAAAAGCAGCAATAAAATTTGAAATAACAGATATAACATAACGTTATACAATTAATGGAATGCATTGTGGCTAATAACTTGACAATAAAGTCTTTTCTTAACAAAACAGATACGAATCTATTTTGAAACAAGCAATTTATTTAAACAAATTATTCTCAAGCAAATTTAATTAATATCCCCTTTGCCTTTCTTAAATTTGTTGCTGTTATACATATTCTCTCTGTCATTACTTACTATATTACTTTTTGAATATATTTTAAGTAAAAAAATATACTCTTTATACAGGATGTCTCCGACATAAAGTAGGAGCCATATTGGGGGCGTAGAATGGATCAAGGGGAATAAAAAAGTCTGATACCATTTTGAGATATTCGCTGTAGTTTTCGAATTAAAAAAAGAAAACGTATAAGGCAGTGCTATGAATTCGTGCGGCGCGGCTTCACTGCATATTAGTTATATATACGTTTCCTTTTTTAATTCAAAAACTATAGCGAGTATCTCAAAATGATATCAGACTTTTTTGTTCCCCTTGACCCTATCTCCAATGCGGCTCCTACCTTATTTCTAAGATACCCTGTATAAAACTGTGCAAATATTTGTGTATATTAGATTGTTATAAAATGTATTAAGAATCATATCTTCAAAATAATTTCAATTATCAAATATACATTTAACATTGTACCATTAAATTAAATTTCGTAATTATATTTTTGTGTGATGAAATAATCGAATTTCTCAGTTATTTCATGAAATTTACAATTTGATAAATATTAAAAAAATATTTCTCATAAAGAAATGTACATTTATAAAAATATTATAAAGTTTAAAACTATACTTTTTACACATGTGTAATAATTTAATGTACAATTAAAAATCATTTTTAGTATTATAAACAACAGTCTGAACAGAGAAATATTCATACTGTATTGACAAGCCCCGAAAGTACTTAATAGATTTAGTCTTCTTTATCCTCTTTATCTTCTTTTTCATCTGATTGCATACATTTAATAGTTGCTAGAACAATAACCAGCACTCCAATGCAAATGCTAGCTAACTTGAGTATCCATGGATTATCATACAGAAACGTTATAATTACTTTTGTGTACTCATCACTAGAAAAACAATAATAATAATTAATGTATAAATTTATAAATAAGTTAAAATGAAACATTTTTAAATAACTATGTATTTCTTACAAATAGCTTGGAAGTGCAGGTATTTCTTCTGGCTTTATATTTTTGTATCCTTCTTTGGCGAATGCTACAAAGGAAGCAACGTCATATGTTCCTATATCATACTGATACATTTTACCATACCTAAAACTGAGAACGTATTAATACTATCAGTCAGTTATACTTTTCAATTTATGCTTATCTCACAATACATTTATATAATATTCAAGATATCAAACATTGATTTATATCTATGTGCTTACAGTATAAATTGTGGCGTATTATAAATGTTAAATCTTCTGGCTGTGGAAATCCCAGTTGTGGCTTTATTAACAAGTGCTATATTTACTTTATGTTTAAGCTTGGCACCGACCATTTCCCATTTTGCTATTGTGCGCAAGCATTGTACGCAGTCCGTACTGTAACTGATATTATAAGCCATGATTAGTATACGTACTGCCGTTACTTATAAAACAAATTAAATGATTACTGTAAATGTAGAAATAAGGACTGAGACTTACAACATAACAAACCAATCGCCAGTCGTAGCACCAGTGCTTGCTTGAGTTAAATGCTCAAACGTCTCATCTGTAAGTTCCTTTACTGTGGGTGCTTTATTTTCCGTAAACGTAGTTATAATGTCTTCGTCCTCCAAAGGTCCTGTGGAAGAAGATGCAACATGAAAAAGTTTATAGTACAATCACAGATTTATAAGCACGCTCAGAAATAAAAATATATGTAGACATATTACAATGTGTACGGGATAATAAAGCACAATGTATTATCACAAAGCAATTAAATGAGTAAAACATCTGTATGTAATTTCTATTTTTTGTCAAATCCATACCATCGTATAACAAAGGAAGCCCATGTCGGAAAAATATTAGAATAGGTTCTCTATCATTACTATATAATTGAAGTAATTGACTATCAATAGCCTTAACAACCCACGTGGACATGACATCCACAAGATCCTCACGCAAATGAGCCAACTTCTTTTCATAATTGTTACAGTCTGCACAGTCTGCGCTAGTTGCTGCAAATGAGATTATTATTATTAGTAATTATAAATTGTAATACTGAGGGTAATTAAGATTGTTATCATATATTTATAGTTAGGAAAATTATAGCTTATGTAACATTATAAAAAATAACAAGCAGAATTGTTTAGCTTATCGTGAAAGATTAATTATAGTGAATGTGTGTATATGTGCATGTGCTTTCAAGATCATGCTTGAAACAAATTTATGTTGAAAATTAAAAGCAATAACAATCATAAGATCGTAAAGCCTTGTATTGACTCTAATTTGTATCACAAAAATATAAAATATATAATCAGGAATACATAAATAAAATATAAATAATATATACGCAAATAATTAGTTTTTGCAAGCAATATTTTTTACTCTAAAAAATTTTGGAATCAAGAAAAACAAGAAAAAAAAGAAACTTACTAAATAGAACGATCACATATTTTTCGACTTTTATGAGATTCAGGAGTTCATTGTCGTGCACCCTCTCGAGTTTTGTGGCATGCACACCGGAAAGGATGCATATCGCAATTAGGAGCACTAACATTGTTAATTCGTGCGAGGAGCACGAAGATGACGATGTAATACAATAAGACGTTTACGTCGCCACGCCGGCAACTTGTGCACGTCAAACAATGCGACGCATCAAACTAAATTAGTGAAACTTGGTCGGTGTTTACACTTATGAGAGTAGTCAGAGAGATGTAGAGAGGGTCAGAGGCCAGAGGGGGCGCCATTCATTGGTCACGTGAGGTATCTGAGGTAGCCATGTTGCTGACATAGTTGCGGATTCGAAAAATTGGAATCGGTCTCGCATGGAAGGAAAATAGGTCTGTTTTTTTTATAACTGAACTAGGTAATATACACTTTTTGTATTTAAAATAAAGTAGATAGTATGTTTG
>NW_017305375.1:4639768-4640614 GCF_001594115.1 Trachymyrmex septentrionalis
ATAACTGAAAGGTAATATACACTTTTTGTATTTAAAATAAAGTAGATAGTATGTTTGATATTGGACGAATAGGAAAATTCCAGAGTAGTATAAAAAAACAAATCTAATATCAATAATTGATGATACTTAATTGAGATATTCGTATGTCTCTGTGTTCTACTTAAGAATAGGTTTATTCGCGTTGCTTCAAAATCTTCAAAAATTTTATACTTACGAGATAAAAATATATTCAAATGTTGAAGAGAAAAAAAGCAAAGATTACTGAATGCAAGAAGTGCAAGCAATGCGAACAGATCTATTCTACTATTTGCAAAAACGCTATTAATGCGTTGCTATTTGTGTCATTCTCCTTATCATTCATTAGATATAAAACAAGAAGTAGAATGACACAAATAGGCTTAATAGCGTTTCTTTGAATATATTTTTATTACCTTCTCCATAAAGCGTATATTGTGCATGATATATCGTTTTATCTTTGTTTAATCCTTAATTGCGAATATTGTAATGCTAGGTCCATTTATTCAAAGACATGGACTGTCATTTGTGTGATGACATTGAGAAAAAAGTCAAAGTATTGCGAATCAAATATTACGACGTAAGTAACATTTGCTTTGCAATACTTTGACATTTTCTTCAATATTTATTAGTTATGAAAACATATGATTATGTATATGATGATATATATACATTTATCATCATAATCAAATATATAGTTTTGTAAAATATATTTCATTAATTGTAAAAAAAAATAAAATAGATGGCATATTTGCTATTTTTTATTTCGCTGCATTTAAATATTTGTTTTTGTAAAATAAATATATTTTTTAATAAATAAATTTTTAAGTA
>NW_017305375.1:4640647-4641931 GCF_001594115.1 Trachymyrmex septentrionalis
AAAAAAAAAAATTGTAGCGGCAGATTGAAGAGATTAATAAAATTGGAAATAGAGGTACGTATACGCTGGGCGCGAGCGGCGTATAACGTTTTGTATGCTGATGAATCAATAGTCCGCTGAACTTTTGGCATGGGGAGAAAAAAAGGGCGCCGCGCCAATGATATGTAGTCGATAGATTTTGATAACCATCTCGTTCGTGCGGGATTTTGTGGGCCATCCGATGAGAGAGAAAGAGAAAGAGAAAGCGAGGCGAGAGAGGATATAAAAATGTAAAAAAATATTTGCAGTAACATCGAGATCGGTATTTATAGTCTATTCTTATTTCACCAGACGGTCTTAATTAAATAATATGTTGAGATGTTAATACGATTCTGTTAATTAATTTATAATATCCTAAAACTGTACTTTTTAAGATTCTTGAATATTAGAACTGTGAATATCAAAAGATTCGTTTTATGAAAGTTTGTGTAACTGTTAATATTTTGACGGAAATTATACAGAAATTGACCTTTAACGTAATACATTAATTCCGTGATTTATTATTACTTTAATAGATATGTAGAATATACATATCTATTACAAGATGATATATAATTTTAATTAAAAAAAATTACATTTCTATATTCGTGTTCGAGTATTCTTCATATGCGATGATAACTATATAAAATACAGTTCGCAGTATATATATATACATGATGTTTTCATATTTTTTCAATGAATATCTGAATTTTTAGTGTTACAATAATTAACAACGAAGTTTACATAAATTTATATCTGAAAATGGATAAAATAAAAATTACACTGTGCGACAAAAAAAATTATTGGAGTGCGATTCTGAAGGTTGATAGAAAACTACACTATGCTCTATTTTTCTTTATTGAGTCTGTCTATCGAGTCTCGAGGTCAAGTATTTGTATTTATATCATTGTATTTATATAATATATATATTATATATTTAACGGTATTTGAATGGAAGTTGTTGTTAAAAGCGTACGTAAAAGAATCCCGCACAAATATGGAAAAGTGCTTTCGATCGAATTTTGGCTGAATTTTTGATATGTTGTAGTTGTTATTCTGATTCTAAATATCTCAATGGGCACTACTTGATTCTAGTTTCAGAGATATAAAGTCAAAATGTCCTCTGCCGAAAATGCGATGTGCACTACATACGCATCATTATCGATTCCTTAGGGCTTTGTTTCTAATATGTGTGTGATGTATGTCATTTCACGTTAATAGCTGATGAAACTCTCTTTATTTTTATTTGTATAACATAATCAACTA
>NW_017305375.1:4642042-4645078 GCF_001594115.1 Trachymyrmex septentrionalis
TTGGTTACATTTTGTAAACCATTTTGGTTACATATTGGTCACATTTTGTCAGTTAAAAATTTGGTTAAATCTAATTTTTTAATGATAACTTTTTATACATTTTTGGAACATAATTTTATATGAATTTTTTTATTTACGACAAGAAGAATTTATTCTAAAGTTTGTCAAAGGAATTTAGAAACATTCTATACTTACATAATATTATTACGTTTTAAATAGATATTATATTCTTATTTACAAAATATTTGTATAATAATAGATCATAAATTAAATGTATTATGAATTATGCATTATGAAGATACATTATATGTATTTATATATCGAATAATCGATAATGTATAGTTGTCCCTCTTTAGTTGTCCCTCTTCGGATTTAACATAATCATTTGATAATTTCGAAAACTTCTTCTATTTTTAATAATATCTCATCAATAACAGCTTTAATCTTTTACCCTTTCAATATAGTTTAATTTTACGAAATTTTTAAAAGTAAATACATAAATTGCTTGAGTCGTTGAGTAATTTTTCAATATAAATATGCGATTACACTTGTACGAATTGTGAGAAAAAAATTTTTCGATAGTGAACGATACGAGAGAATTTCTCATGTAATTGATTTTTCTGAGGATACATATATATATGTGTCACTGGTATGATAAATGCAAAATCAGATAATTCGCTATCAATGAAACTTTTGTACCACGTTGCTTTCATATTTTTTTTTTCAAACATTTTTGCTCGTTTTATGAATATACAATATATAGCAACTGCGCATAATACTGTCGACACGAATCGCTTATAATATCGAAAAAAATTTCTTGGCAGAAATACGACTTGTTAAAAGTATGCAATTGGCAAGAACCGATAACATAAGAATTTATTGGTACAATTATCTCAAGTCATTCGCGCAATAAATTATAAAGTAAAGTCGCTCAGAATATATCGCTCTCGAGAAATTATCAACGATCATAGTACAATATTATATTAAAAGTGGTTCAGAAAATTCATGTACGTAATGTACATCTATAAATTTTACAAAAAGATAAAAATAAATCGGCCAAATTTATGAGTAAAAGGATGTAAGTAATTTATATTCTGTTTTTACTTATAAAGATTCATTTATTTTTATATTTTTGCATTGCAAGAATTGAGATTTTATTTTACGTTATTTTGTGTATAAATTTCAAATGTAATATGGAATAGTTTTAAATAATACTAAAAAAATTTTAAATACATTATATATATGTTTTATTCAAAATATATATACGTGAGTCAACGAAAATTGTTTACCATGTTTTTTAATATTCTTTTTAACAATTTAATTTATTTGTACAAAATATGTTCTTAAAGGGAATGAATAAAGGCCGCATCATGGACTTTTGCTTAATGCACAAGAGAATCAATCACTCAGAGTCCTTTGTTTTCATCCTTACTAGAATAGGAGATTCTGATTGGTTTATTCTCCAACTTAAGTATCAAAACAATGGATGTAGTAAGCTTTAAGGAATTAAAGCCTTAAGAAATTAATCAATTACAGTCGAATGTGAGAAAAATACTTGACTATAATTATTTAATTTTTTAAGATTTACTTTAAGGTTTACTACACCTATTGTATTTCAGGACTTATGCAAAAGTGTTGTGATCTTAATTATAATCATTTTCAACTGTGCTGCTCCAATCTCTCGATTAGACAGTAGATTTCTAAATAAGAATTTCTTGAAAAGTACTTATTTAAATTAAAAAAATAACACGGAAACGCATAATCTTTATACATAATTTCAACTTGGAATATTGACAAAGTAATTCGAATTACAGACTTAGTTCTTAATAATTGATCGTACTTCCACACCTTACCTCCCTTCGCGTATCGAAGAGTACTTTCGGCATTCCCGGAGCACCTCGCGCAGCGATTATTCGCGGGTGGACCGTCGGTCGCTACGCTCCTGATTAAGGGGGGTCGGAAGTCGAAGGTTGAAAGGTAGGTAATAGGTATAGCGGCATAGATAACGACGGCAGCACACGGCAACGAACGCGTGCATGTCCGTAGCGAAAATCGTGCGCTGGTATGCCGGCGAGACGTCGGGACGTCGGCGACTACCGCAACCCTTCTTGGATCGCACGAGGGTCGGTAGTCGCGTGTACCCGTAGTCGCGAGGGGGTGGCCGACCGCGTTGAAGCGCAGTACGTAAGAATGTAATCGGTTCAGCGAGAATTCCGCCATCGTTCGCGCGTTCCGTGGATCATCGTCCCACGCCGTGGTGGCACGCGAGAAATCGTAATAATCATAGTCGCAAGCACGTCGCTCTTTCTTCCCTTTGATTCGCGCGAGAAGTACGTCTCACCTTTGAACGAGGAAAAAGCACGCGTCGAGAGGACGAGACGGTACCGCCGTAAACCTGGGATCGATCCCTCGTTTACGCGCATCCTGAGTTGCATTTACAATATGATCGTGCTGTCAGTTTCTGTCGTTATTGATTCTAAGACGAGGTATTGATCGGTTTGTTCCCTTGAGTGACGTGCAACGTGGTACCAAATCGGTGCTCGGCAGCGAATTCGGCATCGGAATCGATACTCTACGCGAGCCTGTCTGTCTCTCGATTTCGCCACCATCTCCTGCGAGCCGATATAAAATTTATATTTGTTCGCTACGTGACTTGGTGACGAATCCGCCTATCTCTCTCTCTCCGCTTGTTCGATTGAATAGTATTACTACACAGCTTGCGCTGAGCTTATATCGGACTTTAATAGCAGAGATCAGTTGGAGAGAATGAAAACGGATCCTTTGATGCCTGTAATGCACACGGCTTGATGGCACAAGCCACAGTACATTGAGAGAAAAGCATTTGTGACTATAATTGCATGGTGAAATAGTTATGGTCAGAAGCAGACAGTTTTATAGTGTTATTATTGCTATAATATTAATAATTATTATATTTATAGTTTTCTACGTATCAAGAAATATATAATTGGCACTGAAAATGGTTATATTTTATATAAAAAAAAAAACGATGAAATATTTAATGCCAATTGTATAATT
>NW_017305375.1:4645178-4674237 GCF_001594115.1 Trachymyrmex septentrionalis
ATGTAATAATTATTTTATTAATATTATAGCAATAAATAACTATAAAAATAGAACTTAACTATAATTATTTTACCATGCAATTATAGTCACAAACACTTTTCTCTCAATGCGGCGTATCATTTAGCGACACTTCTTCGCTTGACATGTTTAATTCCACTACGTGTTATCACGCGTTTGCACGTGCAAGCGAAAAGAGATGACAAGTAAAAGCTTTTGACTTTTATTTTACTATTGATTTTAATTTTATAAAACTCGGTTGTTGTCTTTTTTCATCGCATTCAGAGAAAATAGCATCAGTATATCGCGTCGTACGATGGAAACACTTCTTACTAATAGAAGGCCGATAAGAGCTGTAAAGTTAAAAAGCTGCAAAATCCTTTCGAAACGACAGGAACCGGAACAGTTTTATTCGGTACAGTATGTAGATAATGTGCCGTGTCGGTATAAGTACTGTTATTTGCAGAGGAACAACTGCCCCGATTGTTTTTTCTCACTTCTGCGATCCTATTTTTTCGTATTTCGGGCTCAATCAACAGCTCGGAGGTTCGTATCTGGGACTCGGTTTTATGGTCAATTGTACCGTTGAGTGCATTTGCGGTTTATTTATGGACCGTGGGAAGTGTTATAGTTTGTTCGTGTTTGTTTATAGGTAAATCCGTATCTGAATGCACGGATCACAAAATAAAGCACATCTATTTCGTTTTGTATATACATAAGTATTCAGCTGGATTATTGAATATCAATTCAAACTGGGTTTTATAGATTGTTTACAAACAGACGATTTATAGATTTGTTTTATTGTTTAATAAATGCACAACAATCGTTTTCCATAAGTTTTTAGGCACTAAAAGATTTCTTTTGTTAAATTGCTTTAATCACGTCATAATTTTGAGAAATTTGTTGAAGTTGCAAGAAGGGTTACTTCGCTTATTTTATTGTTTTTTGTACTTATTATATTTGTAATATGGGACGTGCTGAAGAAGTGTTGTTTGAATGCAATCAAACTCAAGTACCTATATTATTACAATTATTTCAACCCTTAAAAGGAATGTGTGAATTTTGAAATCTCTTTGGAATTTTTTCAATTTTGACATCAGATTAGTATTCAGCGACCTGAAAAATCTTTAAATTTGGATAACACAATTAAAAAATATTTGGTAGCACACAAAGTCATGACTTTGATATACACAAATATTTTTTTTTGAACCATAATTGACACAACAAATTTTTTTCAAAATTTTAAAATCTTAACGACATATTTAATTTTGCAATAAAATTTCTCGAATACATCACATATCGTAGTTATGTTACAACATGTCAAAATAGCTCTTTTTGCAACTTTTTAAATGTTTTGCAACGTTTTAAATGTTTTTCAAAATTATAACATATTATAGTAATTTAGTAAACGGGATTCTAATTAGTGCTAAAAGAAACTAAAGGAAACGATTAGTTACGTTCTTGCACTCGAAAGACAATTATTTTTTGTTGAACGATGTAATAACTTTGATGACCTTTGTTTCATATTAATTTGTTTGCGTGAACCGTATATAATAATGAAGAGCAAAGATGAGTTTTTTTTCTGATGTAGCTAGATGTAAAGTTCTAGATATACCAAAGTAGCGCAAAGGTCTTCCATTTTCGATTTACTTATTATATCATATATCAATAATACTAAGCGTTTATATAGTAGTCTACAGGTCACTGGGTCCAAAATGGCGGTTGAAATAGCCAATTGGAAAGTTGTCAGCATTTCGGCTCAGATAAAAGGATTGCGCTACTTTGGTATATTTAGAGTTTTAGCTGGATGTAGATAAGCATGCCATCCGTGGCATCGTCATCGCACCTACTATCCAATAGTATTGTAGATTTTCCAGAATAAGCCATTACCTAAGCTTTAAGTTTTAAGCTGTAAGAAATTGACCAATATCACAGTCGAATATGAGAAGAATAATTAACTATGATTGATCAGTTTTTTACGAATTAAGATTTAAAGTTTAGGTAATGGCTTATTGTGGAAACTCTATTACAGGAACATTACACTTAGTTACACCAAAAAATAAACTTATTTTTGCTCTTCATTGTATATTTCTTTAAACATTTTAATACTAAAAACTGAGCAATCGTGATAAATATGCTTCTGATAATATATACATTTTATTTTAAAGCATCTCTAATAATTTAATTAATATAGCTGATCTTTCTTCGAAAAATTATGAATATTATAAATATTTATAATTTTATACTTATATATTTTTTCTCAATTTCTTTTACAAAATATTTATATTTTATATTCTTTAAATATGTTATTGAAAATAGCTCTCTTCTAAGTCAGTATTATACATTATTATACGTGTGATTATAGTTTGATAGTTAATTTAATTTATATTTATTAACCCAAAATAATATAATTGGATAAATTTTAATAATAAAGCTTGAATAATATTGTGGATGGATATTGAATTAGAATTTTAACGTTTAAAAGTCTTTTGCAGGTTTATAAGTATTAAGCTTTTTATAATTATCTTTTAATCAATTTTGATGACCATATGAAATTCTGAGAGATGATGTCTTATTTTAAAAAAATATAGAAGCAAGCAGGAAATACAAAATATTTTGCTGTAGATATCAATCTGATGCACGACAAAGCAATAAAATATACAATAGAAGTTATACAACAGTTGTTTTCGTGTGACAGATAAAAGTGATTTATTAAACGTGATCGGAATATGAAGTCGGCGACACCATTATTTATAGCGGTCGAATTCAATAAGCCTGCGCTTTTCAATTTGCATGTTCTACACATTTTGCTACATTTTTCTTTTCTTAAATAATAAAAAAACCGTCTCAAAATGTAAGCATACCGTTGGAAAGTGCTGCTAGAAACATGAAATATAGCATGCTCGTAATTTAAATGTCGGCATTCTAATCCAATTACGCAATTGTTTCGTGCACGGTTTGCAGTGGCGAGACACGTGGAACTAAATTGTAGCTCAACCATCGAATGAATGAACAAAGCTCCGGACTTTGCAGGTGGAGCAGAGGGATGCTTTCCACGACTCGTTTTTTATATCGGGAAACGATATACATATAAAACTGGACGTCTCTCGATTACAGTGCGGTGTCCTGGCATCGGCACTCCTATTACGCCGTCGACTACAGCGTCGTATCTCCCGAGGGAAGAGCGATATTCTGTTAAATCGATAACGAATGATGACAGAACCACGTGCTGCGGCATGCGACTTGTGCCAAGTCGCTTCTGGCCCTATTTTGGCATTCGATATTCGAAGCTGGCATGCCTGAGGAGTGTATGTCACATCGCGTCGTGATCGTGCACAGTCGCGTGATCTTTTGTTTCTCTTTTTCCCTCTATCCTGGTAGGCCAGGATACGATACGTAAATGGCGCAGGAAGTTCCTGAACCGACATACGAGCCGGAAGTCGAAGAAGACGCAAGGAGAAAGCGTGAGCACCGAGTTGTTCAGGAAGGCACGGCGTTATGGAGGCGACGGAAGGAGGAGCTGCAACGTCAAAAGCACCGCGAGCAACGTGAAGTATGTGTCACACAAATGGGCGTTTCTGGTTTGGCCACGTTACTGCCGTTTATACCTCTTGCCCTACGGTCTCGACCGCCCCTTAATGTCATTGTCTCGCCTCGCTATTGTTACCGATTGGATAAGGGTCTACTGCGAGAGATACGGCCTCGGGATATGTTCGGTGAACCGGAACGTCATTAAGGCGAAGACGGGCGGACTTTGGAAATTAATCCTTCGTGGTATTGCAAGCGGTCGAGACATTAAAATCCACCAATGCCGCGTTTGATTTTGAAAATGATTGTTAAATCTTCGAAATAATATACAGAAGATAGATAAAATAATATGAAACTTAGAAAATACACTGTTTATTTTATTATTTATTTTATTAATAATAATAATTGGCCTATTATTTGCTTTTATACATTTTATTCTTGTTGCAATAGAGTACAGTGCTTGAATAGTTATCAATGTTGTATTAATCTTTTTAGTAGAATATCTTTCAATTTATATAAAAAATATTTGAGGAGATAATTTGCTTCTCTTTATATTTTTCAAAATTACCCTCTATTCTCCAAAACATTAACATTTACTTTGGCCATTATTTAAATAATCATTGAATATTATTTGTAGTTTGAAGAGTAGAATGAAAACAGATTTGCTCCTCCAATATCTTTTAAACCATTAAAAGATTATTTTGCTAAAAGAATGATATAATATTTTATTGCAGTAATTGTTCAAACAAGTATGCACCCATAGAAAACTCTAAAGAGTGAAAATTGTGCCAGTCTTGAAAAAGAGTGGTTTAATCTTCAATCTTTAAATTTATCTTTCAGACCGGTAAGATTTACTCTAAAGGTCTTAAAGAGAAGATTTCCGAAATCAATACCGGTTGGCGTTCCCATTTAGTGACACAAACATCATTCTATCTTTCTTGACGTTTAGAGAGTAACAAAGATAGGACTTGTGTCATCAAATATAAAGCATCTATAATTTTTCGATTTATCATAAAATAGGATCGCTATAAAGACAGTTATATTTATTATTGAAAGAGAAATAGCTTAAAAAATTGTAATAAACTTATTGCGAAAAAAGATTTGGGAAATTTTGGGGGGGATCATTTGTTTCAGATTGATTGTGTGAATCCGATAATTTTAGCTCGGAATTTATTTCTGAAAATTAATTCAATTTAAATGAATGTATATTATATAGTAGTTCAATATCTTAACACTCGGACCGATAAGGCGCTTCGTATTTCAAGTTTTAATACAAACGGTCTCGTTTTCAATCATATTATTTATTTGTTATTCTTTTCTCAAATCAATAAATATCGTAATCACACAGTCTTATTTAATTCGAGAAAACAGAATAGGATTATTCATGTAGTTTTGATATTATTTTATATTTATACTGCATAGGTATTGCGATAAGATTGAATACATCAAGAATATTTTCGTCTTGTTATCTCAGAAAGTCTTTCTAAGAGGATATAACTTTATTCTAACAAGGATAGAATTTATATTAAAAACAAATAGTGGGCGAACTTCTTATTAATAAAACAAATAATATATAATATTTCTCAGTTGTTCGCATTATTTTATTTGTATTTACAACATAAACCGTTTGATGTTATGTCGTAGAACAAATATTCATTTACATTCAATCTGTATACAGTAATTAAGTGACCTAAACTGAATGAAAGAATCAGTAGCAAATAAACATCGAAATGCGATCAACATTATTTGATAAATATTTAAAAATGCAATATTTTTCCAAAATGAAAATTAGCTGAGATTATCGAATAGCGGTAGAATATTAAATATCAGATTTTTTTGCTCATCCCTATTACAGACATGTTTTGAAAATGTTGCTGTAATTTCAGTACGTGTCTGACCTAGTTGCGTTTATTTCTATGTTTCGCGAAGCGTGTCGTTGAATTCGAAGCGGGGAATTACGTGCGAGCGAACGGTAATAAAACTATCCCATTAAAGTGGATTTACATAATCTCCGTCTCTAACTATCTTAAGAAACAAGCCGCGAAAGATAACCCAATAATCTATCACGGTCTCTCCTCGCGCGCTTTACATAAACTGTATGTCTCGTTCCGCATGCTCGTTACTTGTAACAAATGTTGTACAGCTCATTAGATGTCGGGGTCGTGTTGTGTTAATGATAATCTCCGAAGTGACCGTGGAAATGAATCGTAATTAGAAATAAAATCAGTGTCTGCGTCGGATGTTCAAGAAAGTGCAAATTCTCGGAAATTCTACAAGCAATTAAATTTTCGAGATAATTTAAGTTACGCTCCAATTTATTCATTTAAGTATCAGTTTCTCATTTTTTACGATTTTGTAGCAAATACGCGAAATTATTTTTTTTTTTTAGCAAATACACGAAATATTTTTAGGGATTGCTTTTATAAATATTTTTTTATAAAAGCGTTTTTCTTAAATTTTACGAAAAGTTAAGTTAAACATTTTTTTTTAATTTATGCAAATCAAGAATACATAACAAAAATTTCTCTTGTTTCTTTTTCTTTCGGGATTAAAAAACATTTAAAATTAAAAAAGATTTTGTAAAAATGAGTTTTTACATAAGAAATTTACATAAGAAATTTCTGTTAAATTTATAATGTCAAATTATGCTCACAGTTTGAGTTATTTTTAATTATTTCTAGATTACCACTAATCCTATTTAATACGTTATTAATTTAATTAAAACAATGAAGTTAAATAATTAATTCAATTCAACAAGAAGAAAATAAATTAAATTTGATTTAAATTTATTTTATTATTTAAGTAAGTATTATTAATATGATCATTTACTCGCATATATTAATATGATCGTTGTTTACTTTGAAACTAACTACAAAAAGGGATTGATTTACATTTTGGCACACATAGAAGTTAAAAATAACAAAATATTATTTAACTCAAGTGATTGAATTACCATTCAATTTCTTTGATATCTAATATCAAATATTGCTATCGTTAGGAAAGAGAAAACATAAATGTTTTAAAAACCATTTTAAAGCTTAGAAAATTTTAAATACTTTATTGTCACCATTTTCGATGTTCCATTAAGCTAACAGTGCAGCATTTCAAAATAAAACAAAAATATTAAAAATAAAAAGGAAATTTATAGTTATTTATATAAATTTATTCTCTTCTCTTTAAAATAAATTTTTGAAAAATGCATTTTCTTTACGATTTGTTTCGATCCAGATATAACTTTTACTTTTCGTAAGATGCGAGAAAATGATAAATGTTCCTGAATTTATGAAGGATAGTGTATATATATTTTTAACACCAATTATATTCGGCATTTAAAATCTCGCCAACTGGTTTCCATTCTTCCGCTATTTTATTTTGGTATTGACGCAGCATAACGATGATGCGCAATCATCATCGGGGCGATCCTAAATATTTGCAGAACATACGCTCGTTACATTCATTACCATCCTCTGAAAATAACAATTCGTACGGAATATATCGTAAAAATGCACGAGCATACACGCGCGTATATATGCACGATATCCAGTCCACCGTAATGTCTGTCGCGTAATACTTTGTTCTGCCATTTCAATCACACAAAATACATGCCGAAATTATGCCGGTGAAAATCCCGGGATAATTATTGCTTCAGTGATTATTTCGTATCGTTAATGCAACACGTCGACCGTATTAAATTGTGTTTACCGCGTACCGGGAGGGGGAGGGGGGGGGGAAGGTCGGAATTTATCGTATAACCATTATGCTAATAAAGACAGGCCGAGAGATTACCTCGTGGTCCCATCCCTCTTATTACTCGGGAATCTGATGCAGCCGCGGTCTGGTGCAAGTGCACGCGGTCGAATGAAAGTGCGTTAGCAATGTTGCCGAGAAGGGTTGATACGCTCAGGGTTAATCCTATTTGCCCGCAAGGTTCTCGATCGCATCGAGACATTAAACGCCTTCAAGTTAAACGGGGAAAAGGCGACGCGCGACTTCCTTTCTAAACGCAAAAAGCCATCTTTAATTTACGGCGTCGCGTCGTGCTAGATGCCGCATTTCGTTCTCTTACGAGCCAAGCGTAATTATTTCTAACATACCAGACACGCGCGGTGTCGTACGTTTACACGACATTCTCGAGAACCGGTAAAAATTTAATTTAAAGAAATTCTTCGTTTTATTGCAGCTTTTACTTGCACAACGGAAAAATTCAGCACACACTTTAAACGTGTGTTTTTCGCGCAAAATGTAACTGCAGTCGCGTCGGCTGACGTTTGTAGCTCAACTGCAACTTTACGTTTCTAATTCTTTTTCTCTTGCAGCTGCAGGAAATTCTGGCCAATTACTCGCCGTGGGGTAAGCCAGGTGGCGGTGCGCCCTGCGCGGCCACCCTGAGAAAGAGAAACGTGCCCCTGGAGCCGCTCGAACCGCCGAGATGTCACAGTTTCGGTCAGGTAAAACAGAGAGACCGTAGCCGTCATTCTTCTTTCCGCCTGCACTCTCGTCACAAAACTTTCTGTCCTCGTAAATCCGACCCGGTGATCGCATGCACTCGTCTCTGAAAACTTTCGGCCTCGCTTACGCACGTCGTCACACTGATGCGCGTGAAAGCGTCGTTACTCGCGCGAATAAGATTTGTTGTCGCGTTTTTAATGCTTCCGAGCATCGGTGTTCCTGAGCCGATAATTTCTTACGGGGAGTAAATGCGAGTTGAATGAGAGAGCTTGGAGTTGAAGTGGCCGAAAACGAATGCACTCGAATGAAAAGTATTGATTTTTCAATATATTTTATATTTTTGGGATATCGCAAGAAAATGATGATGTAATTACGAAAAAGAGGAGGCAGACCCCGCTTTGCATAACGCAATTCTTTCGCAACGTTTAAATCAGTTAATCATATTCGAAAATTTGTGAAGAAGTCTGTTATTTTTTGCTGTAAGGAAATTATTATTTTTTATTACAAGGGAATTATAGTGCGTGACTACGAAAATTATGCACGTTTAATTTTGGTGCACGCGTCTTGATTACCGAGCAGAGTTTACAAATCGAGTTATTAAATCCTTACGCGGTATACATGTACAAACATGTATAGCTATATATAAAACACAAGAGCTAGGAAACAATATCACGCAGCTCTGTGCGCAAATAAATTTATAGAGCTGCTTACAACATTGCGTTATTACACATTAGAATATTAATTCTGTCTAATATTTAGAAATTAGTCGACGCCGAAATCCCACTTTATCGACTCAACTTTGCTAGAAATATCATTAGTAATTTTTACTTTTGTGAAAATTGATCAGATTATATTAACGCAAGTATATTATACAATTTATTATTATTATTATGCAATTTCACATTATTGTTATCTATTATTATCATTATTTTAATAACATGTGGATTTAACAGTTAAGTAGAGATTTTGTTTTTTAACTTACCAGACTATAAAATAATTTTTTCTAAAAATATGTATTTATCGATATTTTAACAAAATAAATGTAGCAATTAAACTGAATTTGTTGAAATTATTGGATGGTAAATCTGTAAATAAGATATGGTTATGGTTGGGGGGAGGGTTATGGTTTATTTAATAAATCTAGAAACTGAATTTGTTGAAATTATTGGATGGTAAATCTGTAAATAAGATATGGTTATGGTTGGGGGGAGGGTTATGGTTTATTTAATAAATCTAGAAAGTCTCTCTTGGGAATTATAGAGCATTTTCTCTCAATTACGTTATTATCTGCCCCAAACTGATAAGTAATGACAATCCTCAGAAAGTGCAGTGAAATTTTCTCCTCCTTGATATTTCGATGTCTGAATCCATCATTTGAATAGAGTTGAATGCAATCATACATAGAATAATTACTCTTAATATATTAAATGATAAATTTGCGGATTAAGAATTAAATTAATTAATTGTCTCTCAGCCGGAGACAGATGATGATATATCTGCCAGAATTGAAGTTTACATATATTAACTTATGTAATATTGTAAATCTTTATCAATCTTCTTCATATTTTATATATTACAGATATACTCGTATATATATAACTTCTCTCCTAGAATGAATTTATAGCATGTAATTATATAATAACATTTTATTATTTCTATAAATCTACAAGCATTTTATTTTTTAAACTCTTAATTAAATATTTAATTAAAGGTTTACTCTTAATTAAATATTTTTAATTAAAAATAAAATTTTAATTAGGTAAACTTTTAATTTTTAGTTAAGAATTAACTTTTAATTAATTTTTAAATTTAATCTGATCTTATAATTTTATTCGTTTTTATATTGAAAATGCAATTTTATAAAACTCCATAAAATTCGACTTTTTATAAAGTAATTGGTAACTCATAAAAAGAATTTAGTTCTATATATGAGATTATACTCTATGATTTTTTAATCGCTTCCTTGAAAATTGATGCTCCTTTATATAATACATTGATATATGTATTTCATAGATGGACAATATAGATATAGATATAGACAGAATTAATCCCGGACAGAACGAAGTAAAAATGTTCATGGAATTCACCTCTCTTGTTGTTTTGATTAAACGAGCTTCGTATTTCCATGCAAATTTCCATACGTTTTCTTTACCGCGACATAAATGTACGTCCGTACGCAATTTTTTGCGCGATATAATTCATCAAAAAGGGAGAGAAAGAATTTCATACACATTTTGCTGATTTCTTAAGCATACGTTAAGAAAAAGAAGAGCACATACATATGTATATAGAACAAATGCACAAAGTATTTTTTTATCTCAGTAGAGGATATTTAAAAAACCTGTCGTATATATTTTTCACTTTAGTCTCTTTTTGCCTCAGGAGATCGAAGAAATGGTGATAATATACATGTGTACATGCATTTGTCGCATATATTTAGCGCTAGTCACTTTTTATCTGCAGTAAACCTCAGAAATTGTCATAATGTTCGGCGCATGCAAAACTAGGGCACGAACATAGTCACGAACCGTAGGATTTTTATCAAAGCAGCAAAATACATTTTACCATGTTTTTTTATGGCATTTGTTGTATGTGAATATGCTTCGAAGGCGATTATGCTTTTGAAAACATAAATGTATTTTAATACCTATGCGCATATATTCCGAGACACTTTGTCCGATAAGAGCAAGGAAATTTGTCCTACAAGTATTTTAGGTATGCAAACAAAAACAATCGGCAGCGATCTATTTTAGCTGGTTAGTTATACTTAGTAGCAGTCGCTTTTAAAAAGTTTGCTTTAAACGCATGTTCTCCTTCGCACATTCGCAGAAAACTTTCATCGCCTGCTTGCGTGTGCGTCGTCAATTAAATTTGCATCTTTGTATGCTTATGGTCGTTATAATCGTGCAATATATCACCAGTACGCGAATTCATCGCTTCAAACGGCATCTCTCTCCGTTCTTCCATAAAATCTTCATACAAAAGCAAATTACGATACACGACTACTCTTGATTCTCGGCGACACGAACGTCTGGCAGACGTCGCACTTGAAATAGTATAATAGCTCCAGAAATCGCCTGTATTACTGCACCGAATATTGCAGCATGTAAGGGGATTCCGATTTCTATGCTGGTGAAATGGGATATAAGGGGGGGGGGTGAAGAACACGCCCCGATGTTGATTCGATCCAGTCGTAATCAACGTTAAGGGTCGATTTCATTGACACGATCTAACTCTCAGAAAATTAGTTTTAACTTGGATTAAATAAATTTTTCTGTTCGTACATAAACAAAGCGTAATAACAAAAAAAAATTAGACGTTAAATGTAAATCCTATTTAATTGATTTGAACTCCTTTTGATTCGAATAAATATAATTATTGCGATAATTATGAAATATAATTATGCTAGGTTAAGAAAGCTATTTCAAAAGTTCTTGACAAAAAGTTGCAGAGCATATTACTAACAAATGAAACGATTATTTATATAATCAGTAATCAAATTATAAAGACACATTCGCGTGTTTCTCGTGAGCGAGGCCACTTCATGCAAATTTTGCACTGCACAAAGGCGCATTAATAAGAAAAGGCGCCAAATTAAGTTTTACAAATCAATTCTCCAATTATAGCACTAATTGCGTGTGCTCACTTCAGTTAGATTTAATTTCTTCCGAAGTATACTGCATATCAATTTAGAGAAACCATATTATACAATTTCTCTGGAACCATTGGTTGAATCGGATAGTTGTTTATTTTTCGACGTTACTAAAATCAGTACGTATCAAGCTATTGTAGCATTGAGATATCGATCGTGTAATATTTTCTCTAAGAAATAAAAATTTTTTTTATATTTTCGCTTTAGAGAAAAATAACATGATATCTTATTTTACCTTATAGAATGCTATTGTTATTGCTTTCGATATGTAAATTTTACGTATAAGAAAATAGGTTACTCCTAATTAAAAATGTAATACAGATTTTTTATACATTTCACACTTTTAATGATAAATATTTATAATCTAGACTTTTATACATACAAATAATCTAATTATTAATTTAAAAGGAAAGGAAGAATAAAATATAAAAAAGAATAAGAATAAAATGTATAAAACACAAAATAATAATTCAAAACTGCATAAAACTTGAAATTATTTATCATGCTTTTTGTTATAATACTGACCAAGAAGTTCAAATTGGTATACATAAATTTTTAAAAGACAGAATTTTTAAAAGCTTGTCTTCGCTTAACTTAGCTTTTAGCATGGTAAATTGAATCTCCTAATGACCATCGAAGGCATAGCTTAGCGCTCAGTAACTTCACTTGCTTATATGTAAAATTTACGTATCGATAACATTCTAAGGTTAATAGATTAGATTATAAATAAAAATATAAATAAGAAAGCAGCAAAATTCTTTTTGCATAAAAATGTTTTATATATCAGCGGTGCCTCGTTTGTGGGTTTTCTGGGTAATTATAAATAAACTTAGGATTAAAATAAGTATTTAATACAGTGATAATGCTAATAGAGAGTCGACTCCGATTGTACGTGTGCATATAAATTTATTTAAAAATTTTGGTACATAAAAACAGTGATGGTAAGTAAACGACTTAAGAATGTTTGACATTTATTTTTAGGTCATTTTCAGTACAATCTTAAAATTAATTAATAACCTAACTATTGTAAGTTAGACACATTTGATGTAAATAATTTTTGACAAGATCTGGCTAAATAGGGCTAAATGCGTAGTTATTTAACAGAGATTGATAAAAGTCCAGTAGAAATTAATAAGTTGTCAATATATGTAATTTGAGTGCGGGTAGAGACTTGACTTATTAAATATTAGTGCGACTACAATAATTACAATGTGTGGATTATTAATATGTCTAGCCTTATTCTATTAAATAAATGATGACTTGTATAATATACGATTGAGTGTTAAAGTTAATATAATATATCAGTTGTCGGCTCAATGTGTGATGGTTTAATGATAACTGTATCAGTATGTATCTGTTATATCTATATCTTATACATTAAAAGAAGAAAGCATTTTAAGACTCCACATATAAACAAATATTTTTATATGTGTATAGATCAAGAAGCTATTGTACATATAGCTTTGTACATATTTAAACCTCGGTTTTGTTTCTGTATCATTTCTGACGTCAATCTTTTGTTCAAAAATTTTTCTTCATCTAATATTAAAACATTGTCCCAATTAAAATCATTAATTCAGTGTCCCGTTATCGAATGTTGTGTTTTATCAATTTTAACTTAGCATTACCAATCGTTGTGTAATGTTAAGTTTAAAAGTTAAAAGTTAAAAAGTTAAAAAGTTAATTTTAACTTCATTTAGTTGCATTTTAGACTCTTAACTTTTTAATTTTATATAGTTATATTTTATCGGTAACTGTTAACTTTTAATTTGATTTTTTAAAAGTTAACATCAGGGTTGAGTAGTTGGAGTTATACGGATCCTATATTTAAATTATATGCTTATACATTCGTGTCCGTCCGGAGATGTATTTTTCTTATTTTAAACATTTTCATATATTTCATTTACGTTTAAACAAAGAATATTCTTTACCCTTTACTTATTATTATTTATTTAAACAAAGAATAAAGAGATTCGAAAATGAATAGTCGTTGTGATCTAAAATCATGATTTTCTTGAAAAATACGCAGTAGTGCAATTTACTGTTTTACAAGGATTATTTTTTGGTGCCCCAGAATAATCACGCAAAAGCTGATAAAAATCCGTGAAATATATATGTGGAGTCTCTTCTTGTTAGTTAAAAAAGTTAACTTTTTAGTTAAAATTAGTTTTACTTAGTTTTTTAGTTAAAAAAAAGTTAACTTGAAATCACGAAATAAAACAAATTCAACTTTTAACTTTATAATTACTTTTTTTTATTAACTTAGCTTTTAATTCAATTAATGTCACTATGAATTATCTTTTATTTTGACTAAGTTAAATTTTCAAGGTTGTTGAACTTCAATTTAACCTAGTTAAAAAAAAAGTTAACTTATCCACCCTGACTATATTCCCATGCTTTTTCTATATTTCTCAATTCTAATTTTTAATAATGTTCTCGTCTGACCGACATATGATGCATCACATTCATTGCAATTTATTTTGTATACTATTAGTGTGAGCAAGAAAAGGTAATCTATCTTTTCGTATTGATTCGGTGTTCCGTTATTACCGAGTATTGTATATTATTTCTGTTTATGTGTGTTTTCTATGTTCCTCGATTTTAGTTTTTAATAATCTGCTCGTCTGCCCGATATATGCACGCGTCGCATTCATAATTTATTTCGTATACTACATAATGTGAGAAAGAAAACATTTAAAGGAATCAAGTCAAATATGTAACTAAAAGTAATTCGGATATTAATTAATTTTAAGACGGTGTGCTGAAGATGACCCAAAAAGAAAGGTAAAAATTTACTTAACTCATCACTTATATCACTGTTTATATATACATACACACATACACACACATATATATATATATATACATATATATAAATTATATATATAATTTTTTAATAACTTAATATACACATCTACAATTGACGGTTCTTTATTGACATGATCACTGTATTTAATTTTGTTTTTTGGAACCTTTATTGATTGTTTAAAATAAACAGATATGTTTAAACTGACGAAGAATTACGTGCCACTGCATGCATAATCAGCATGACACTCACTGTTTAATCGTTTCTGCGCGTGAGTCGATCAAAAGCGACGATATCGCCATCCATTGCCTCGTCAGCGTAAGTTTCCATTAATATCTCATTTGACCCCACACGATACCTTTCCAATACCATAAACACGAAGATTGTATTGCAATGTCATCATGTGAATGCGGAACACGCGATGACGTGTGAGGTTTAACAAGGCTTGAGCTTTATATAGAAAATTGCTAAGCCGTAGTAGAGATGGGTCAAAGATCATTATTCTGATTCGGTGTAATTTTAAATTTACTAACGAAAAAGCTTTTTCGTGGACTGATATTTGAGATTGGAGACAATAAGAAAATAGAGAAAGTTTAATTGCATAATTTTAATTAGATTGAATAAAACATGATATTAATTAATTGATTTTTGCATATTAATATTTAATTAATTTTATAGTTGTTTTCATTAAATTAAGATGAAAAATGAATATTTCATTTTAATGATGGACATTTTTCAAATAATAGAAAAGAATAGATATTTTACAAGTAATTTAAGTAATTATATAATATAACTTTTTTAATATTACACTGAAAGAAAAGATTGGCTGCTGCAGCAAATTAGTTAGTAAAATATGACATAGCATTTTTAATTGATTGTAACAGCCAATTTTTGGTTACGTTAGTCTATTCGCATTGTCAGTATAGGATTTCGATAGGCTAACGCAACCAAAAATTGGCTGCTGCAACCAATTTTAAAAATGCTATGCCATTTCCAGCCAATCTTTTCTTTCAGTGTATACATATAATAAAGTAGACATCATTGAAAGGTGATTTTTTAATCTGACACTGAAAACTTTTTTAAGTTTAGATATATTCTCAGTTTTCGTTTAATGATATTACATTTTGTTATATACATCGTAGTTTTATTGATTTTCTTTATTAACCGTTGAAAAGGATGGCAGTAGCTGCGAGATTTTCGGGACGGACGAATCCGGAAAAGGATGCTGCTGATTCTTTTACTTGTGAGAATCGCAAATACATATATCCAAATGAGTTGAGCTTTATTGTCGGACACGATATTGACTCGTCATGCCAGCAAATACGAGAAATCTCGTAATGGACTTTCCTTGTATGTTGGACACGAGGCATTTTTCTCGTGGCAATAATTTCGAGAGAGCTGGCTGTGCCGCCGGGGTCGAACACGTCGTATCTGCTCGAACTCGAGACGTATAGTCGATTTCTCCGATCACGTAGAACTAGAAACGCTACTTCCACAAAGTCGATTCTCAGCTGCCTACGGACTCTCCGTGAAATTTTTGACGCACCGTATATAGAATTGCGAAAAGGAAACGTTTTAACGATACCGTCCGGCGACGTGTAAAAATGGTTTTTCTATTTAAACGAAAAACCAGGACGCATGTCGAATTTTTTCCCGGGCCATGAAATAGGATAGCTTTGAATGCTTTAAGTGTTTTCCTACTTTTTGCTTTTGTTTCTTTTTCCATCCCGCGACGCGATAGAATTTCAGTGTACATTTTTCCAAAGCGCAGACGTGTCGCAAAATTCATAAAAATTACGTAAATATATTATTTTACCACTTCAATCTTCGTAATACGCGTTTCATATTTACGACAAAAATCAACACATATACATATCACAATGGCTGTGTCAGCAGAGCAAACAGTTCTGCAAATGTTGTAAAATTCTTTAACGCAATTGATCTTGCCTTTTAATACTTCAATGGATCTAAATGTATATAATTTAATTTAGCAACAGTAAAAGATGAGACACCAGCTAGACTGTTGCTACGAGCCAATTATATTAAAGAGTTCTACAACAGGTACGAAGCAGCTGCTGCTTTCTCTGTTGAACGCAGCTAACGTTAAATGGTTAAACTGACTTATGCACATCTAAGCAAATTAAATAGTAAACCGACCTGTTCCCTGTCCAAGCCTAATTGAAGTTTGAGAAGACAGGTACCTATTAAATATCTATTCGCATTATTGTTTCATCCAAGCTGATCGAATCGCGAAAACAATCGATTCTAAAGTGGTCGTTCCACGCACCGACGAGGGGACGGAAGGAGTCATGAAATTGGCGCAGTAGTTGCTGGCATGCACGAACATGTGCAAACATCGTATGATCGTCGTTCCTTGTTGCGCGATGTAATTTTCGGGATTACGTGCCGGTCGTAGAAATTAGGCAGCGCCCGCTAATCGGATGCAGATGAGGTTCTAACGCGAGGCGCGCTTAGATCCCGCACCTCCCTCGCGTTGGAACGCCAAGCGCGATGACGGCGCGAGTACACCAGCTATATAGGGGATGCCGGCGAGGAATCGAGGATAAGCGCGGACGCGAATAGACGCCGAGCACGTGTTCCAGTATCACGCGACGACGTAGATGCCGTACGCGTACGTACGTAGGTAGAGGAAGCAAACCTTGGAAACTGCTTAATATGCGACGGCGCCGTGTGCTTAGCTGGTGCATCCTTCGCCGTGGGGACGACCTGGTCCTGGCGGAGCTCCTTGGAGGGATCCCAAGTCGCTGGGTGTACGCTTCCTCGAATCCATGGTACGCATATCTATAACGCCATATTAATCGCACACGAGCACACCCCGGATACCGGTGTGTCTCGTTGCGCATCCGCTAATTACTGAAAGGGAATCCTTAATCATCGACATCGCTTTGCATTCTCAAAGCCTCGGTAGGGTTCTTTGTACGCGCGATACTTCAGGAACGTCGCTCCAAATATCGCTCGAGTATGCGTTGCCTCAATTATACAGCGTCGGCAGTGCGAAACGTTAATTCGAGCGCGGGTCGGAAAACGAGCACGTAATAGATGTATTTTCTGAGGAGCGCGAAGTTATGCCTCTTCCTTTGCGAAAACAAGACATTTTCAGTACGCAAAGAACAGCAAGATGTCACGTTGAAATGAGAGAGTCTCGTATTTTGTATAACATAGAAATAAGATGTTTATTATAATACAATTTGTATTGATGATATTATAATACAGTTTATGATGCTGTCTGTGAGATCCATTTAATTTATGTTGATTAAAAAGTACTATTGTAGTTAGTTTCAAAGAATCGAAATGACATAACTTATATAAAAAAGAAGAAATATTAATAATAAGTTTATTTTTATGACAACAATTAAAAAAGACACAGCACTAATTATATGTAAAATTCGGTCCCGATAAAATAATTTGCCGGATTTGAAATTAATTTTTGTAATACATATAATGTTACTTGTATTATGATGAACAAAAGATGTCATAGATACAAGGCTCAAATAATAGATCATTTTTTAATTATGATGCAGTAGGAATATATATTACACATATTTTAAAAATAATGAATAAATTATAAAAATATTATAGATTATTCTAGATCGCATTTAAAAGTAAAAAGAAATGTAACAACGATTTATATTTGGATTAAAAGTTATTCCAATAAGAAATAGTATTTTTTTATTTGAGCTCTAAAAGAAATGTATTATAAAATAATGACAAAAATCTTTTTAGTATAAACATTTTAAGTATTCAAGATGATTTATGTAGTTAATTGCAGAAATTAGTTGTCCCTAAACAAAATATTTATTTCTTTTACATTTTTTGTAACAAATCTCTGAATCATAAAACTAATCAATAAAACTTTGCATAAATAATTTTGAATACTTAAAATAAAATTAAAATTTTTGTCATTTTTTCAATTTTAATTTAATAATAAAAATAATAACAAATAAAATAAATAAGTATATAATACTTTTATTTAACTAATAAAAATGGAATATTATAAACACAATTTTCATATGTATGTTATATAGTTCTTTAAAAATAAATGTTAATGTATTGTAAAAATGAGTGCTTCTTAAAGGTGAGCTCAAGTTTTATGTCTTTGATACATAGCTTAAAAATTAATCATTATTGAGCCTTGATCGGTATTCATAGTCCTTATTTCAAGATCATCTCAAGTAATGTCTTAAGATGTTAATATGGCTCTCTGATTGGTTCGTGAAACTTTAAGATGGTCTTGAATATAAGAATCGACTATGAATACCGTGTGATATTTTATTCAACACGTTATATATGAGACTAATTTATTTCATCCAACTTATTATTATATATGTAATTAGTATGAGATCGTTTGTAAATGTAATATAAAAAAATATAATTGAATGAGTCCAATAGATCAACCGTCAAGTCTGAAGGAATACGTAACTGAGTACAGGGTCTAATAAACACACATCAGCTTCGGAGAGTTAAATACGTAGCGTTATTACGCTAGGAGCCGATAGCTTTTTACTGTTGCGTAAGATCTTCCTGTTTGGATTTCCTAATTGGCAGATAAATGAGACACGAGAATCTCATCTTGGATACACGCCATAGTGTGGCGTGACAGGGATACGTTCCAGTGTTGACAGTGCGTAATATATTACAACGCAGTTAACGGCGTATAATACAAGTTAGCGCGTTGCCGCTGCACGACGAATATGCTTGTGACACTGAGACTGGGCCTCGAAAATTATTAACTTAAGTTAGCTTAATTATCACTCGCGTTAAAATTTTTTACCGATAAAACCGTTTTATTTTCGGAAACAAATTACTGTACTTGTGAAAGATACATTCCTCTATATTTTATATAAGTCGATATCCAATGACATCAATAATGCAATAGTTGAAAAGAGCAAGAAATTTTTATATAAGGAATACTTACATGGAAAGAATGTTCTGACATATCTAAAAATTTAGCTGGATACGGATCTGAAAATAATATTTTATTATTATAATAATTATATATTATAACAAACTCAAACATGATGAGAGAAAGCAATACTGCAAAAAGTTTAATATTTTTTGCAATCAGCTTAAGCGTCCCACATACTCAAACAAAATAACAGGTTACGATAATATAAAAATGTTACTAAATAAATAAAAAATCAAGATTGATTGAAAAGTAACTTTTAGTAATTATTTTATAGCCATTTTAATGCCATTTGGATATCATTATGACTTTTTGTTCTGTGTTTGGGTAATTATTTTAATAGTCTAACAAAATTGTTTTCAGATCTTTATCTAGAACTTTTAAGTATTTTAAGGGTAAACTTTTAGGTACTTTAGCGAAGCTATTCTTTCTTTGTAAAAATGTTGTAGAAGTAGGATATATTAATAATGTCGTTGTTTAGCGTTATTTTTTGTCAATTATTTTCTGTCAGTCGTTCCTCGATAAAATTTTCGAGGAGGGAGAGAAAAAGGAGATAGCCGCGACTTCGCAATACTTTCGAGAACTGATTTCTAGTCCTACGTAATTGCACATTTAAACGACAACCTCCTGCTGAGAAACCAATTGAAACGATAACGAAATTACATTGTCACGGCAAATGGGAGTATCCCGCGTCAGCCTGTACTGGCAACTTTGCATCAAAACTTTCTACCGCTGCGCAAGAGTAACCCTGTTAGATTGACGAACATTGGCCCCGAGGGGTCGCAAACTATAGACGTCGCGGTAATTGAAGGGTTTGCTGCGGGAGAGAGATAAATCCATTTTGATACATTTTTTACCAAGACGATATAGAAAGATAATCTCTGGAAATCTTCTTGCGCTAAACATTACGCAGCAAAAAATTACAATTTTTATTACAAATTTTAATATAATATAACATATTAAATATATTTGCAACTCTATTTGTTTGTTTTGGTAATAAAGATATTTAAATACGTAAACGGTACTCTTGAAAAATAAAAATGATATTATCAAGTCACTTTTAAAATTAGTATTTTTTGCGATTTCTAGATTTTTTATTTAAAAGATAAATTTCGGAAATATTTATGAAATATAAAAATTTTTCTATGTAAAAATTTATTAAAAATTAACTAGTTGATGATTTTAGCGAGATTTATTTTATAAAAATTTTTATAATTCAATTTGTCCTAGTTCTAAAATTATCTCTTTTTCTCTCCATCTAATATTATTTTTAACAAAATTATTTCAACTCACGGTAGTAGTATGCGCTATACATTCATTTTAAATATATTCATTTTGAAACTTTTATAATTATCACGGAAAGAACGACTTTGTTGAAGTATCTAAAAATTTAGCTAGATATAGATCTGAAAATAGTTTTGTTAGACTATTAAAATTATTACGTTGACACTCTCAAATGAGCAATTCTGTAAAAAATAATGACATTCTAGCAACCAGTTTAATCATTCTATTATTCATATAATTAGTTTGATGATCTAACAAAATTTGTTTTCAGATTCGTATTTATAGTTTATTTGACTAGTACTGTAGCTTCTTTCTGAGCTTATGTACATATTTTCTTCTATGATTACGAAGGAGAGATTTGCCGTTGTCGTAAATCAAGAATTTAGCGCGGTGTTGCACGAAACTTTTCAATTATTTCCCTCGCTCGGCCGTGATCTGTTTCCATCATTGGATCACGTACGCACCGATAAATTATTTCACTCGGCAGGGAGATTATTGATTTTTTTACATCATCAAGAATGAAAGTATCAATCGCGGAAAAGCAAAAGTGCATGCTCTTTGACGGACGGAAGCGAGCGGCAGAGGAGAGGAAGGTGAAATACAGGAACATGAACGAGTACGCGATACAAATTTATGTGGGAGAACGAGGCGCGATATCCGTTGTTCGATACGCGCTCTCGTTAAAAACAGAAAAGTTATCTACTCTCTCATACACACGGTGAGCTGCTACGCAATTAATCCCGAGGTGGAGCGCAAGTAAATCGCGGTTGGCTTTTTTTATGCGTGCTTTGTAATTTACCGCGTAAAGAGATACTGCGAAAGGAGATACATAAAATAAAGGGGGAAGGGGCGTGTTTTTACTAAGAAATTAAATTGCGCCCGCACTTCGCGCGGAGGTGCGCCGAATCGTGGTTCATGAAATCTCTCCTCTTTCGTTCTTCTTCTCTCTTTTTTATTTTTTTTTTTCACGTGGGCGTACGCGCGGCCAGTAAATGCAATAAACTGGCTGGCGGGAAGAGAAGTCACGTATTTATTTGTATACCGCATGACGAATGCGGCTAATCTGGACTGCGGAGCTCGGCCGGGTTTTTCGCGGGTGAAATTCTCGGGAAATCACTTTATCGTGCTGTGTTTTTCCGATGGAGGGAATCGTAGAAACGTCACGACCTATCTTTCAATTATACGAGCGAACGCGCGCGCGTAATCGGACAGAAACGGAATTTCAATAGTAATTCTAATCGCTGATACAGCGGCGATTCCGATTTTCCCGTGTAATTTAGTAATAAACAGCCTTGCAGATGGACGCTTTCGAAATTACGTACGTACGCCAGTTTTGGACACTGACATTTTCAGTTAAATATAAGTTCGTCAAGGAGATTGGCGTTCAATTTCGCGCGTGTAATTTCCAATAATTCCGTTTTCATCGAAACGGAGTGACTAATGCTGTTTGTGATGTTACCGGTAAATTTACGGTGCTATCACGTGCGCCCGCTCAATTAACTATCTTGGTGCGCGAAACGGAAATGAGAGTCGCGTATTACGTCCGTACGCAAGATTGAACGAGTTAGTCCAAGACGGGGGTGTAAAGTACGCATGACACCCGAAACTGATACACACGCGTAATTTTGTCTCTTCGTGAGGGCTGCGCGTTGTAATAAAGTACGTAAAATTACATAATTTATAGTGGAAATATACAAAATATATAAAATTAGGCTTTTACAAAAATTAATATATGGAAAGAATTGTTTTGAAAAAAAGTATCTAAGAATTGAGATATAAATCTGAAAATAATTTTTTGTTTGGATGTATCATCAAAATAACATACCTATAATTTTGTAAGACGCTCAAGCTAATTGTTAGAATATTGAAATTTTTTTACAGTACTGTTCATAGAGTGCTTGAGTTTCCTAATTATTTTGATAATTTAACAAAATTATTTTCAAATATCTGTATTTAATTAAATTTTTGGATATTTTATTAAAACCGTATACTTGTTTCTGTGTATTTTTACCTTTAATCGTTTAAATATGTTTATTTTAAATAAAGATACAATAATTTAAAATACATTAAACCTACGAAAACCAATTAAAGAAATTTAGAAGCGAATGTCTAATTAGTGTTAAGAAAAGCTGTACATAATTCGTTAACGTTAATTATTATATTAATATAATATTACTGTAAATTTAATTTTGCAAATTGTTTAATTATCACAAAGAAGAGTAATTTTATTTGTAACTTTATTTACGTACAGTGAGAGTAAAAAATATTCGTACAAGGAAATTTATTATAAAAAAGCCTTATTTGTAGAAAATAAATATTAATTAGCAATTTTATACAATGGCTGCGTTCAGCAGAAAAAGCAGCTTTGCAACTGTTGTAAAATTTTTGAATACGATTGGTTTTTACTTTTGGTTTCTTATGGATTTAAATGTATAAACCAATCATATTAAAGAATTTTACAACAGTTGCAAAGCTGCTTTCTCTGCTGAGCGCAGTAGTTGATGAATAAATATTCTATTCTAATATAAACAAATGAGCTCCGCATATATTCCTGATTTTAGAAGCTAAATTTCTTATCTGTACGAATACTTTTTGAGCATTCAAACAATTTTTAATTTTCGCTTATTTTTCGGATTATATATTTTATATAATTAATACATATCATTTTGGTATATATAATTTTAAGAAAAATACAATTTATTTTATTCTTTATAAATAAATTGTTAATTATCCAACAAAAAATGATCATTAATTAAACGTCGAATCGACATCAAATTGGTGTTGAAATTATCGAATTTATATCGATTCGACATCAATTCGATGACTCATTTTTCATTGAATAATATTTACTTTTTAAAAATAAAACTTTTTAAAAAAATATTTTCTCTGTACGAATACTTTTTGTACTCACTGTACATAAATGTACTACGTTTGACAGTAGATCTTAAAAATATCCACTACAATTGTTGTAATTTTACGTGAAATATTTTTATAGTGCGTTTGGGGCTCCAAGAACGTTGAATTCTCAATTGCGCGTAATGCACGCGCATAAATCTAAAGTACTTGTCCTGGTTTTGCAGAATTTCGCAGGACGAAATTGCATTTGCAGTAATCGTTATAAGTTTTTACTTTTGTTAATGGCACTGGACAGGGTTGCGCTATTTGTGCAAATCGTGGGAGCGAGAAGCGATCGATAGCTGCAACGACTTTCACGACCGGTGGATTTATTCCGCAGAGCGTAACAATCGTGCGTCATTTGATACAAAAGCGTGGTGTTATCAATTAAACGCAATCGGCCGTACGGTAATTCATTCGTTTCGCAAATATAAATCCGTCTCTCCGAGAGCGCGCGCTGCGTGCACCGAAAAAAAAAAAAAGAGAGGACATCATAGATTATAGTCGTTCTCGTGATAACATTGGGCCGAATTCCTCCGCGGACTTTCCTGGCGAAAATAAAAATCGGAGCGTAAGTCGAATGTAAGGGAAGAATGACGGAAGCATAAACAAAGTTTCTAGGTGACGTAAATTGGAACAACGAAACATAAAAGAGACATCTACCTCTTAAAATACTTTTTTTACGCTGCACTGTTCCAATTTACACTTTCCAGCTTTGCGTCTGTCACTCTCTTCTTACATTTCAATTTACGCGACAATTTTTATTTTCGCCAGAGTTCTTCGGGCTCTCGGTTTCCCCGAATGTCTCCTAGGAGAGAAGCATGCGGCTCTTAATTTTTAATTAACCGCTCCGCCGTCTCTCGAACGTGCGCAACGCGCATAACTTTGCCGCGCGTTACCGAGCTAATTGAACGGTCCTCCGGGCGCCCTCCTAAGCGCGACCGGAAAGTTTAGACGGAAATTTATTAGCGCATTCCACTTCGGAGCTAAGTAACGCTCTTATTACTTGCAACCTCCTTCATATTATGCTTATACCGATCAGATACATAATATCTTTAGAAACGCGCGCGCGACTTCCCTTTCTGTCTCGTCGTCGCGCCGTGTACTTGTCTGTGCGGATATGGATTTATGGTGAGCGGATTTATAGCACGGTTTTTTCCCCTTATAATAAGCTGACGGGCTTTGTTGTAACCAACCGGCTAATGAGACCGACATTGATGAATGAACGCGCGACTTGACTCGGGTCGGATCAAACCGCGAGTATGCTACTGATTACGTAGCTGTGGATTTATTCGAGGCGTTGATCTTTCCACACTTCAATTTTATGTTTCCCTGTGGCTTATGTATCCTGATGTATGCTGCATCGACGTCAATCATATTTCGGCAAATATCTCAATATTTAAAAAAGGTTTAATGTTATAATAATTGTTATATATATATACTGAAAACAAAATTTGTTTAACTAATTGAACACATTTAGTTGTTTGCAGATTTGGTTAATTTAACAAATTTTATTTAATCGAATTCAACCGTAGTCTGCTTAAGAAGCGGTTCAATGTTAAGCAGTGCTTGGTTAGTTAAATTTTTTTTTCACCGTAGAAATTTTTTAAGAGCGGAAGTAAAGAATCTAAAGAGTTGGAAGAAAAATAATCTTAAATAAAAACAGAGTAATATTTCGAAAACGCTTTTTTTATTTTATAAAAATGTCACATTAAAATTTATATAAAACCATGTAATATTAAGAATTTATTTTTTTTCCGTAAGATGAGATTTGAAATGTATGTTACATCACGAGATTTTTGTAAAATAGTTGTACGAGATATGTGTTAAATAAGAAACTTTACAGTAAAATATAAAAATCTATTTAAATGCTTGCTAAAATAAATTTTATTTGTTTAAAATATAAAGTACCGAATTGGCGAACGAAATTGAACGTAACTATAAAGAAAAGAGAAGATCCTTAATTGGTTAAAAGCTTCAACTTGCTTCAGGGTTGGACGAGCAACTCGACCATCGACAGACTATACAAGAGGAACACAGACCCTCCGGCTGTTGTGGACGTGAATAAATTCTACGATGACAGGGCGACGCCAGGTAAATAGCAGAGGTTGCCGTATGTTTCTCTCTGCTACAGGAGCTTGAATCTCGTCTCCGTGTCGGTCTTTTGCTCCAATAGGTATCGCTTCGGAAACACAACTGCAAGACCCGAGGAATCTCTACAAGGAGGAGGTTCAGGTGTATGAACTTACGGGTGGTGTCGAATTGGTACCTTTGTTAACCAGCAGACGCCATCAGTCGTATCCGCAGTCCAGCCGATATCTCGCCACGGATGCCACTCGTCCGGGATACACGATAGAATCGTAAGTAGGAATAGGCTGGTGGCTGTATAGTTTGAATATTGGTTTATTTGTCTCCAAAATGATCGATTCGTCGCTCTATGAATGCAAAACAATTCGTCGCATTGCTTCAAGTTTCAAAATAAAACAACAAATTCCAATTCTCGTTATATTCAATTCTATTTTACATAATTGTTTAAGCAAAATTTTTTTATAAATTATTTAAATATAATTCTTTACATTATTGAAAGTTATACTTATTTTGCGTTTTTTCTTATTAATACAAGAATTTCTCTTTCAAGAATTACACGTGCTATCCAATGACATTTATCGTGTCACATTAAATTGCAAATGTTGAGGGTGACAGATGTTGAGATGATAGAATAATCAATAAACAGCATCCCTGGTATAAATACGTAACTAGCTGTAATCACGTACATTTAGTCATTACCGTAATTGATATTAAAAGTCCTTATTGTTGTCCCGCAATTTACTTGATGAACATTTTATTGATCACTCATTTAATCGAAAAAGATACATTTGATATTTCGCATCCCCCTAATGGAAATAATAAATGCCAGAGCAGAAATGTTAGAACTCTCTTTATAATTCAATAAATCTAAATCGAGTAAATTCTATCATTAAATATATCGCTTCTTTATTTCGAAAGTGGCACAATTCAAAACGTTAAGTTTTTAAAAAAGGAGAAAAATTTCTTTTTTTAACTTGGAAGACAATTATTGACAATTATTTACCGATATTATTCAATAATATCGGTAAAAAGAATCTATTTTTAACATGATTAAACGTATTTTTGTCATTTTCGTTTCGTTGCAACTCTTAAAAAAACCATCCTCTTTGAGTTAATGATTTTAATGATTTTTTTTTAAACTACCCTTCTTAAGCTGTGACTATTTTAATGAAGTTAGTACTTTTAATTGATATGGTAACGTTTACTTAACTCATTCATGATAAATGAAATCACGTTTTTCAAGTTGTGTCATTTTCGAAGTAAAGGAACGATATATCGGTTTTAGTTTTCTACTTTATATTTCGAAACATGACATAAATTTATAACATTCTCCCGAGTATATTTCCTCCGTTTTTTAATCTCCCTTTTTTTTTATTCTTGACGTGTTTTCTTTTTTTAAATTTAACAATCTGACGTGAAAATCTGAGACGCCTTCGTGTAAAGCGTAAAATGAAAAACGAGATGAGTAGAACGACGCGCGCTTGACATCGTACATTCGCTGCGTAGTAAATGTCAATATCTCGGTCATATAATGTCGTGTTCATTTACAATAAATTTTTCATTCATGGTGCTTCATAAGTATGACAAACATGACAAGACACGACGGTAACCGGAGAATTGATTAGCGGCGATACGGCACTCGAGGGATGTAACTACATTACAGGTAATCAACCAATTGACCCGGATGCACTCGACCTCGACCATTTCACCTGTTCCTGCTCAATCTCACCCTCATTTTCCTCCCTGTGCACTCCAAATATTCATCAGCATAATTTTCCATTGCCATCGTAAAAGAATATTTTTCTACGAAGAATTTACTTCTTGGAGGAAGAATCGATTTTCTTTGGAAATACTTGATTGGAAGATTTACGTACAAGCTTCCTGCATAAATATATCATTATATAGCGACATTTCATGCGCACAAATGTAATATTATTTTAAAATTTTTCGAGAAAAATTCAAAACATGTATTTCTGGTTCCTCGCGGAATTATGTTATGTATATATTGGAAAATCTGAATTTGAGATACGTATGATAAAGTCATGTTTGAATATCTGACAATCACTTATTTCCGAATACAATTTTTCGAAAGTTATCGCATGGAGAAAAAAAAAATCACTTTTTTATTTTACTTGAATTAGTTGAAAAAATAAATATATATTATCCAACTGAGAATGAAGACAAGTTATGAATAATACAGTTTTATATATAAAAAACTTTATATACTTTTTACAGTACAGTATAGTTATAATATTTTAAATTAAATATATTGTATAATATACTGAAGTATATTAAATATTCAGTTTAAATGTATTATGTATTGAAGAGAAAGAAAAAGAAAGGGAGTGGCTAATTTTGATTGTGAATATGATAGTTCCATCATAAATATATTTAATGTTCAAAGTTCTGTATTCAGTTGATTGAGTAATTAATGTAACTCTTCTCTGGCATTGCATCCGATAGGATAATGCTGATTTATCGTTCGATAAATCTGCGTGTAAACGGTCGTAGCGCCAGACGCGAACAGAAGCAGCACCAACCTGACATGTAACGAGACACTTTGATAACGTTTAATGGAATAGCATATGAGAGAAAGTTGCGTTACCGGAGGTGTGCAATGTTGTTTATAACATAGTGGGCTGACATTCAAATGCTGCGGCACGCCTGTAGTAATTAATCATCCTCGATTATCTGTCACCGTGCGGCGATAACCCAGAGAAAAAAATGCGGCGGTGCAGCCCGGGGCGTTATTCACTTAAAAAAGGCATTTTATCGTGTTTTTATTTTGTTTATTTCTTCTTTTTTTCACGGTAAAATCGCGAGGGCACCTCGGTACTGCGGGCACGAGTATTTAATTTGGCGACACACATTGCACGAGGATCGATATTGCGTTCGATTGGTTTGCGCGCGTTCTCGAATACCGCTATGCGAGGTATTCGCGCGAGTTATGAGCACGAAGTCGTTAAAGACTATTCAAAGCATCGAGAAAATATCGATGACTGGAACCGGTCAAATGGAAAGCTTTTTTCGCACCAGTTGGCTTAATTTAACGTATGATTCAGAAATAAATCAAAGATAGATCATCTAGGTTGCATTGCCAGCAATATTTATGGTTCATGATGGTGCAAACGCAGGTGACATCGTTTAAAACCATTTATGTTATTTTTAGATTATTTTAGAAAAGAACGCAGAAGTAGAAAAGTTTTTCTAAAAAAAGTCAAATATTTTTATGATCAAACCGACTAAAATAGAAAGAGTTCAGGTATGGTATGGATTTTTGAAGTTAACATTTAACAATTGTTAGCTTTTATTTAAAGATATAGCGACCGCTTTTATGTATGTCTATCTGTGGTGGCGTTTTTTTTTATAGTTTTTTACGCAGATATATATCTACAGTTTCGAATACTGTTAAATTTGTAAATGTCAAAAATTATAT
>NW_017305375.1:4674337-4693686 GCF_001594115.1 Trachymyrmex septentrionalis
ATAGTTTTTTACGCAGATATATATATACAAGATCTACAGTTTCGAATACTGTTAAATTTGTAAATGTCAAAAATTATATCCAATTTGAGTTATTTTTAATATCTATATGTCGCTGTTTCTATCGAATATGTCGTTAATTTGACTAAAATAGTGATTAAAATACAATTCATTTAACTCAAGACAATTTAAAAAAATTATTAAACTTTATTCAAATTTAATTTATTGAGTGCATATATTATGAATAATGTTTACTTTGAAATTAATCACAGCAATGATCGATTCGCATTTTAACATAGATGAAAGTTAAAAATAACAAAATGTTATTTAACTCAAGAATGGATTGGGTTATCATTGCTTCATTGATACCTAAAATGAAGGACCTATTAGGGAAGTTTCCATAATTAGAAATTCTATTTGGCCAAATGTCATTCTGGTTACTTTTGGTTGATTTAATCAGAATATTTTCCTTTATGTATGCACACACACACACACACACACACACACACACACACACACACACACACACGCGCGCGCGCGCGCGCGCGCACACACACTCAATGTGGCTCGCCCTAGATAGTGCTCCCCTCAAACCTTTATTTCCCGTAATCTGCGTCTTGGCGCATGTGCTCCCATCATTTCCGCAGGGGTGCCGTATTTATCAAAGAAAGGATATGAAAGCTGAGTATGACAGGCTCTCTCCCTTTCTTTTACAGGCTTCGCGCGCTTGGCGTTGGCAATCGAGAGTACATCGCGGATCTCGCTGAGCAAATACGACGTAAAAGGAACAGGGCGTTGGTAAGTGCGATATGATCGATGACGATTGCGCGACGTTGAACGGTAATTTGAATCGGAATTAATTGTACCGATCTCTCGGTAATTTCGTTACCGTCTGTTACATTGAATTATATTGATGCGCACTCACATACCGATGATACGGATGATGAAATCGAGCAGTCTATAAGAAGATTCGTTAAGTCTGGAAACGGGCCGAGAATAAAATTAGATTTAAATCGATTTAAAAATACTTCTCCTTTAATATTCGATCAATTTTATTTTAATTATCCTGTTATTATTTTACATTGTTCGATAAATGAAAAAAAGATTTTCGTTATTTAAAAAGCATTTGATAATGTAATTTGTGAATAATTTCCTTGTGAATACTGCAATAAAAATTAAATTTGTATTAATACTAAATATTGTTACATTAATATTAAAAGTTAATATTGATTGAGATGATATTTCTTTGCAATAAATTCTTTGTGGTGTTTTAAGATGCTTATTCAATTTAATTTGTGATATTATTTCAGCTTTAGTTTACTGATTGTGTTTCAAATCCGACAGCAATCGGTGCGCAGTTTATTTAAAGGAAAGCTGTATTTAAGATTTGCATAGAAATATTATTAAGTACTAAGATCCAGCCTCGAGACTATACTTATAGTCCAGGCGCTGCTTATTTGTATTATTCACATTGGTGGTCTAATTAATTTAATTTATCATTAAATTAATATAATTTCCGTAGAAACCCAGAAAATAAAAAAAGTATTTGAAAAATAGCATTTCTAAGACCTGTTATATATCTTTTTTAGCAGTTTGTCAATTCTGTAGTGCACGGTACTTAAAACGCTATTTTATAATGTATATATTTAAAAGAAGTGTTTTAAATAAAAATGGCATTTTTTAAATACTGCTATATATCTTTATCAACAATTCATCAATTCTGTGTTGCACCGTACTTAAAACATTTGTATTTGAAACGTATATAAATCCGTCTTTTTTCACTAGTTTACAAAATGAGACTACATGTTGATATTTTACAATTATTAAGTGTGACTAAGGTTTGCATGGAATATCTTTCTTTCTTTCAGACTTTCTCTAACGTTACAAATCATTCCGTACTTGGATCTCGTTTCAGGAAGAATGGCGGATCGAACAGGAGAGTTGTCGCAGGCACTTCGATACTTGGAAAAGGCTGTGGGGTAGACCCGGCCATGGTGCCCCCATAGATCACACGCAACGGAACAATCTCTACAACATCCTCCATCGACCGGCTATCTATTGAATTTTCCCGTAAAGCGTTTCGCCTTCGAGCGAGCGTAAAAGCGGAGGTGACTCCGTCTCTCTGCAAAATACCGCCTTTTATTATACGAAACGAATAAGGAGGAGGCTATTAGATACCAGCGACCAACGCGAGATAGGAAGTATCGTTTCCATAGGGGATAGTAGATATAATATATAAATAATATAATAGGGCATAATATATAAATAATCCTCCTGGTTTTTCGAGGAGGATAATAGTGAGCGAAGTGTATAATATAATCCCTTAATTAAATGTAGATTAAAATCTCTCTTATGCAGACCGTTTATTTTCAAAGTCAACCAAATTTTGTAACGTACATAAGAAATTTAACTGGATCCCGTGTTTGAGATTCGACGGTTTTAATAAGATTTTAATGAAAATTATTTACATTATTTTCAAAATAAGCCGTTCATACAGTAATGCATTTTAGAAATATATTGAAAAAAAAAACGTACAGTAATTATAGGTAGTTTACATTTAATTGGAAATATTTTCCAACAGTAACATTCAATATATAACTACGCTGGATAATTAAAATCAAATATGATGAAGAAAAAGAAAGTATAATAGTAAAAGATCATACGAGAGGTAGTAAAGGTATTAAAAAAAATAATATATGTTAGCGTTAGCGTCCTTTGTTTCTTATGAATCGACTTGACATGAAAAAACAAAGAATATATCGGACATCCTATTAAATTTCATGAAAGCCTTGCAAGAGAGTGAAGGGCAGCTTGATAAACCAGGAGTGCCGCCGCGATTGACCAGACCTCAAAGGAGCAATCTCGTGAGAATCTAGTTGCTGTATGCGGGTCGATAGGTTTTAAATTTCATGAACACCAAGGAACGGTCATTTGAATATATATGTGTATAGGTGCACGTGATAACGCTCGGCGCTTACGAAAGAAACGTTTCTCATCATCAGTCACCGTATCGCTAAAATCTGTTTACAATTTGTTTTTCTTATTTTTACTTAAAAAGAACTCATATAATTTAGATCTCTTGACTTGTTAGAGAATGCTTGTAAAATGACAGCATAAAAATTGTTGAATATTTTGGAATTAAAGTTTATTAGAATATCTATTTAAAAAGCATATGTTAATAAAAAGCTATTTATTATTGAAAATTTAGGCGTGGATATGTAGTGATTAAATAATATAAGCTTTTTTTTTTGATCGTTATATATTTTAAGCTATTAAAAATATATTATTATAGAACGAAAATGATATCAGCAAAAATTTTATTATGAAGTAGAAAAGTGTAATTTTCTTTTAATTTGGCTAAAAAATTATTTTATGCTGATCCTCGATAATTTATAATTTTTTAATGTGCATTGTTCGTAAGTAGTTATAGTGTAATTAATTAACGCTTATGGAGCAGTTTTAAGGCAGTGTAATTTCGGATAAGAGGCGCTGCTGTGTTTGCGATGAGATGAATTTTTAATGACACGGCTTGATGGCGTGTAAAAACGTGTTCAAAACAGTTCCAGTAACCGTTCGTGCGTCCAATCTATTTAAAAATATGTGAACCTTAAAGCTTATATTATAAAAGACTAATATGTTACGTATTAAACGATTAACAATGTTCGTTAATTTATTGTTTAACTTTTATTTAATTACTTGACGTTAAGCGAGTTATCTATTATAAAAGTAATGTAAATTATATTTCAAACAATTGGAAGGGATACAAATGCAAAATTTGATGTAAAATATTGATTTTGATAAGCTTCTCGAGATTATACTTATCCACGCGGTTTCAAAATAAATGATTTAAATAATTAACAGCATCTCGAAAAGAGATTGTGTATTCAGGTTAATAAGATTTTTTTTTATCTCACTCTGTAGTGAAATAATTCCTATATAATACCTCTTATAATAATATTTTAAAAAATGTATTACATTTTAGGTGTGAAAACATATCTTGAATTTCTTCAAATCTTTTATAAGTTTTCTTCAAAAATTATGAAATAAAAAATCTTAAAATATTTTAGAATTCGTGTATTAAAGAATTCTATTTTTACTTTCTAGAAAAGATGTAGAAGCATTCTAATTCATATAAATAATATGAGAAGTTTCTTAAAAAGTAATATAATTACAAAGAAATTCTGAAATTTTCATAATAATTATATGAAGAATTTCTAAGAAAAATTTCTACCAGAACCGGGCCATAAATGTATTATAATTATTTTTGAAATAAAAATGTGGTTTACGTTTTTAAAGACAGTATTATGTTGGTCGCCAAAAATATCTTCGTAAGAATCGATAGCGGAATGATCTCTGCGACATGTAAGATTAATCTATTATAAAATTCGTCAGAGCAAATTTGATTCGTTATCGGCAAAAGTGATTAATTCTCTCTTCTACTAGAAAAGATCTGCGGTTTATAACTTGCGAATAGCGTCGCGACGATAGGAAGGAGAAGGAGGAGGGTTTCGAGTCTAATCATAAATTATCGATCTGTGCGACGTTTGCTCGCGTACTTGCTCGTTCTTATCAGGCGATTTGCGTAATACGTTAATTAGACATTAAGTGCTCGGTAACCAAGTACAAACCCGGAAGAGTAACAGTAACGCCTTTAATGGATGCGGGTTATTTAATTTGCGCGGGGTGGAATGAGGATGATGTTTGGCGGTGCGGCCCGGCGTAGTTTGTACGCGGAAAGGCGCACCTTCATCCCGCTTCCGTCTGAAGAGCGCAGTTTCATCCCTTCATCTATCCTCGTCCACCCCCTCGTTGCCTTCGTTCTCCTCACCACCTGTACGCGTTCCATACACGCAGAGGGAAAAGCGACCCACGAAATCTCCCACCTTCGCTCTATGCGCATCTCCCGAGTACTCGTATCCCACCGTTATTCCCTCCCCTTTCGCCACCCATACCCCATCATCCAGTCCCTTTCGCTAGCTACCAGCCAGCAACCACCCGCGCTTTTGCTATTGTCTGACTATTGTGCCGCTGTTACCGCGGTGTGTCGGTTCGTTTGTATAAGGGTGATTCATTTTCTGGGAAATATCAGTTCCTGCGCCGCATGAATTTCGACTCACGCGAGCGCGTAAAATCGCTGTACGCGGGGAAGGTTTCCGCTGTCTCCTCTCCTCCTTCTCTCTCTCTCTCCCTCCCTCCCTCCCTCCCTCCTCCCCTCTTTCTCCTCGTTCTGTTGTCGAGCGCGAATTAAGCCTTCCGTGGACCTTTCTCCAGACAAATATATAAATGTACATTCATTTCTCAGAGACGTTATTTCACTTGGGAGCGGTGCTTTATTTTGACGAGCATATTCCTGCGAGAGTAATTCTGCAAATTAAAATTACGTCTTTTAGTACTTCGTTATCATCTCACGAGCTCGTAATTTTCGTGGCTTCTATGGAAAGTCGGTCGTCCTCTTTCGCGGTAATTAGAAATTACGGAGTCTAATGAATTCTAATGGACAAATCGCGAACGGATGGCAAAGCCAGGCATCATTCGACGTGAACAAAATACTACATGGGCAAGCTCTCTCGCTTACGTTTAACGCGTAAGTATAAATAACCGTTGTCACGGCGCTCATAAACCGGTGTCCTTCTAAATTGCGGAACCCCTTGTGCTCGCCTTGTTGCAGTCTGCAGGTAGCGGTAAAACGGCCCGCCTCTCCCATCTCCATTTTCTCTATCCTGCCTGCGTCTCGTTTGCACAGGGTCGTTCTCTCACTGGCGGGGGGTTGCATTGTTATGAAATTGGGTCGTCCGCTTACTGCAATGAGATACGCGACTCGTCCCGGTGTCGCGCGCCACGAAAATTGGTCGCGTAGCCAGCTCGTCTCGTCTTTCCCGTCGCGAAAGAAGGTCGGACGAGCTATGGAGAAATGGCGAGAATGGTAATTTTACTGAGAGGTCCGGGGGTATTTTTGGTTGAAGCTGTCACTCTCTCTTCTCTCCGTCGGAATATGAAATTGACAAATGACAAATAGTCGGAACTGTAATAATTTAAGAGTCTGACGTGTTAAGCAAACGTATTCTTCACATCACTCTTGCCGATAGCGACCCAGAATATTTCTTAGTACGTAAAAATGTCTCAATAGTTGTCTTGAAAACGAAGAGCGAAGATCGTATCAATATGTTTATATTTCTTTATACAATAAAATAGAAATAGTGTACAATTGTTATTCGTAAATTATAATCGTCCGATCAGTTAATTGCAATTATTACAATAGAGTAGACTGAATAGATTGTAACGATCGGATAATCTTCATAAACTATTCACTGTGATCAGAATGTGTTAAGCTTCGTTTGTAATGGTCTGCTGCATACAATGTATTATTATTAAACGCTATTTATTGTCAAAGAGTAAAATTTCATAAATTTATTTGATATAGATTCAGTTTCTCTTGAAGAGTCGACCTTATTCAATCGACATTTTAATCTTTGCGGTAATATTTGTGAAATACGTACATTAAAAGAAAAGATTGGTTGCTGTAGCAATTTAAATAGTAAAATAATGGCACAGTATTTTTAATTGGCTGCAGTAGCCAATTTTTTATTACTTTAGCCTATCCGCAAGTCAATACGATTTCGATAGGGTGACACAATCAAAAATTGACTGCTGCAGCCAATTAAAAATGCTATGCTATATTCAATTAATCTTTCCGTTTAGTGTATTATTACTGATATAATTGTCTATCCTTTATACTTACAGAGTTAATTATGATAAATCTAGTATAAATTAATGTGTATTATATGAAAGAGAGAGAAAGAGAGAGAGGGGAGAGAGAGAGAGAGAGAGAGAGAGAGAGAGAGAGAGAGCAAAAATAGGAAATCTCTCTTTCATTAAAATAGAATAGTACTTTATAAAAATGAGATTTGCGTAGGCAGCGCTTTGAACAATTGCATGAATGTGAATCCATGGGAAAAATGTCGTTCAACATAGAGGAATGATTACCAGCCAACTCTAATAGGTACTTTAGTCGTACTTAATTAGAAATCGCGTAATTTATTCGGCAAACGTGCGGAATATGAGGCTGTCTTCTCGTCATCGTGCCACCTTTTCATGCGATCTATGCATATACGTATCCTGTACTTTTACATGCTAATTTCTTTTGATAGCTTCTTTTGTTTAATTTTAATGGTCGGCTTTGTTGAAGAATCGTCACACGCTTTTTCGCATCTAAGAATCGTATTATGCTACATAAGTATATTGAGAAAAAATGAAACTAAATTTTGACAAATATTTGTTTGAATAATTATATTAACTTAAAATTTACTTACAACAAATAAATATTTACTAAAAAAATAATATTAAACTAAATTAATAATTCTCATATCAAATAAATATATGTTTATATTTATAATAGTAAATATTCATATAGTTAGATTTATTCAAACAAATATTTATTAAAATTTATATTTTTCTCTCAATGTAAGAAACAATCCAAACTTATTTATAAAGATCTTTGTCATGCTCAGTTTTTAATTATCTAATAAGAACAATAAAACTGCTTAGGTATATTACTATTAATCGGGTTTAGTAACATTTATACTTATTAAGAATCGCTGGTCAATTTTTCGGCGTTTTATTTAAAAAATTTATTTTTTTGTTATTTACATTTCTTTTTATATCGCTTTGGATCAATGGTCGCAAAATCGACATTCCCCCTTCCTCCCTCTGCCTAAACGACCAACTCCAGAGTGAAAATTTTTTGCAAATAGGCTCCTTAAGGGCATAGTAGCTTGCCATTAAAAGGATTTTAAATTTTGAGAAAAAAATGTGTCTTGGTCTTTAATGGGTTAACTATATGACTATACTGACGTAAAATGTTTTGCAAACAACTAGTCTTTTAAAACTGAATTAAACTAGAACATTTGTACCACATCTGATTCTCTAAATCTAAGTTTTCTAGAGTAAAATCTCATTAAAAATGAGTGAAAATTTATTCCAATTAGTGAAAATACTGGTACTTGAAATGGAGTGTTATTTCACTTTTAATGATATGTTTTTAACTCTAATTATAATGAATTTTATTTGCAAAATATCAGTCAAGATTACTTCAGGATTAAATCAGGAATTTTTACCTAAAAATATTTTGAAATTTAATTTTTATTATTATCATATTTTTGGAATAAGCGTTATTAACACGTCTATATAATATCGATTCAATAAAATATCAGATGCACTCTTTAATTATGACTAAAAATATTCACTCCATAACACAGAAGTGGAAAAATTTATTTCATATGAATAAAAAGTCACTTCAAAACTTGAGCGATTCTGTAATCACTTTATATTTAGAATTTCGCTCCAGAAAATTTAAAGAGCACGTCAGTAATTAATAACTACGGAGATTATTGAACTTGATTAATGGTGGCATGTAAATGTAATCAATGATTTTCAGTGATAAGAATATAAGAATCTTTTTTGTATCTATCGACTCATGAGCTGGATTTGATGCACTTTGATAGATTTCGCCTTAAACAAAATAAATAGGATTATTTTTCATGATTCTTGCGATCACGGTAAAAGCTCGTAGACTAAGATGAATTCAATGAAGCGGCGCAAATGCGGCGTTAGAATTTTAGCTATACCGCGATGAATCCATTGTGTACACTTTACTTATGTCGAAGCGCCCTTCGCTGCGATTCAGCAAGTAATTCCTGTAAAAGCTGCTATAGTGACTTTATTCGATAAAGTGGTCCCTACCAGTCGACGCTTTTTTTATGGTTGAAACTACAAATCATGAAATGAATTGACGCGATGTATCGCGCGGAGCATCACGATTTTATTCAATGAAGCAAACTAGGATACCGCGATAGTTTATCTCAACGAGTTCATCGAGTTTCATCAAGTGTGAATTTTCATTAAATATTTTTTATCGTGTACAAATATGTTATATACTATATATGAAATTTTTCAACAAAATGATACTTTATACATTCCATTCTTACAAAAATGGTTATTTAACTATAAAAATTCAAAGTATAGTGATATTTTTTCGCGATAATAAGTGATTAAGAGTCGTCGGTTTGATAATATACTTTTACTACTCTGAACGATTCAATGTTATATCTTTATTAGTTGTAGGGAAGAATCAGGATCATAACATTTAGCAAGTCAGATCAATTAATTATGAGAATTTTAGAGAATAATATATATTATTTTTTATCAAATTAATACATATATTATTTTTTACTTTATGTAAAATTTACACAAAAAATAAAATGTACACAATAGATTTATCGTGGTACAGCTTAAATCCTAACACTCCGTTTGCGTCGCTTCATTGAATTCATCTTAATTTAAACTAATATATTATTATATGCATATATTTCATAAAAATTTTCAGTGATAACATATAAAAAAATAACAATATTATAATAAGATTTTTAACATACTTAAAATACATACATGTGTATCGTACTTTATTAACATAATCCGATTCGTTACAGTTTTTATATAATAAAAAATTAAATATAATTATTAATTTATTTTCTGCAATCTTTTTCCTCTGAAATAGTCTGATCGCCTTGACCCGACACATGTAGACCACACCGGTAAAAACTACTTTATTTTCTTTCATCGGTAACAAAATAATACATTTAATAATTGTTTTAATATTTTTTTTCAAAGTTATAAACTGACTCTTTGTAACAAATCTGAGAAAAAATCACTTTAAGATAAAAGTATTAAGGAATTTTCTTAGATGGTCGCCACCATACTATTCTCCTGTATTATAAGAATAATAGAATAATAATTATTGTTACTTGCATGATCAATATCTACATTTAACTCAATACAATATGTAAATATAACACTTAAGTTTTGATTAAATTTTATTATTTCATTAAGTATAAAATATTCATAAAATTATAAATATTAATAAAATTATAATTAGGTTTATGCATTTTCAATTTTGCTGGTTTCAATTTTAGTAGTTTCTCATTTAAAAGTTAATAAATTTTTAATATTAAACAAAAAATGTTTAATATTTGCATATTAGAATTGTTGTCCTTAATTTTCCTAAGGGATATTTCAATGTATTAGTTAATAATTACTGTCGTATATATAAACTCGCGACAGAAATTCATGATAGGATAATATATTTCTATTATGTCATACTAGAGACGTAGATTTATTAGATTGTGTCCTCACATGTGGTGTATATTGAGTAATATTAACAGATTTATAGAACCTTTAACAATGATTGACATCATTGTATTATTATACCATAATGAATTATGCAAGATGCAAGACTGTGGCATTATATGTGGCACATAATTAATGCATTGATAATGTATTCTTGAGTTATTCCATACTGTGTGTATCATGTGAGCTGTAAAAATAAATTGACTGTATTTGGCTATTCATTTTTTTTTCAAAAATTTTCAGGAACAGTTTGCCTAGTCAGAAATTCCGCCGAGCTTGATATGAATTCATTTCGTAATTTTATCATTCATGATTTTTTTCGATATATTTGTAGATCAAGAACACTATTATTTATTGTTTATTTTTATAGGCATATGTGTTATATGCATATATACCTATTAATTATATAAAATGATCTTTATAGAGATATATTATCATTCTAAAATTTTATAAATTTCATTGAAATACAACATTGCATATTTACACTATCGAAGTTCAATTTTAAAAAAACTTTTTCAATCTCAATATAAAAAAGATTACTAATTAGATACCACTGTAAAAACTTTTGTTAAAGAAAACTCGATTACAAATTCTTCAAAGATTTAAATTACATTTTAAATCTAGAATATCTTGCATGTTATTTCTTTTTTCAAATTTATATTACAGTTAAAATATAAATACAATATTATATGTATCATATTATATTTATCGTAAGTTATATATATATATATATATATATATATATGTATAAAATATTTATTTACATTTAAATTTATGTATTTTATATATATATATATATATATATATAAATTTTCGATTGTAATAAAACATCTAAATTAACATCTTTCCTCTAAATTTACGATATTAATATACTTAAAACTTCTAATAAAGAATAGATTTAGTATTGAAAGAAGATATAAAAAATTATTGCATATGTATATCTCAATTCTGTCAATAAACCGATATTGCAATGTAATCATATACTGCGAATATAATTATGTCATTATCTCGACGCAATGTGTCACGGCAATATATTACATTATTACTACGAGAGATATGAGTCGCACAAACTTGGTATCGAAATCAAATAACTATGACTGCTGCATTTCGTTATTCATTGCGAGTACTGAAAATCTGTGCTACATGTAATGTAAACTAGATTTTTAGTACTCGCTGTGCATAACGGAACGCAGCTTGTGTTACATTGTAAAAACAAACACCACTATAATCACGTGTATAATGCATCCTGGAATGTGCTGCAATATTAATAGCAGGGATAGTAGCTTAATAATATACAGGAATAATATTACTTACGCTTCTCGTAAGTCTAACTCGCGCAAGATTCGTATCGCAGGCACACGCCGTGATAATAGAAAAAAACCTCTGTTTTAAAAAAAGGCAAAATATTAAGTGTCATTTAACGACGATGTTAAATGCTAACGCAGTCCTGCAAACGGCGTAGACTGCAAAGCTTATAATCTAACGAGACTACAGCGTAACGAGATATCGCATTAAAATATATGACCGAATCCTTGAATCGGGTGCACGGCGCGACAGGAAATAAATCTCGTTTCAACTTAAGTTGGGGAGTAGATACGAACATCGCAGGTCGTGCGCGAACAATTGGACGAGAGAGGAGAGTACAGGAGGAAGATGCCTGCTGATAGTGCGATGCACCGGACGTGGAAGCGTTCGCGCCCCCCGGTATGAGAAATAATATTTGTTCCTCGTTTCGTCACGATGTGCAATACATCGCTCGTCGCGAGGGCAATACATACGCGTTCTCCAGGAGCATGATTCTTTCTCAAGCAAAATTTGAATTTCAGAGACGAGGATATATTTATTTAATATTACATTCGGCAAAACTAAAGACCAATTTCAAATCATATCGCTATAAGTTGGATAGAGATAGAGATAAATAGATAGATAGATAGATAGATAGATAGATAGATAGAGAGAAAGAGGGGGAGAGGGGGAAAGAGAGGGGGAAGAGGGTGAGAGAGGGGGAGGAGGTCAATATGTCATCAAAAATATATATTAAAAATATTGTAAAAGTATAAATTATTTCTTTTTGTTAAAAAATTGTGACACTCGCTTTTATAGATTATTCGCTGACGAAATAATTTATACACATCGGGATAATAAAGAATAAAATATATACAAGAAACTTAATAAAATTCTATCCATTACTTTGATAGCAATAAACTAATAAGTGCATATTTATGAGCAAATTCGATTGATATTTTTATGCATTTTTATAATCCCATATTGCAATAGAATTATATTGAAAGAATTAATTTAAATCGAAATCGTTTATTTGGTATCGACTTCATATTTTATATAACATAAAGGACACAAATGGACAGTAAAATACGTAATTTTTCATAAAAAGCGAGCTTTCTAAATGCTATTCTGTATCATTTGGAGCAATTTATTGGACGTTATATGCTTGTGCTCCGCGTATATTGGTAATTTAATGAAGTTTTGCAACGTAAAAAAGGTTTAATAAATAAAATCTCTTTAATTCGATAACATATATTTCCATGCCAATTTGAATCTCAGAAAAAATACCGATTATTACCGAATCCAACGGGCGATTACTTCCTGACTTTTCCGGGAGTGCCGGCGATCTAGCCAATTAAATGATTAAATATTCGGCAATTAGCTGCATGTGCTGCGAGAACGGGATATTTTTTCGTTGTGTCCCGATCTCGCTCGGCCCTTTCCCTGTAATCAACGGGCGCGGTCTCTCATACCCCTTCCTGTTTGTCCATTCCCACCCCCCCCCTTTCCCACCCGCTCCATAGGTCTGCTCGAAATACCGCTTTTAATCGGTCTCTCGTATATCGCGGCACTTTAACGCTACATCTGCTAATTGCGTCGGTAATGGCGTTTCTGGGATTCGACGCAAATTTGCTCGGTCGTCCGTGCGATTTTGGAAAATCGTCGCGTGAATACTTGATAAGCTATCCTCCAGTTACATTATCGAGGAGTACACGCGTGTATACACGCGTACACGAGCGCGTGGATACGCGATATAAACGTTGATCCGCTTGCAGTCCCGGCGATCCAGGAATCGTCGGATATTTTCAGCAACCTCCGCGGGAATTACGTCGAGAGAGATTAGTCCTTCCCCAAGGGTACGGTGCAAAAATAAACGGCATGTTATTATTTTGCGCATTAACGTTCAACGCGCCGCTCAACCGACCGGCCGTTTATAGCTGTCGAGAAAGACTGAAAATTATGCGTGTTATGCCGCGCGAACTCCATATGCAGTAGTAGTATTCGGATCGATTATCGAATATATTACGATCGTAGGCTCATTATTTCGTAATTTGCTCCTCTCTAATTAATTATCTGCACGAGGGACATTGCATCGTTATCATTAGCGATTTCATTGCATCACCCTTAACGCTATCACGCTTTTCCTTCGTTTATCGCAATTGCATTGTAGAATTTTTATTCTCTTTTGTCTTCTTTTTACGGAAGCACTTAACGAGACGCAGACAGAATTATGCAACGAAATGAATTTCCTCGCGCAAACACTTTACACGCGAATGCTGAAGAGATGTGACTTGGATTCTCATAAGCCCAGCAAAAACTTTTTTCACATATCTCCTATATAAATTATTTTAGAGTATCAGGCTGCCGAATTATCCTCTTTGCCGTCTCATATCTGCTCGTATATATACGTGATATTAAGTTAGTTTTAGCCTGTGTTTCAACGTTTTATATAAATTTTTCTTTCGTAGAATATTTTTCATGATATTAAATGTAAATTATAATAAATGTGAATTATATATTCGCCAGTGTTTCAATAAATTGATGTACAACCGGATAAAAATATATTTTATATATAATCGGAGACTATATCTACAGTGAGAACGAAAAGTATTCATACAAGGAAATTTGTTTTAAAGAAAGTCTTATTTAAAAAATAAAAGAACAATTTATTAATTAACAATTTTATACAATTAATACATTCTGTCCTAACATAAACAAACGAGCTTCGCATGTATTTCTGATTTTAGAAGCAAAATTTCTCGTCTCTATAAATACTTTTTGAGCATTCAAACAATACCATTTTTAATTTTCGTTTTTCTTCAGATGATATATTTTGTATAATTAATACGTATCTTTTTGGTATATATAATTCAAAAAAACACACTCTATTTTATTCTTTATAAATAAATTGTTAATTATCCAATAAGAAATAATCGAAATTAAACGTTGAATCGACGTCAGATTGATGTTGGAATCATCATATTTATATCGATTAAATTCGATGATTTATTTCTCGCTGAATAATATTTACTTCTTAAAAATAAAGTTTTTTAAAAAAATATTTTCTCTGTACGAATACTTTTTGCACTCACTGTATATGATACGTTGCAATTCATATCTTATATCTGCTTCTGTTCTTAATACTGGAAGTACCAATTTCTTATTCACTAAAAGAACCAAGCAAATAGATCAAAACGAAATTAAGAAAAATCCAACGAGATGTCGGTATATAAAATGTTAATATAGTATTTAGTTTATTATTCGTAGTAATTACATAAATAAATCACAAACCAATAAATTGTGAAAAGCCAAATATTTCATTAATATGAACATAATTATTGCAAAGCTAAAAAATCAGAATCCTATTTTTTAGATATTATAGAAATACACATCTAATATTAATTTAAAAAATAAAAATGATCAATAATGATTGCTCGGTCTCGGTACTTCTAATTCTGTTAAATTACAATCTTCATAACATGTTCTTTTTGACATATCGAAATAGAAATATATTTATTTTTTGTTAAAGTAGTTTTTTAATATTCTTTCAAAAGTTTCTCTCCTCTCTTTCCCCCATGCGTAATCCGAAGACTTCTACGATTACACTGTGTGTGTGTTGAAAGGAGGGAAAACAAATTATTCACAGTTTGTTATACCGACGTTGCGGATGTGGGAGTCGCGTTTCCTCGATAATCTCGGCTGTAATAATCTTGGGGCGTCCGGGGTGTCCCCGGGCGTTAGGCTAGAATCGCGCGCTTCGAAATGCATGGAAATAGGAAATCTCACGATCCTCTCGCAATAAGGTCTGCACGTGATCGTTGCACTTTCCGATCGTTGCACCAGCCTTCCTGAAATTGGCCGGAGACCAAGCGGGGGTGGGTGCTCTTATCGTATTTCGCTTGGCGTTTTTATCCCGCCTTATTTACGTTCTCCCTTTTTTCCTCTCTCTCTCTCTCTCTCTCTCTCTCTCTCTCTCTCTCTCTCTCTCTCTCATCCCCATACATAGCCCTGTCGTTGTCGTCGACATCGACGGCATGGCGACGGCGACGATAGCGACGATGACGAGGGAGGCCCGTTGTGCACAGACGACGCTGAATTATTTACAAACTTTAAAGCGCGGAGGTAAAACCGAGCCGACTACATTACGCTGTTCTAGAGCCAATGTAGATGATCCCGCTCCATTTTCAGTAAATGTTCATAGTTCGTAGTTTTCATCGCTCACGACATCCCCGAGGGCGAATTTACATCCGCTATGCCACACATATATGATCACGTTATGAAAGATGGACAGGGATGTGCAAGATTTATTTTACCTTAGAACAAGTTTTTGGATTACACAGATACTTATAGTCTCGTAAAAATTGTTTATTGCTCGCAACATTATATTACACAGTATTGAAATGTAAATTGCATTTCAGAGCCAAGTGAGTATCGTCTTTAAGACAATCAGCGCGTCGCGAGGCATTTGAAATTATCTCGTTTACGAGAATCACGAGAATTAAGACGGATTATCGCGGAGCATCAAAGAGAATCGTCGTCACTATTTGCGTCTGAGAGTCAAGACAATTCTCGGCATGTGGCAATTTCCCGTAATTTTCCTTCTATCACCGACGCGTCTGTTAGACGCCTGTATTATGAAGCATCCGTACGGTCGTTCACGTAACTCACTCTGGCGTCATTAATACCTGAGCATTTGCCGTACACCATCGTGCGGCGCTATAACGGCAGATCGATCCCATTTAGATCCCGGTCCGGTCAGCGAACTACGAGCTCCACTGCACCGAGATATCACGGGATTTTTGTCGGTAAAATCGGTAGGGAAGATGAGCTCCCGCCTATTCAGTGCCTTCGTCTTCCTCTCGATTCTTTCGCGAACAATGGGCGCGTATGCCGAATTTCCCCAGGGGTGAATCCGTCGAACTTAGAGTGTGTATTTTCTGCGTGATTTTATGCGGAACGATAGATCCGATTCGACGGGCGTAGTCGCGAGATTATGTTGAATATTAATAAAAAAAAAATGTAGACCAACCTGTCGGAAAGTCGAATGGAGGTCGAAAAGATTGACATTAATGTGTTTCTCGTGGATGTCATTCGATGTATTAAAGTACATTATTGTGACGTGGAGAGGATGTGTTATTTAAATAATTTTAACTTTCGGTGTCCTGAATATTTTACATATGCAGGATGCGAACGCCATTCCGGGCGTGTCTCACACACACAATATTCGTATACTAGAACCGGTGATGGTGTCATTTTGTCTCTGTTAATCATTTAAATTTTTTGTTGTACACAGTACAAAATATTAAAAATATGTGAATACGATATAAATAATTTTAATAATATGAATAATATCAAAATAATCCTTTACTGAAAATAAAGATAAAAATGATCAAATTTTCGACAATGGTATTCCAGCGGGATATCATCTAATGTTAACAAATTTGCGGAATTAAATGATGCGAATTTTTAACTGAATATGTCTATATATATATATATATATATATATATATATATATATACAAATGTATAAAAACGTAATTGTTTATTACTAAGATGATAGAAATTAAGCAACCAATTTTTTTAACTGAGACACTTGATGTAAATAATTTCTCTGAAGAATCTTCCTGGAATCATGCTACATTTTTATTTTTTTCTCAGGACATTTTGTATTCCATGAGCATCACGTGTTTCTTGCGGAAGGGCTTTGAGCAGCAACTCACTTTCTCGTCGTGCGAGAGGAAATCAACGCCGAACGTTCTCCCAGCTTTCCCCTCACGGACTTGTAAATCTTATTTTCCTAAAAGTCAAAGACGCAGGCAGCAACCGCACGAGGTAACGCCTCAGACATCATAGCTCCTTGATCTCCAGAATCTTTGACTACTTGCAGTTTCTGATAGTGTGATATTTTTGCGAAGTACAATGACTTGACGCCGTGGTTTGAATTTATGCAATAAATTATTATGCTTACTACTTACCATTAGAAATAATAAATTCTCGGTATCATAGCCATACAGGAAAAGATAGCCATAGGTTGTAATTTTTTCGTTAATTGCTAAATAGAGCGATTTTATGGTCATTCTAAAAGCCTATGATCCTCTTTTCCATATGATTATTTTGCTCGAGTTTACCCTATCATTTGAACGATGTGAAAGCGACGAGAGAAATTTTAGAGATCGTTCGGGCAACTCCACTTTGTCCGGTGATTTGTTCCGGATTTGACGCGGATTTTTCGAAAGGGACCTCCGGAGTGGAGAAAAAGTCTAGAAAAAGTGCGGAAAACGTCAAGTGAGATTTTTAGGTGTGGATAATGCGGGATTGATGTCGCGGCCTGGCTCTCTCCGGTGTAAACTTTCCGCGACTGAACTTCGCGATTCGGACGGAATCGAGTTAACGGAAATGCGGATGTCATGTCACGAGCCACAAAGTCGACATGCTGAAAGAATGAGATTCCCGTCGCGTTTCGATCTTTCTCTCTCTCTCTCTCTCTCTCTCTCACGCTCTCTCTCTCTCTCTCTCTGTAACGGCAGGCACGTAACGGGCGTATGTAACGTTGCGATTTCGCGTTGCTTTCTCGCTCAGAAAGAAAGTGTCAAGAGGTAATGTCAAGAGGAAGCAGGGAGTCTTTGCCTCCCTTCTATCCCTAAAGGTAAAAGAAAATAATTAACAGCGAGAATAAAGTGCTATAATGAGAGTACAACGTAGTAAACACAGTTAACAGAGCGCAATTAATTTTATCAAATAAAATAAGTACTTTTAAATAATATTCGTAATATATATGTTGCAAGCAATTTGATTAACTCGGGCATAATGCATAATGGCCTGCCAATATGCATAATACCTGCTTTAATAAAATAAGCATTATCCGTATTAACCGGCCATTGTGAGTGTCCGAATTAATCATATTGCCCGAAACATATATATAAATAATATTCGAACATTTTGACTCGTTTTGGAGTCTTCATCGGCGATAAACTTCACACGTCCTTCATTCTGCTAACAATCAGTTCTGAGTTGCAAAATCCAAAGTGGAATTTTTAATTATTAATTAGTTGGATATTAAAGAAAAATATTTTTTGAAAGGGATGAAAAGGAATTAAACTATGAGAATCATTTGTACAAAAAGTTAGATATTCATTGGCCAATGCGTAGCTCAGACATTTCCTAGCGTGGTGCGCCCTCGAAAAAAACTGGCTTTAATATAAAGTATCTCACTATGTTTTTGCTTTTGCGTGAAGATAAATTGTTTGCTCCGCCCTGACTTGAAATTTTGGATACGCCTATGAGCAACGTTATAGCGGGGAATATTTTGCGACTTCTTCGCTCCGCTCTGCTTCTTGAGTCCCAATCGCGGTATCTCTTCCGCCGCAAGTTCGTGCGATTCCACGCGATACTCCACCGTGTGCTCGGAATTAAGCGCCTTGCGGGGCCCGTTGTTCTAGGATTTCTGTGCGAAATGTATTACCGATGTTACAAAACCTGTTCTCTTCTCCCTTGTTCTCCCCCCTCTCCTCCCCCCCCTCTCTCTCTCTCTCTCAGGTCTCTCTGGCGCGCGAGCGTTTCCTTTACCAACCATCCTCTGCTGGGAGCTTTGCCGTATACACCGCAAAACCGCTTACCACGAATTGCAGTCTCGGCGTTACTCAACAAAAGCTTCCTCGCGCGGTACATGGGCCGCGAGTCGGGCGATATGCATACTTCATAAAGACGGAGTACATTGATTCGTTCATGCGTTGTCGCTGCAGCCACTGGAGTAAGACCTGCGGAAGTTCTCCTCTTAGTACGGCCTGCGTGAAATTAAGCGAAACGGACGATTGAACAGCGCGGAAGGGAAGACAAGGAGGGGTGCATTTTACTCCTCGCGGCGTACGAAGAAAGAGCCGAGTAAT
>NW_017305375.1:4693786-4704829 GCF_001594115.1 Trachymyrmex septentrionalis
ACAAGAAGGGGTGCATTTTACTCCTCGCGGCGTACGAAGAAAGAGCCGAGTAATAATGGCGAGCGTGAAATTATTTAAACGCGAACAAGCCGGATTGAGACTGGATTGAGACTCTGGGGGAGGCATAAATCGGGAATGAAGTTCCATAAAAAGATCACAAGTCCTGAGAAAGGATGTCCGACAATTGCAAGATTTAATTTTTCATTAGTCACTGCTCATTGACATTAGAGGGAAGGTAATATTAGAGGGAATGAGATATAGCGGAAATGTGAAACCGTATTGTCTCTATTTCCATTAACCGACTGTTAGCAAAAAATAACTCCAATTCTTAATCCTTATAGAACTGTCGATATGTAAATTTTATGTAAGCGAGGCCTATGCTATGTTTTCCATGGTTATTAAGAGATCTAGCTATGCCACAGTTAGGATAAGCGGAAAACAAGCTTTTAAAAATTCTGTTCGTTTTATATATCGATTTAGATCTCTTAGTGATTATTGTGATTAGTATTATAACAGACAGCGTGCTAAGTGATTCCAATTTTCAAGTAGTTTTGTGTTTTATATGTATATTTTATTTAAGAGGAAACATTGTGAATTACATATCTCATTTCAAGATTGAATTTGATAATGTGCTCATTCTTACTTCTTTCTTTTGGAATTACTAATTAGATTATTTTGTGCTTATAGAAAGGTTATAAATACAGATTATAAATATTTTGCCATTTAAAGTATAAAATGTAAAATTTTATGTTAAATTTTGTATTAGTTAAAAGTAGCTTTTTTTTCTATATACGTAAGATTTATGTTAATAGCAATACTACTAATAGCGATAGCATTCTAGAGTAAGTAATATCTATAATAGAAGCAATAAGTTTTAAGTGGCAAAAAATTGACCAATCATAATCGATTATTCTTCTTACATTCGACAGTGATTGGTCAATTTCTTATAGTTCAAAGCTTATTACGTATTCCTATTATAGACACCGTTTTATTTAAGTTTCGTTTATAATTCGCGCATAACGTCTGAAGTGTGAATTTTATAGGAAAAACATCTTTTCGCATGGTGTTTTTAGATTTCGCGTCGAAATATACTTGGCATTATCGTCTGCTTGATTCAGTTCTACTAAAACAAACAAAGTTTTTCTGGGCACACAGACTCAGTAATCAAATAAGCCAGACGAGATTTTCCGTAGAGAAGCTGAAAAACGTCGCGTCAACATCTCGACTGTCCCAGTTGTGCAGTATTTGCTTGCGCTCGACTTCGTACCTACCCTGTGCGATAGAAAATACGAACGTCCTTCTCGCAACACAGATCTCGTATTAACCTTATTACGGAATTTTCGTAGCATTTATTTTTTGCACGTCCCTTCGGATCTTTCTCGCTTGACTTTTTCCCCAAAGTTTCGCCCGAAACTTTCGCGCGCAAAGGTTTTACACGCGTGACCGATTTATAGCGGCAAAACTTTCGAGCTTATAATAAACGCGTTTTACCGCTACTAAACGTCCAGTTTGACTTATTCCCATAATATAACGCGGGCACGACGAAATCCGCGTTGCCTCTATTGAAGTTGCGACGAAGGGTAGGTGTAGATTATGCACGTACGAGAACATTCTCTTTAATTACGTGTCTCATGGTTAACAATTTTCCACATTTCGCCGGATCACGTGTGTTTCGATAAAGCTGATGATTCATTCTTTTCCAAATTTTGAAAGCGTTATCAAGTTTTGTACCGCCAACATTATAAATGAACAAAAACTTACTTTTCATCTAACTTCTCGTAAACTTTGATAAACTTCTTATTGGATAAGTCAGTTATCGAAATACTTTGTATCAAAATATAAAAAGCTGAGATAAAATGAGAAGTCTCGTCTTTGTAACGGATTAAAGTTTTGTTACGGAGAAATTGACTTTTATTTTGTATAATGATTGAATAATCAAAAATAATGATATTTCCAGAATGTTATAATCCAGACAGTATCATGTTCAAAACTGAGATATAAGATGTCTCAGAGACATCGTTAAGATTTCATCGTATCATAAGACGTTTTTTCAAAAGATGTCTTTAAGATGTCTCATTATATGTGTCAATTTTGGACACGATGCTGTCTGGATTATAACATTCTTTCTGAAGGAGATAAACGTTTATATATAATAGTATCGGAAACAATCCGCTTTAAAATAGTTAAGGCTGCTAGCCACTCGATCAATTATCTCAAATTGTGACGTCAAATGCGAGGAAACACATAAACATTTTTGCAAGATAGTCAAAATAGAGATATTTCAAATAAAACAAAACTTCCAATTAATAGAACAGACTTGTAAAAATAATCAATAAATAAACTCAAGTAATAGGCAAAGTCACAGTGACATAAACTATATTAATGAAATTTTCATCAAGTCTCAGTCAAAATGGTTATTTCGATATCATCGTGATAGTTGAGTGTTACTTGGGAACTGGATAAATTATACCGAAATTGTACTTAAAATAAAGTAAGCTATAGATCATCAAAATCAGAACTCAAGATAGTTTCTTAAAGGCTATAAAATAAAAATGAAAAAAAAAATTACAATTGATTGTATTAAGAATATACTTTTTTTGATATTATTTAATCAATCAATAATTTGTGTCAAATTAAAAAAACAGTTTGTCTCCTTTTCTGGAAAATTTAATTAGTTAACCGTTTGAGTCGTATCATTTAAAATTAGTAATATTTTACAAAAATTTTTATTATACGCTTTCTCCCTTTGGCGTCGCAATCGGACAATGAGAAGTAGTCGTGAATAGCCAGGAGCTTTAAATCCTTAATTTTTTGCGTTTGCAGAAACGAAAGAAGTTCATTTGTTTTCATTTCTCTTTTGCTAATAAATCTTTTTCCTCTCCTAGGTGAAAATCAAGTGATTAAATGTATTTCTCATGCACCGTGTAGGGGATATAATATTATTCGGATATCGCTGAACAACGCTCGCTCTTCTTCGCACTTCGGATGCACCCCTGGAGGAATCTCAGATTTCTGAAGATACATACATGTGTATATGTGCGGGCGTATATGTACGAGAGACGGCGGATGCATCGATCGATGCAATTATACGCTTCAGTCGCTTGCGATACAATAGATACGTGCCAAAAAAAGTAATGGATAAAAACAGATTTTAGAGATGGAATATCATGAATATCTAACTTTAATCAATGTAATTTCTCGCACCGCTTACGAACGCGATAATAATTAAAAACTTATCAATACGTGATGCGTTTTTACTTAATGAAATCATTGCCAAGGCGACTTGATTGTCTAACATGACGAACGCGAATGAGAATATTTTGCAATTTTTCCATAAACCATGCCAGTATTGCGCGTAATGAAAGGTGGACACAGAATGTGCTGTTAAAAATGCAAAACAATTAACTTTTTTGTTGTAACCCCATTAAACTGAATAAAGTAAACATGAACGAATTATTTTAATTACAAAATAATTATATATGACTGCGTGTACACACGAATAAATAATAATTAATAAATGATAAACAAATAAATAACATATTTTCCTCCCGCGATCGAATATATAGTGAATATCGAGTACAGTATAAAAAATGCAATAAAAGCACGAAATTTTAGTTAAATGTACGTGTATATGATAATGTCATGCATTAAACTTGGAATATAATAAGCTCACTTTTAGCAATTTTAAAATATTCATTTAAATGAAACTATAACGTAAGCATTTATATCTCACAAAATTTTTATTCCAGACAAATTCTGTTAAAAATCGTAGAAGTTTTTTCATCATTTTTTGTTTATAATCTCTCTTTTAATACTTTTTTATTGTTATAAATATTTTTTATGATTGAATTAATGTGGCGAGATTTAAAAAGACATAAGACAGGGAGCGTTATATTTCGCAATTTTGTACCAGTCTACAAAAATGGCTTAGACAATGTTCATTAAACGAAGCACAGAAGAATTGATAGCGACCGAGGAATATTTTTTTAGTTCATATCATCCTTTTTTTACAGTCGACGATTTGCAGACAGGTGGCACGAGAGCGTGCGATAACTCACGGTCCTTAATCTTTAAGCATCCTGTACTCCTGCTTAAGTTTTAATGGTCCTTTTTGGGTATCCTGTCAGCGATAAATAACGTCCGGCGACAAGCAGGAGGACGCGGGTACCGAAGAAATGGTTAAATTACGAAAAAAAAAATATATCTTTGTCCGCCGCGCTCGAACACACGGTGGAAGGATAGCCGCGGCGATAATAAAAAACCAATGACACTTACACACGATATAAATGCGATTGCTTTCTTAACCGATCGAACCCAAAGCAATATCGGTGCTTGATCGAAACCCCTGACGGGCACCTCCTTCCTCTCTCGCGCTCAACTAAACTAATTGCAAATTTCCGCGTTTTACCGGCGAGTTAATTAATTAGCTCACATTAATTACAGTTATACGAGAAATAATTACTCTCTTTTTACGGGCGACGTAAAAAGTAGTGTACAATCGTTCAGGAATGTTTGCCGCCGTCCTTACGCTCGACCAACCGGGATCGCCATCGGCGTCGTAAACGCGTGTTCTTAACGGTGAGTTTCAATTTCCTGGCCACGGGTCACCGCCCTTGCAATTCCGGAAGAACGAAACCGGGACGCGCTCAGCCTCTCGGAGTGCGCCCAGGAACAAATGAAATATGCAGAACGCTTCTACTTCGCGATCCACGGTCGACGCTGCTGGTAGGCGGACGCGCGGGGTGCGGCGACAGCGAAGAGGGGGTTAATTGCAAGGAAATACGATAAAGCAGACGGGAAGCGTTTCGTTGAGACGTTAGAAAATTTATACGAGACGTAGGATACCGGTTTAAAGAGGCAACCGCCTCCCATCGGTGGAGCGCGGACGCCGAAATAAACGAGAGCAAGCCGCACATATTACGAATTCCGATTGCACCTCTCGGGAGCCACAAGGCTTCCTGCAAACCTCGTTATTTTTGAAAATGTCTTGGCACTTCATCCAGTGGTGTGTCCCGTCGTTGATAATCGTTCTTACGCATATATAGATGATAGGCTTTTGAATGTTACCGCTATGAGTTTCGCGTTCGAATATTGGCATTCATTTTGACGCTCTTTTTCTGCGTCGAGCTTTATCTGTTGATGCGCAATCTGCGGCTCATCTATGAACTTTGTGCAGCTAGCTGACTTATAGTAAAAAAGAATTATATTTATTAAGAAGTATATATTTTCTATTTTAGGCAAACAAAAATAAATATTATGTGATCCGAAAGATTTTTATCAATTAAAGAAAAATGGCTTTCTGAAAATGACCTTTAAAAATCGCATTATTGTTCTATGTGATAAATTAAAAAAATTTGTTCGTAAGTCTATAATATAAAATAACATAGAATGAAAAACGTATACCTAATTTTAATCCAATCTATTTTTCGCAAATGCAATTTTGCTTTGATTAAATATCTTATCCTTAATTTCATCTAATCTCATCTAACATAAATCGAGGAATTTTTAGATATCATTTGGATAAATTTATGGAGACATAATTTGCCAATTTATAATCGCGTATGAATGTTTGAAGAATTATGCGATAGTCTATCTCAAGATATTACATCGATTTCAATTTAAAATAAGACTGCAAAGAGTTAAAATTTGTTTAATTGAAAAATTAAAGAAAAATTTTAAAGAAATGATTCAAGAATAGATAGAAAAAGAATATATTAGGATTATGAATAAAAATTTGTTTGATTAATAAAGAAAAATAATATTTAGATCTCTCATTTCTTAATCGATTTTTTCGATACAATTTTATCCATTCTTGTTCAAATAATTCCTTTTAAAAGATGTTTTTGCATATACTGTAAAATTTTCATATCGCTGACTTATCCTTTGAAACTACACCGATCAAGAAAAATCGATACAAAAGCGATAAAAAATTCCATGCAGCTTACCGTTAATAAATTATCTTCATCCTGTTCTTTGTGACGGCAGGCCCGATGGTGATAGAGATTGCTTCGTATTCGTATTCATCTGCCGAAAAGTTGTCAATTTATATCCACCGATACACCGATGGATCTGTGGGTGATTCAGAAGCCGGTGGAACTTTAAATCGGCCGATATCGCCGATTGAAATTAATATATTCTACAAATCAATCCCGTTTCCGATGTAAGCCATACTATTGGAAGTCTATATACCACGTAACGTGATAGAGAAACGTAATCCTCATCGTGCATTTAGAGTATACCTCTGCAAAATCGAAGACTTCGACCAGTTAGTGGTAAAGGTCCGCGAGAGGAAAGATGGCAGGACAGAGAACTGCCGGGCTAGAGATACTCAAACCAGCGATTGAGCATCATATGTTTAGTCCATCATATTTTTCAGGACCTGCTTAAGATGAATGTATCTATCCCATTCTATTTTAAGCAGATCCTGAAAAATATGGTGGACCAAATGTATGGTATCTAATTTCTTACTTGAGGGATCTCTATAAGTGCTCTGGCATCATTTCTTTTTCCTAAGAGAACCTAAAGGAGAGAAACGTCAATAGAGTCATGTGACTCTACCTGCGATTGGAGTAATTTTTTCTCAACAGCACAAGATTTATGATTGGCTGGAATAATTCTTGTTCAAAGTTGCACGATGAGTCGACACCTCTCTCCTTTAGATTTATATTTCCATTCAAGTGGACTAATCACGAACTGATCATAAGAGAGTCATTTTTGATGGTAGAAAATCTTCTAGCAATTCGTATTAATCAGAGCGAGATAGTATCTTTTTTTCTCTCGCAAGATTTTGTTAAAATGAACATGTTCTTACGGCCAATTAAAGGGCCTCTGTCACATCCAAGTGATTCGGATTATTTTATCCTTGTTTAACATTCTACGAACAACAAGGATAAAATGATATCTAAGGTAGCTCTCGGGAATTAGAATCGCGCTCTATGTAGGTTTTTTTTTTATTCTTCCTCTAGATATGGGGAGTTTCGTAGGTAAGAAAAACTTGGGCTAGTTATGATTCAATCTCGGCGATATCGGCTCTGGACGGATTAACACGTCCCACGTCGTTCGCTCGCGCGCTCGCGCCAGCAGCGGCAGCCGCGCGGGAGATGAAAAACACCTGATTACAAAAGAATTTGCATTTTTATTACAGTGACGTACGTATATGTTACAGTACACAGTGTGTAACGAGAACGCGCATACATCCATGATAGACCTCGCGCTACGCCGATTTCGTCAATCCGCGCGAGATTCGCTCTCCTTCTCTCCCCGGACTCTCTTCTCCTGTCGTCATCGACCTACGGCCGGGAAACGGGAGCTCTTCTCTCGCCGATCCCGAACGATCCGGTAATGCGATAACGAACTACCGTCGAACGCGTCCGTCGAGCAGCTACGTTTCTCGCAGCGTTGAATTTTTATAACGATTTTTCATAACGAGCTCGCTGGATATCGTATGTCGCCTCGATAATCATTTCGTCGCCCCGTCGAAACGCAAATGCGCGGGACTCGCGTCGATATTAAAAATTCCTCTGCATTAAACGCGACATTTTCGTTGCATTTGCGGTTTTAATGCTCGGCGCGGTGATTATATTCTGGTTATTGGCGATATCGAGCGAGTCAATCTGTCGATCTAAATTGAATCTCGAAAAAAAACGCACCATCCGCGCGCGTCATTCATTCCTAATGGAAAATGCGTTACATCGGTCCATCGCGTACCGATACTGCGATAAAAGTTCTGATGGATCCGGCATCATTGGCCTCCTGAAAATCGAGAGAGGATCGACGCGCCGATGCTAATTCAACTACTATTGTTGCTTCGCTATTTAAGAGATCATCAGAATTTTTACGATAATAACCCTTGGTGATATCGACATCCTTAGCCACTGAATACATAATTGCCCGATACTGTGTATCTATATACAATCGTTTCACGTATATTTATAGATTCTAAACACGACCCTCAGAACGTCACCTTAATCGTCGATTCTCCGATAGTTGCTAGCGTTCAGACACAAATATTTGACCTAGAAGAGATACACAAAAATTGAAAATAGACTCGTGTATAATTTTAATATTTGACCTATCTGCGCGTCTTTATTAATCGTCTACAGACGTTAGCAGAATATCATATTTTTTTGACTAATAAACAAAGTATATGGTTTATTTTCGAGTTGGAAGAATTTATTCGCGTGCGGCAAATAGGTACAATAAAAAAATTATTCATATCATGATGTTCGCTGAAAGAAATGTTTATTTGATGCTCTCCATTTGGTGATACGAGTGTCATTCTACAAGAAAGGTAGAATGATGTTTGTGTTGACTCGAGTCATTAAATAGAAAGCATCCAACTATCGAATGCTCGCGTATCTTATACTTTACAAACTCGTGCTGGAACGCTAATCGGACGTAGAATGCCAAGTAGCAAGCAGACGTTATTGTTGCCATTTTTGACGTTGCGTAACATTTATGACGTCAAAATATCGTCAAAATTTGACTTTGACTTGCTACCTGGAATGTAGCTTCTTTTAAATTTACACTTTTTTTTTTTACAACTGTTACCCTCTCATCGCCAGAGAATCTGAAATCCGCACAATCGATCGTTCGCAGGGATTGGCAATTTTTCCCCTCCGTCCCGTCGCTCCGATGATCTGCACGCGGCCCAATCGGAAATTGATGGTACCGTCGTACCGCGGGCGTTCACCGCAAAATGGCGCGCCATTTCGCGAGATCGGCGCGCGTGTGACGTTCTAAACCGCGCGGTTTGCCGAGCCATTAAGAAAACACAATAGCCACTTCACACCCGTCCGATCTCATTCGCATGCGGCGGCCCTGGGGGTGAGGGGGGGGGAGGAGGAGGCGGAACGTAATAACGCAGTGTTTAGTCGTAAATCGTTCAGCAAATGCGTGTCGTGTGTTACACGGAAGCAAAAGTTCATCTATCGTTTATTCCCCCCCCCCCCCACCCTCCCCCCGTTGTCATTTATAGCTGTCATGAAGCACGCGCGAATTTCGAGATCGTGTTGCATACACTCCTCAAAATTTCATATTTCTTGAAGAAGACTGAACGTCAAGCCTGAGACACCATTGAAAAGCACAGGCAACAGGAACAGGGAATGATACATTTCAACCTATCAGAAATTGTGCTGTATACTTTTGGTACATACACACTTTTTGATTGAAATCTGTTATTCTCTGTTTCTATCGTTTGTGATTTGGAATTGTGTTTCAAGCTTTATATATTGTAAAGAGAACTGTTTCCTCCTCCTCCAAAGCACTGTTCGCCGTCCGCGAATTCGATCGATTTCTTTTGCGGATAAAATGACACTCATTATGTTCAAGATAGCTTCATGTATCTGCCTGATGTCGATATATTTTATGTTCTATGTATGTACATATACGATATACGCGACTTTCGTCTGTCAGACCGCGCGTATTGATTTGGAATACTTCACATTATCTCAATCCAATAAAGACCTAAAGCAAAATTTGATAGCGGTTTGGTCAAATTTGACGTACTTTTTTAAAAATTGTCTTCATCGCAAAGATTAGAGAGTACGATATTTCTCGTCTTGTTCAAAATTTATAAGATTTTTTCAAGAGTATATGAGAACTGCACGTGTAGCGAACGTCGTTCGTACATTATCGAAATCAATTTTCTGTTCTGTACAATTCTTACGAGACGTTTCATCCGCTCGTTCGCGATCGTTCGATACGATGCCACGTGAAGTGATTAAAGCTACTTGGAACCGAATTCAGACTCGTAGAAAATCCTTTATAAAATGTTCTGTTACTTTAATAAAGATTCCCATTCGCTCGTGCATTCACTCGCGTACACGCATACTCACTCGCTTAAACTCTTCGTTGCCATTAACGCGGAGATCTGGCATGACCAGTTTTTTTTTTGGTAGTGATACTTCTCGAAAATGACGCTCTTCATCGAGCATTCGTCGTCGAGTCAATTATAGCACTTTCAGCGCTTATCACTTGAGCGCACAACACTGCTAATTGCGACAATTTATCAGTTTATAAAACAGTTCGGCGTTCGTGCCGAAAATTCGACATTGTCCGTTTGAGGCTCTCTGATGCGTGAACTCGAAACTTCCACGAGTCGGGGAGGCCTTCGAACCAGTTAACATGCTCGGATTGCTCGAGCTTTGCTTACACGTTCGAAACCTCCACGAGTCGGGAGTTCCGCGGCTTTTCTCATACATTCAGCGTGGTGTTGTTGATGAAGTTCGTGTGCTGACCGTCCTGGCTGGTTTGCCTGGCAGCGGTGTGGCCGGTTTCGCCGCTCTGTATGCTGAAGTGTCTATACGATATGTACTCCGGCGGTATCGGTTGCTGTTCCCTCTTAACTGCCTCCCGTTGCTTCTTCACTTTGAGGTAACCCAAGACAGATACCAGCAGGAGGAAAACAATGAAGCCCATGCAACAACCTACTATCAGGCCTAACCGTCTCGTCAAGAAGTTGCTGACACTACCAACGTCGCCCATGGCCGAGCCGTCGCTGCTAATTATTGCATCTGGCGCGTCCAATGTCTTCACCTCGGTGCAACGGCTGGTCGAGGAATCCGTCATCTGCGAGCTCGGTGTGGACGCGAGTATTTCGACCTGCGTGAAATTGAGCTGCTCCATCGGGCCATCTTCCATCCGTGACGTCATCCAATTACCAAGACCGAATACACAGATCAGGTAGCGGATATTCGGCAACAGTTTCGACAGTTTCACTGAGCGCGCGTTTGGCTCGAGTATTTTGGCACGTACCTAGAATTTAGAGTGATAAAAGTGACCCTTACATTTTCGAGGACTTTGAATAAATTTAGAAGAAAGTGACATATTAAAGTGTATAAAAAATTCAATTTTTATAAATATATATAAAAAATGTTCTGTAGCTCTTTATTTATTTTTATTGACTAAGAAAAAAAGCATTAATAAATCAAATAAATAAAGAACCGGTCGAGAATTTTAATGATATTATTAATTTCAATAATTTCATTAAGAGTTAATGAAACTCTTAATGGAGTTAATGAAATCAATAATATTTCTATAAAA
>NW_017305375.1:4705015-4731063 GCF_001594115.1 Trachymyrmex septentrionalis
TATATATATATATACATATATACAATATATACATATATATAAGTATATAAATACAAATCAAATAAGTATACAAAAATATGTGTGCGTGTGTGTATAGATTATATATATATATGCTGTAAAGAATTTCCTTTTTTCCGTCGCTGAAATAACGTGACGCAAAATTCTCGCCTGCGGAATAACGAGTGCATAGCGATGAGCATACCGCCATTATCCTGCTGTAATTACTAAAAATGGATAAATTCGATTTCTTTCGGAGTGACGAAAATACTTAATCCGGGCGAAACGCCGCGTCGCTTTTTTGCGCGCTCCCACCGATCGATCAGCGAGGACAGTGTCGGATGTGACGGCACGTTTTTGTGAAGGATGAGCTACAGCTTCGTCGAGAGAGAGAGAAAGAGAAGGATAGACAGCGGGGTACTCGGCTATATCGATTGAATCAAACGCCGTTTACACTTTACATTTTATCCGCTCCACCCGTTCGATTTATGCTTCGTGTTGTACCCGTGCTCGCTTTTTAGTGACGACATCGCCATGTGCGCTACACACAATGAGAGTGTCTGTTTTTCGGTACCTCGTCGAATTTTTTATCCAGGGCGTGATAGGCCACCTGGTAGCCACGCAGGCCAGAATGATTCCTGCTCTGCCATGATACCAGGACGGAGAAGGGCTGGATGTCCTGAATAGCCAATTTCAGGACCAGGGGCGCGGTGCAGAAGGCGTGAGGGTCCAGATCCAGGAAGACTAGTCCGCGCAGCTCTGGCGGTTGCTCGCATCTCAACAGACCGCCGTCCACATCGTTCATTCTTAGTCCACCCCCGCGATTTCGGTTCATCCCTCCGCCAACCAGCTTCTGGTGGTCGCGCAGCCATTCCCAAAGCTCCTGGGACTCGCAGTCGCAGTGCAGTGGATTCTCTGCGCGGATTTTAATGTCTGTGATTATCTTATGAAAGAGTCTGATCTCAACGTTTTATAGGTCTATCGGGCATTCGTTTCGGTGGTCTTTGCGAAAAGTTTTATCGCGCTACGACGTCATGATCACCACGAAAATCTTGCGAATTATGAAATCTCGGAGTATTTGAATTTGCCGTAAGCACTACGACGGTTACGGCAACCTGAATCACCGTGACTCTATAGCCGTTCCCCGCGGCTGAATAGCACATGATGTTTTGTAACGTTGCTCGTGATTGTGTGCTCTGTGTTCATATCGTTCACTCGACGTCGAGGAGTTCCGAGTGTAACTACCCGGCGGGGCTATTTTCGACTATGAGTCGAATTTGCTCGCATGCGAAGATATACCGGTAGTGAGTTTTGCATGCGACCAATCATCTCACCGGCTGAGATTGCTATTGTCGAACATAACGCGATACGATCCGTGTGAATGGCGTTATGTGTGCTTATATTATTACGTGCAAGTAATATCGTCAAATGTAAGAGAATTTTTTCATGCAATAAACGACCGAATAACTCTCAAAACGTACAAATACTTTATATAGGAAATGATTACAGAATGTGGCTCTGAGAAAAGCTGAAGATAACTTGCAAGAAAACACAGGGAAACGTTCTCTTTCTAATTTGATGAGCTTTTAGAAATATAAATTTTTTATACGAGCTCATGCACGCTTTTAGGAGGTAAAATACTGAATCGATTAGTTTTTTGTTGCGAATAATTGACAAAACTATAAGAGGTGAAAAAATCGTTTTAAATAAAAAAAAATTTTTATTTATTATAAAAAATAAAAATAAAAAAGTTTTGTATTATATATATATACTAATATATTATATATAATAAAGTATTTTCAAAACCACTTAATTTTGACTTCGAAACATTTTTTTCATTTTTTAGTGTCGATTTTTGCTTAAAAATAATCGATTTTTGTCAAAGAAGTACCTAAAGTTCATTCTCTAAAAGTGCATATATAAAATGTGTATATATAAAAAAATACTCTTCATTTCAGCGTAGACAATATATTAAAAATTTATCAAAATTGGAGGGAAATACTTCCCTATGTTTTGTTATTAGTATGTGTTAGTATGTTCTATTACTATTTTAAGATTTTATGTTAATAAATTATATGTTTTTCACCTTTATTTTGTTCGTTCAATTGATCTTTTGTTTGTATTTATCTCTTAAAAAAGTGAGAATTGGAAAGATAAATACAGAGAGTTTATCTTATAAAAATTTAAATAGATCATAATAAAGACATCATGTCACGCGGTTTCTTTTTATATAATTATTTTCGCAATTTCTTATAAATTGTAAGCGGATAAATTCTCAACATAAATGCGTAATATGGTGAAATCGAAACAAATATAAATACAATAATAAATCTTACCCTCGGCCCGTAAACTCCGTATTTGCGTTTCAAGTGGTCGAAAGGCATTCAGCGGTAAGTTCGCTAAGTAGTTTCTACTTAGATCTAAAATCCTGAGCTTCTTCAGCGGTTTGAACGCATCTGGGGAGATCGACGATATCCAGTTGCCGTAGAGGTGTAGTTCAGCTAAATTCTCCAAATGTTGGAACGTGCCCTTTCCCACTCCGCTTATCTGATTGTACGAAAGATCGAGCACCTGCAAAGCTTTAAGGTCAGGTGGAAAGTCCTCGAGCTCTTTTAAACGATTGTGCGTGAGATTCAGCAGTCTGAGGTGTTCTAACCCCTTCAATCTTTCTTGCGGTAATAACTCCAGTTCATTGATACTAAGATCCAAGGTAAGTAAATTCGAGAGGCTGCGAAATGCACTAGGCGACACTCTAGATATCATATTACTACCCATGAAGAGGTGCATCAACGCGGGAAACGCCTCGAAGTCTTGGCTCGTAACTATTGTTAAGTTCGTCCCGGAGATGTGAATTTCCTGAAGAGCCGGATACTTCGCCTCCGAGCTGATCTCGTGTATTCTCACGAGAGGATTAGCCGTGACGTTTAGCCAGGTTAGACCAGGTATATTTTGCGCCGAGAGTGCAACGGCAGGTATTTGCCGAAACTTATTAGCTGCGAGCTCGATCTTCCGCAGCATATTCGAGCGGGCGAAGAAATTTGCCGGAAGAGCCGTTAAGTGATTGTGACTCAGATCCACGGATATCAGACGGGAGAAATTGACAGAGGCGAAACCGATGAGAGACGCAATGTTATTGCCGCGTAGGTCGAGTTCCCGTAAACTGGTCAATCCGTTTAATCGCGACATATCCACGCGGTGAAGAACGTTGTTGGCTAGAGAGAGAAATTCTATCGTGGTGGCGTTCGCGAACACATCGTATGGAACCTCCTGGAACCTGTTGCCATCAAGCTTGACTTCCTTGAGAGCTTCGAGCCCCAGGAACAGTGTTGCTGGCAGTACCCTGAGTAAATTGTTGCTGAGCAATAGCTTCCCCAGATTCTTATTCTTTGAAAATATTTCGGCTGGCATTCTGTAAATTTGCGACGAGTCCATCGCCAGATGTTGAAGAGATGGCAAACCGTCCAAGGAGTTCGCGTTAATTTGACTGAAGTTGTTGTACGATATTCTTAAAACTCTTAATCCTGGTATATCTAGGCGGTCTAATGCCATGGCAGTGAAATGATTGTGCTCGAGATTTAATTCGTAGAGATTATTCAGTCCGCGAAAGGCACCGTTCTCGATCACGCTGACGGTGCAATTTTTCAAGTTGAGTGTTCTGATTGGCAATCCCTCCTGGAAGATCTTATCGTGTAGCACGTTCAAGTGATTGTTAGCCAGATCGAGGATGCGCAGTCTTTTGAGGGCCGTCAAGGCGTAAGGATCTAAACGGCGTAAACCGTTGTCCTGCAGGTAGAGCTCTTCTAGCTCGTGGAGCTCCGAAAATGTCTTTACGGTCACGTGGCTTAATCGGTTCATACTGAGCTCCAAAAATTTAAGTGCTTGCATTGGTTTGAAAGCGGTGTCTTCTATCCGCGAGATAGAATTATTCGTGAGATACAGACGTTCGACCAGCAACAGGTCTCGGAACAATGGGGCTTGAAGACGAGTCAGCCTATTATGTCCGAGCCACATGATCCTGACCGAGGCCTGGCCCCTTAATGAGTCATTGTGTAGGACGCCGAGTCCATTGTTGTCTAGCTGAATAGAAACCAAAGAGCTACCGCTGTTTTCACTCTGACCGACGTCGTTCGACACTTGGAACACATCACCGAGCACCGCTAGAAGATTGCCCTGCAGATTCACATGTTGCAGACTGTGTAGGGATCTCAGCGCGCCGGTTTCCATGTCCGTGATGGCGTTGTTTTGCAAATGCAACTCAAGGAGCGACGGCAACGGCGCAAACACGCCACGTTTCACCTCGGTGATCTGATTATCCTGTAGCCGGAGCTCGCGCAGCTGCTTCGCTTTGGCAAACGTGCCCACTTCAAGCTCGCGGATGTTATTACCGTCTAATGACAGAGTCGAGAGGTTTTCGCAGTGCTCGAGAAAATCACGCGGCACTTTCTCTATGTAATTTCCGCTTAAATGTAGCTGTGCTAATTGACCGAGAGTCGCCAGGCCGCGCGCATCGATCCTTCTGATGGCGTTTTGTTGGAGATACACGACCGAAAGGCTCGTGCTACCGGCGAATGTTTCCGCCGGTATTTCGAGAATGTTATTCTCCGCCAGGAAGAGCTCCTTCAACTCGGGCAGCCTCGAGAACACGCCCCGGATATAGTGTATGTGATTGTGGCTGAGATCGATCGACCTGAGCTTTTGATTGGCACGGAAGGTGGCCACGTCAAGAAACACGATCTTGTTGTGGCTAAGGTCTATCGACTCGAGATCGATCAACGATATAAAGGCATCCTTGTCGACCGACTCGACCGCGTTGTAATAAAGCGAGAGGGTCTTTAGGGACGGACAGCAGCGAAAGCAATTGAGCGGAATGTCCTTGAAATTGTTGCTACTGAGATCGAGGAAGTTTAAGGCGTCTAGCCTGGAATAGCCATCCTCCGGGAGCTGGGATATCTCGTTCCAAGCGAGCCTCAAGGACGTGAGATGTTCTAATCTTCTTAAGGATGTCATGGGGAATACTCTGATCTTGTTCTCCGCTAGATCCAGATCCTTTAAAGTGCCCTCGAGTCCAGCAAAGGCGTACTCGGAAATTTTCATGATTTGATTACCCTTCAGGTTCAGTTTAATTAATGCGAGTCCAAAGAAACTGAAGCTAGGCAGCTCGTAAACGAGGTTGGCCTCCAGGTCCAACGCTTTGAGTAGGCTCAGCGAAGCCATAGCCTTTTGAGGTACGTGAGGTAGTCGACCGGATACGAGTGCCAAGGATTCCAGGCTTTTACTGAGTCGCGTAAAAGCATCCTCGCTTATTTCGCGGATCGCGGAATGCGATATTTGCAGATGCCTAATTTGCGAGCCTGCCGGGAAAGCGGCGGACCGAAGTTCCTCTACTTTCCGATCCAATTCGTACACGCTCAATGATTGAACGAGCGCCCCTAGAACAATTCCGAGATATTTCAGTTAAAGTCACTGATACGCTTTCAAAGTTACAATTACGAGATGCAATCGGTTAAATTCTTCTTTCCATTTTTGGTATTTTTTTATCGGATACTAGTAAATATTTGATCGAATATCGATAAGTATAAATAAAAGGACAAATCATGTTTTCAATAAATATACGTGTTATGAGAATTTTTATCATTAGAAACCGGAAATCTGCAAAATATAAAACGTAACACAAGTAGCACAGAATTTAAATACATAAATAGTTTTAGAAGTCTTTCTTTTATGAAAATATATAAGATTAAAGAAGAACGAGTATTAATAAATTGCGTTATCTTCTTAAATGTAGCGGATTAATCTAAAATATTTTCTACTAGGTAAGAAAAATTAAACGTTTTTACAAAAGGGGTACTCCAAAAATATGTTATTTTAAGATCTTAGTAGATTTAAATGTTAAGCTGTTCGACATTTGAAAACTGACAGCTAAGAAAACACAAAAAAAGAATAGAAATCTAAAGAAACGAAATCTAAAAAGGTATGTAGCTTATTCATCATTTGCTGATACTAAAACGATCTCTCGAGTTTTTCCGTTTTTGTTTTTTATTTTGTGCCACAGCTGTTCCCGTACAACGTTACCATCGTTTTACGTAGGTACGTATCGCTATACAGTGGCTGTTTCTACTTATGTATGCGAGCGAAATACGTGTTCTCCCCGATCCCCGCTTTTTGCGTGTTGTATCATGGACGGTTTACCTTCCTCGCCGGCGGCATGTATCACGCCGGACAAAGCGTTCCTGAGGGACTCCTCGGTGGCACCTGCGCACTCCAGGAACAGACCGCCGTTTTCGAAGTTGTAACACGGGCATCCGGGTATTGTGTCCGGCGGTGGACACTTAGCACCCCTTGCTTCCTGCGTCGCCATGCAAGCCGCCAGGATCACCGAGTAGATGATACGGAAGCTGTCCCGACGGTGATTCCACCGTCGATTGTCACGTTCTCTGCACGACGGGGTCGACGGTTGTCGCCACTTTCGCCTAGTTCGTGGCCGCGTCGTCCACATATTATTATTATCGCACCGCTTCGTTCCCGGCTCGTCCCGATTCGTTCATCGTTTCTCACGCCGACACTCGGTTCTTCGCACCGCCGCGGCTTCTGCGAACAATGAGAGACATCGTCGGAATGAAATTGGACGTGAACACGGGACGAAGCTCGCTATCGTCATCGCAAATACACGCTTGGATACATCGTTCACATATAAAGGCTCTTGAGATATCGAGAGTGCCTAGAAATGCTTCACGGATTGAATGATACCATTTTTATCCGATTCGTCATCGACATAAATGAGACTCTCTTCAGCTTTAGACTCTATCAGACTTAATATCGAGATATTCTGAATGATTCTTGATAGCAATAGAAAAGACTGTAAAATGTTTAAGAATACATAAAAAGAAGAAAATCATAAAACAAAAGGATTTTACATATTCTGTTGCTAGATCTTAATAAATTTTAATATTTTTTATTATATCAATCACAGATCAGCTTACATACTCGGGTACTTAAAAAGAATCTATAATCTATCTATAATCTCAAAATGTGTTTGACCTGATGTACCGTTTCCTGTATTGGAAAACTATAATATTTAAACTGTTTTCTTTTTTTTTTTTCAGAAGAAATCGTTCTTTTTAATTCGTTAAGTACACAAATTTATCTTTCTTTCTTTGGTTACAGTAATAAAAGGGATCTCGAATCCCACGTATTTTCTTTTCAGCAATTGCCATTGCTTGCCTTACCTATCGTTTGGCTACAGAAAAATATGGTTATCCTACTTTCGACGAACTGAAACGTGTACATACATATATTTTCTGGACGAACCTCAATTTTCAACAGGACAAGGTTCAATCCCACGGGACTGAAAAGCCGATGGATAACGTCCTAAAAAAAAGGAAGTATAAAGAGGGAGAGAGAGAGAGAGAAAGAGAGAAAGCGAAGTCAACAGCATCGTTGGTCACTGGGCTCCTGGTCTCGGTGTGTCTCGTTCAAAAGATACCGATCCTGAAGATCAGTCGACCGACGGTCGTAATTTAATGCCCGCAGTAAATCAACGTAGCTCGGGGATGCTGTCACATACCCGCGTGACCCGTTACGATCGGAAAAATATGACCGGATTGGGCGGTTGCCAGATGGTGTCTTAAGATGGTGTCCGGGTCGCGACGTGGGGCGGTCGGGGGAGTCACGTGTGGGGATATGATCGAGAATACGAAGTGGTAAATGGACGCCGATTTCCGTCGTGCTACACCTTGTACGGCACGTCATTCTTCGGATAACTTTGTTAGGGCCGTGCTTGCAACTGGGGGTAACGTTAGGTCATTGGCTGCACCGCTGTAGTAGAAAAATCAATATGCCCTCGCGACTCCTACGCCAGGAGATTTTATTTTTTAATCCATTTGTGCGTATCGCGAGTTCCTACTTGGGCTCTTCCCTTCAACCCTTTCTTCTCTTTACTTCCCGTAAAATTCCGTATTCCAAAGTGATCATTTCAGATATTCTCTTGTTCGCATCCCTATTAATTAATTCACTATACTTTCGCGAGAGATACGCGATTCATTATTTCTGCTTGGAATTAAAGCAGTTAATTAAATTTCATCCTAATTAGGTGACAGGCTAATTATGTAGTTTACATTACGTGGTTGAATTATATTAAGCTACATCTAGTTCTCTATTGTTTAAACAGAATTTAAAAAAATTACAACGAGGAAGTAATCAAATTGTAGAGTCAAGAAATTATCTACTTGGTTTATGCTGCTGATGTTAAAATATTAATATTAATATATGTTGACGTTGAAAGATTAATCATAACGCGCGCACAATAAAAAAATTATATAAATACACGTGTAGAACACCCAGCTGTGAGGTTTATGAATCTACTAGAAATGAGTATACACAATCATTTCCCTCTCGTGTCATACTTTAAAAATATTTTCGTCAATATAATGTATTTTTTTAACTTTTTGTTGTAATTTAGTTTTATCAACTTCAAGAAAAAGTTTCTATGCATATTTCTGTCTATGCGTATTTTTGATTTGTATTTTGTCATAAATTAGTTATCTGATAAAATGACGTTTCAGGATTATCACAAAAAATAAATTTTCTTGACTTTTGCAGGTTTTCCAGATAAAAATGGAAAATTTTCCAATATAAAATACTCGTATGTAGATTTTAACACATTTAAAGTCAAGAATTGTAAGAAAGCCAGCATATATTATTAAAAGCATCGCAAAAATGGTTAGTAGCACACTAAAATTTTGGGCGCAAATTCAAGCCAAAATCAAATAAATTAGTATTGGAAAAAGAATGCAGTTATGAAAAAGGGCGCTCAAATAACAATACTGAATAAAATATAAATTTTAATTATTTTATTAAAATCGTTTAAAGCGTGCGAGTTTTGAACGTATTTCACTATAAACGTCAGATATAATATTAAACAATTATAACAATTATCTAGAATACGAGTTTTAAGGAAATTGTGAACAAATTTCAAAATCCCAGATTTTTTTATATTTTCCCCTGACTTTCCCCGATTTTCCATTACCAATTTCAATTTCCTTACCTTTTTGTGATTTTTCCCGGTTTTCTAGGTTTGTGGCAACTTTATGTTTATATTACAACTTTATATTTATATACATACAAGATTCTGCAAATGTTTTATAAATATGAATCTAATTCTGAATTCTTTACAGATATAAAAATGACATAACACTATACTTAATGATAAGTCATTGAATGTTTTTTTTATTTTTCCACACATTTCTCTTCAAATCTGTTATAATTCATAATTTTATAATTATTTAAAGTCAGACGTGTCATGTAACATTTAATTGAGACTTAATTTAAGGATTTTATTTTTGATTTTAAAGTTATATGATATCACGACAATCTGTCATAATATCGTAATGTATAATAGTGCTTGGTTTAGTTGTGATAAAGATGATAAAATATATCTCATTATGCGGAAATAGATTAGAGTTGAGTCGTTTCTCAAATTCCTAATTTACAAAAACTTGCAAAAGATAAGAAAAGCACAAAACAAAATGAAATGCTTGTGTTGCCGCTGCTTCGAAAGTAGAGCTTACGTATCATTATAAATTCTAAGAGGTATGCATATCTTTGTAATATATTGGATCGAATCGTAAGGTCGAACTTTGTCGTTTGCAAGCATGAAAGTTGTTTCACGCTGTAACTTCACCCGTTGCTCTTGTTTCCGAACCGAGAAATCTTCCGTGTACTCGACGTTTTACTCCCGAAGGACTTGGCGCAATATTTGCATAGCGTTACGTAATGCCGCGGCATTCGGCAGGTTTGTGAATCTACTGGAAACGAGTATACACAATCATTTTTCTCTTATGTCACATGTTAAAAATGTTTTTGTCAATATGATGTATTTTTGTTAACTTTTTATTGCAATTTAGCTTTATCAATTTAAAAAAAAAAGTTTCTTTATAAGCATATTTTTAATCCGTATCTTTATTATTTTATTTCTATTTATTCTAAGAATATTTATATTGGATAAAAGAACACAAATCCACAGTTCGTGAAATTCACACACACACATATATTCGTATAAAAGCTCAAATATTATAATTCAAGCTGTCACTTTGGCGTGATACTTATTAGTCGCTTGATTTGTCTGTGCTAAATTAAGTTGGAGATGAATTAAATTTAGATAACTGTATTTCGAATAATTAAATTTATAATAGGAAATGGAAAAGTGGATCAAAACCAAAGAAGAGTTTGAATAAGATTAAATAAGAAAGGTACATACAAAAAGATATATATTTACAAAGTTCAAAAGCGAACTTGTTCTAAATAAACTTATTATTGTTATATTAATGTCATAATATATGTCAATACGAAAATAAACAAACAATTTTATGTAAAAAATATAAAGTTTGACTTACAAAAAGTTAAAAATACATTAAGAAATTTGGACCAGTAATTAAGATTTCCAATTGTAACATTTTAATTGAGATAAGATCTAAATTTGTTAAACAATTTCGAAAAACGATCAATAGAAGCTATAAGATTCGTATATTGAGAAACAAAATGATTTCAATTACAATAATTTAATTATAATTTATAATCATTTTCGATGCGAATCGTATATATGTATATATTCTTGGTAAAACTAAATGTAATTATTATTATCAACGTTACAGCAATAATAACTGTAAAAATGAAATTTCTAACTGTAATTATTTTATAATGTAATTATAGTCACAAATATCAAGCATTTTTTCCTCAGTATATGTGTTATGATTATGTAATCTTCAACTTCCAGATCAGTTGCGCAGAATTTTTGGGGAATTGCCGAACTCGTATTTGACATTTCACTTGTGCATCCTGACGCTCTTTTCCATCGAAAGTTTCCCAGAATACTCATGTCAGCTAGACATTCTTGTTCGATGTCGTTTGTGTCGTTCTCGCACGCGATTATCGAGCGCCCCGAGCGTCGAGGAGTGAACGGTCGCGCCATCCGGAATCCGCGTTACGTTCGAACGGATTCCGCTTTTGGCGGACTACACCGAGAGTCGATCGGTGTTTCCGAGAGTCGGCCTGACTCTCCGGTCGGAAACGTTCTAGTCCATTACCGCCGTAGCGAAATTGAATTTCCTCGGGATGGCAGCGCGGCTTGACGCCGCGCGCAAGCTCGGATTAAATCGTTGGGGCCGTCGAGCAAACCGCAGTCACTAATGAAGCGCACCGCGTTGAATTTAAAAGATTCTCCCTTACCTTTCCTCCTCTCCACCGCATGGCGCGGGGTCGAGGACCATGAGAATTCGCGTCCTCGCGCGAAATTACAGTCATCCGGCTCTCTCCCTTTCACCCCCTTCCCACCTCCCTCCCCCCCCTCTCTCTCTCTCTCTCTCTCTTTTTCTCTTCTTTCTTTCTTCATTAGTTTGCGTCTTAAAGAGAGGGGTTGAGAGCACGGTCTGTAAAGGGTGAAGGTGAGTGGAAGAGTACAGGTTGCAACGGATGTACCTGTGCATACGGCAACCCACCTTCTCTCACCTACTTGGGTGGGGTCGCCTAACGAGCTCTCCGACCATCGGAGTGCTTTGCAGTTGTTCACCTATTTAAATAAGAACCGCTGATGGTAATGAGAATGCAAATGGCGCGACACGCCCTACGCGAGCTTCGTCTCACACGCCATGGAATAATAAAAAGGTGAACGCCGCGGTGGCGCGGCGAGGTGGGTACTTGTATACCGCGAGCTTTTCAACTCCCGAGAAAGATCGCGGAGAGAATTGTGACCGGGACGCAGTGATGGTTGCAAGCGTTGGTTTTTCTTGTTCGCCGCGCTGTCCAGATCTGGGATTTGGATTAAAGCACCAAGATTGAGAATTTAATAAGACCGATTGAAACGATATAGATATACGCGCTCGCGTGCAGCGTATTGAATGAAACTACAAAGCTGCACGTTATAAGCAGCGGTTTATGATTCCGACCGTAAAGAAAACAATATTGTGCTGTTCGACAAATGCATTGAACTTTACGATCTCAGTTTCTTGAGAGGGAATCTCGTCATTGATTAAGAAATAAGTGAAGAAATGCTTACAGATTGTAGATTTACAGCTTGACATGATGGCAATGTAAAGAATATTGTTTCCTATGCGTCCTGAAAGCGAAATCATAGGAAACAATCAATTTCGCAAAATTTCTTCGTTTATGATAGATATTAACTTAGGAATCGATTTTGATGTTTCACGTCGAAAAGGATTTGACGAATTTCTCTCGCCAAGATTGAGATGGTCATTTTCTTTTAACTGTTTTATTATTCTATCAGTTACTGTTTCTGTTCGAAATTTCCATTAATTCGTTTCCTTTGTAATGTCAAATTCATAGTTGCTTTCTATCGGAGATAGAATCGATCTTGCCGGAGATCAATTGCTTATTAGAATTGTATAAAAAATGAAAATCTCGATGATCTTTTTTTTTCAGAGAACGTATTGCAAGATACAATTTTGATAATCGATTTCCGACAAGATAGTGGGATCTTCGATAGGAAGACAGTAACCGTGATCAGATTCTATTCTATTTATAAGAGAGAGAATCTTTTCAATGATATAACCGATATAAACTTATTCGATATAAACTTATTTTATTATAAAATATTTTTACCTAATTTCTTTCGTAATCTTCGTTAATCAGAACGTTTAAAAATGTGCAATCACGGTTTTGTTTACGTTGTACAGCAGAAATTATCTCGTCCGATAACAGCGTAGAAGCGATGTAGAAATAAACTTACGTGGCTATAAACGAGAAGTCGTGATACACCAGCGACGAAGCGGGAGCTTTGCTTTATGAGTTCTAAGGTCATCGTGAAGCAGCGTTGTTGAGATCGTTTAATAACTTGTAGTTCACCGAGTGAGAGTTCTGTTCCTCTCAGGCATCGAGGCAATATCGTGTAATTTCTCCGCTAAGAAATAAAACGCTTCCTTATCGCGAGTTTACCAGCTTTCTAATCGTGCTTCTATATCAGATACGCCTCCGTAATCCGTATGATGGAAAATCCGTCTGAAATGGCCGACATTAAATCCCTAATTTATCGATCGATCATTAAAAATTGAGCCGCCATCCGTACGCGAGTCGCAGGACGGACGCCGACCCACTTACGTGCTTCGCATAAACTCACGTTTTATCCCGAAATCGCGTTACGAATAGGTATAGCGCGAAGAGCATTGCCGAAAATATCCGATAAGTTTTATCGATTGGTTTTAGCAGAGCGAAGTTCTTCTAAGTGCACGATGTCTTAACGTTAGTTTTCGTTTTCGGAACGATAATCTATTTATGAATAGCTTTCAAAGAAACTAAATGCCCGTTTTGTTTCGTATTAAGATAAAAACTTCTATTCGACATATTGATTTTAGCTCAAGCACAGGTTTTATTTGCGATTTCAATCCGCGCATTTCAAAGCGGAAAGATGTCAAAGCGACATGATCTTCATTTTTGCCAATAAGAAATGTACCTCATTATTTTTCCTAAGAAAATCTGATGTTACCGTGACGTAAAAACTGTACCGTATATATTATTAATATAAATTATAATTTTAAATATAAAAGGCAATTTGGTATTGTCCGCGTGGCGAGAGACAGCAAGGATTTTGTTTATTGTTTAAAATTATGATTGCGTTAATAGTACAATATATGGATGTTAATTATTGTAGTTTAAAATCAAATAATTGAAATATTTTTTGAATAAATAAATAATTAAAAATTGAAATTATATAATAAAAAAGACATAAATAATCGTCAACCTTTATTTAACTTTTCCCTGTTGAATTTCTTTACTTTCCCCTGTAGTTTTACTTTTCGTCGTATTAAGTATTTTATTTGTATTTATCTTATGCAATGGAAGTAAATCTTCTGTTGTTTTTTTATGTGAATGAAAATCTTATCTCTGCTAATCGTTAATATTATTTGTTTGGTACTCTTTCCTTTATCTGAGACATAGCAATAAGATTGCAATAAAAAAATAACACTTTTACTTCCTATGTGTTTTTTTTGTGTAATGATACAAAGAATAACAATTCCCAGAAATAACTAACTATCGATTTTTATTATTAGCACTAATATACTTGGCGTATGAACTTATGGTTAAAACGAAATCATACTTTGCCTTAGAAAACGTTGCTCTGTTGAGATAATATAATCTGTTCGGTCGCGGATATGGGTCAGAGAAATTCATACGGATCGCGAAACGATAATTCTCTTTTTCAATCAAATTCCATATTTCCAAATTGAAATATGGAATCCGTTAAACCGCGTTCTTCAATTAAGGGATCCACCATGAGAATTTCTGACGTGGAAGTAATTTATTTTATAAGTGGAAAATATAAACGACGAGAGAATAACGTCGAGAATAATCCATCACAAGGAATTAAGTAAGAAAGCTAAAGTTTTGGTCCTTGCGCAGATGATAGATCCGTCGCTTGTCGCATCGCGGAAGAAGAAATTGCGTCTTAAAGGCAATTTAAATGCTTTGAGTTCACGCGATATGCCCGCAAAGAGGCTTTACAATCAAGAGCAATTGATTGCCGTCGATCACGAGGCGACGAAAGATTGAAAATCGCGAATCGCATTGAGTCTGGTCACGGACACGGTGGATGGACCTCTAGTGGGAAACAAAGGGCGTGGAGAGTGTTAAATCGTGACACGTCGTAATCCGTTACGGGCTACTGGCTTTAAGGCGTGCAAACCTGCTTAGAGTATAAAGCAGCGAGTATAAAATATCGCCGGAGCAGTATACTGGATAAACTTTTTCCACGACATTGCCCGCGTGTAAGACGACATGCTACCGCGACGCGTGAGAGCGGAGAAGGGTTGGATGCGTCCTCAAAGGAAATTTAACCTTGTTGATCCAACAAAAAAGTTCTCGGCGACGCAATTAGTACGTAGCGCGTGAAACAGCTCTGGGAGCATCCGGACCGCGGATAAGATTTCATTAGCCGTACTTAGCGGTTTTAAGGGCTAATTACCGTAGGGATTAAAAGGGAAGTCTTTTCTTACACTAGGGCTTGTGCAAACTGGGTGTTTAGTGCTGGGATGCCAAAGATGTAACAAGATATTTCGTTGTATAAATATTATTGCAAAGTGATCTATTATTTTTTTTAATGCAAGATTTTTATTTATTTTTAGATTCGCAACGCTTTACATTGCACTTGAATCTTTTTTCTCATTACGCTTTAATTACGCTTTACTTACGCTTGATTTTTTTTAATAAATCATATCTGCAAGTATAAAAGAGTGAAATACTTGGCTAAAAAGTGGTTAGGCGCCATATGTTTTCATCCGTTTTTATGCGTAACTAAAGCTAAAAATGCAAACGCAAAAAAGGTGTAAACTCACATCTCTGGCTTCGGTGAAATGGAAACAGGAAAATTTAAATCAGAGCGTTTTACGTCACATGCTTCCCTTGGGTATGAACGTCATGCAACGTCGTGTCAGCTTCTTGAAATAGTCCGCGAGGAATACGTAAATAGCACTTTCGGGATTTATATTCATGAAATAAAGTAACAGCTTTAAATAGAACATAGGTACTAAATCATTGTGTAAAATGTAAAGATGTTAGAAAAAATTTAACGCATTTCTTACAATGTAATAATAATAATAATAATAATAATAATAATAATAATAATAATTTGCATTTTTTTTTCTACACACAGAAAAATATTATTCTATTGAGAAAGAAGAAGAAATAAAAAAAGTGATTACTCAATTTATTTTCTTCCTTTCAAATAACAGTTATCTTCAGCAAAGAATATTTTCTTGATAAAATTTTAAAATATACTTATTACAAGTTTTAGGAAAACTCATTATTATATACTCAAAACAAAGATTTATTTTTTTTTTAGAATTTGGTTGAAATTAATCGAAAAAGTGACTTTATGTAATAAATAAATTGAATTTTAATTTCAATTTTTAATTTCAATAATAATTTTGATTAAAGTATTAAACTTATTAAAATTCAAAACATATTTTAAATAAATTTGATTTGTGATGAACTTATGATAGATTTGCGAGTATATGAACTTTCGAAATACTTAAAACAAGTAAGTATTACTTGCACATGTATTATTCTGTGTGCAAAATTCGGTAGAACATCCCATATATTTACATAGATGTAACCTTTAATTCCAATACTAAATAAAAACTTTTAAATATACATTATTGTTTAAGCATACACATATATTTTGTTAACTTTATTAAATTTATCTATATGTAAATTTTTGGAAATTCGTACAGAAGATAAATTGATGATCTAATGCACAAATATAATTAATTTGAATTAATCTTATTTTATTATACTTTATTTCTATTAAAAATATTTTATTGAATCTCTCATTGAACTGTTAAATATGATTTCGATTTTATTTGCGTATTTTTATGAAATAATTTTAAAATTGTAAGAAAGAGAATAATATTTTGTAACATCGCACTCAACTAAAATAAATTGCAGAACATTCTTTCGTGTTGCTTATGTACAAAAATTACATCTTTATTTTTATATCAAAATGACGGATGAGTTCATGTTTGAGCAAGACAAATGAGTATATATGCTGAAAACAGAAAAATATGAGACATTTCATCTATAAATGTTCAGCGTACATTTTAAGAAAGAGTATCTCTGGAAGAAGCTTATATAAAGCATTTTATAATGTTACACAAATATTTACAAAAATATTGATAGTCTATTTTAAATGTGTCGTTTCGTAGCACCTATTGATAAAGTTTACAAAGTATCTATATATATATGTCATATTGTGCATTATATACAGATCTTTATAAAATTTTGATAAGTTCTATAAAGTACATATATCATAATGTACATTGTAAAGATCTTTGTAAAACTTTGATAAGTTCTAAAAAGTGTATTATATATCAAAAATATTTAATATCTGTATAATATGCAATGTGATATATATATATATATCTCACTGTGCATTATACAGATATTCAATATTTTTGTATTTATGATTATATTTAACGATGACATCAATAAGAGAGTTATAGAAATTATATCATATGTTGATTAATGTTTTATTTCGTTAAAAATCGAATTTACACGAGATTGTATATTTTTAGCTTAAACATAAACGCGTAAAAATTTATCGTTTTTTTCTCTAAAAAAAAATCGCATAATGTAAAGCATAAAATAAAACGTATGTTATAGTTTTAAAGCTATCTGTCCTGTGTATTCATAATAGAAGAACATAAAAATTTCACTTTTTAAATATCGTGAGATAATCTGCGAAAAATAACATCGTACGATAATAACACGTCTCATGATTATGGAAAGAAAAAAATCTCCATATCTTGTCGTTCTATGCTGCCGTATTCCTACCTATTAAAGCTCGGACAATGAAGATATGAAGACGTTTATCTGACTGCGATACAGTTACACCGTTACGCTATACGATGCTTGCGTGTATTTAATTGATATATAGAGAGTGCATTAAAATTGTTTTATATTCAAGAAAAAGCTGATTTTTCGTGGAGAAAAAACGCAAAATAAATTCTTTTTGTTTTTTTTTTACGAGGAACATGAATACAAATTAGGAATTGAACGAGAGAAATCGCCCCTTTTCCAGCTGTATTACGATTTCAAACGCATTTGTACGTTATTATTCAGGAACGTGAATTCATTCTAATATATTCGCATAATAATTACTTGGACAATATGCAATTCTATGTAGAGTCCTTATTTTAATCGCGGCTAAGCTACATTAATAATATTAAATCCTTTTAATAATGGCACACGTATAACTTTTGTATCATGATCACAGTAATACTCATACATTGAATATTAATTATCATATCACATAATTATTACTTATTTATAGTTGCATATATATTTTGGTCAATAATATAATAGCGTATGTATTATTACATTAATATTGATATATTACTCGCATAGACTAAAATTCGCAATTTCTAAACTTCATTTCCTGATGACGCTGTGCATCGTTTACAGGATGATACGTATTAAACAAGTTATTTATGTGTGTAAACATGCGGATACAACGTGACTGACTTTCTGGATTGCAGCGGCATCATTTTGCCTCATATTCGTCAAACGTAGTAATTAAATGTGTAATCAAACGCGGTCATCTTCGAGATTATCTGTATGCTTAATGGCGCGTATTTTCCCATGCGCAGGAAATGAAAACCCCGTCCGTTGGTTAAGGAAAGTTGGGCCAGACAGAAATTAAATCGAGGACACCGCTCGTGCCACGAATAATTCGAAGGGTTGGAGTCTTATTATAAGATGACTTCCGTATTTATCATTAGATGAACATCATTAAGGGAGGGGAGGGGGGAAGGAGTAAGCAAATTTGACTTACGGAAGCAGGTCTGGTCATCCAGTGCGAATCTCGCGGTTTTGGTCGAGACCGAACGCGAAATCCACACGGGGACGATGAATCCAATCTGCTTGTAAAAGCAGAAACGCCACGAGAGGGGTTTGGTCCTCTCTCGTAAATCCGAGACGGCGAAGCCGCAATCTCGATGGATTACGTACACTCCGCTGCTATTTTACAATGCGACGGGAAGGCGGACACGTGAAAGGACACCCTTCACAACTTTCTAAGTCCGAGAACGTGAATCTTTCTCATCTTATTCTTTGCGTTTTGACGATAAATTTTCAAGCGTTCTTTGCCGCTTGCGCCAAGGAACGTATATATTTTTATCGATAATCGCCGATGTTAGTCGAGAATAGTAGGGTTACCATTCATTCTCTTTTCCTTGGACATAATCTTCCTTTTTAGAGCGTTTGGGGATTTTTGGGAGGAAGAAGGATTTTCCGAAAGCGTCCGGGATAATGAGCGTTCGTTTTTAAGGAATAGTGTTTTTGGATAATGCTATTGCAAAGTAAAAATCTGTAAACTATATTCATTGATGTGAATTTTTTAATATGTTTTATATTTATATATGTTTATTTATTTTATTGATATTTTAAAAATACCAATGAAAACGCAGATACATTTTAAATCAATAAAAAAAAAAACTTTTATTTTAAATAAAAACACACTATTTATTTATTTTCTAGTTTAAATTATTCTTCACTTTAAACAACAGCGAACAATTAGATATAAAATAATTATTCGTTGACTGTTTTGGTCAATTTTGTTAACTTATTTTTGTATACGTCTCGAATTGCAAGTGAAATATTCAAAGTTTTTGGTATGTAAGTTTCGAAAATTTTTATATGGTAACTTTAACCACGAGCGAGTGAAGTTGCAATGGTGATCGCTGCCATTAACGCCAACACGTAACGGGGATTTATAAAGTTGTCGCAGTGATAATAAGGCGTAAACGTGTGAACGGCAAGAAACTCGTGCGGAATGGCTTGGGGCGTTATGTTAAGACGCGTTAATGTGGAAACAAATGCAAAGAGCTCCGTTCCCGACGTGCTGTCGAGATGTTTCGGAACTTTTGCCTTTGTGTCGGGGAAATTCAGCTTTGGCGCGGAAAAAGGACCGGTTTTCCGCGAACGGCTGCACTAAAAGTCTGCAATGTCCGTAATATAACGTCCTCTTTTGACATCAGAAAGAGAATGAGTTCTTTTTTATGTATAGAAATGGGAAAATATTAAAGTTTGAAAAATATATATCAATGATAGTATCGTATATACATTATTTGTTTTAGTTCTATATATTGATTATTGTACATATATCGTAATATTTATATACATTGTTAGTTTCAAAACACTAACAATTTACAAAATTATATTATTGACCTCATGGCTCTTCCCAAATGAATTTTCCTAAGAAGGATTCTTACTTCATATGTTATTGTTTGTGAATCTTTAAAATCCATAGTTTCTTTGGATTTACACTATATAGTTCATAAATTCAGAAACATTTGATTTTCTTGCATTTTATATGACTTTTGTTATGACATTTTATAAAACTTTTGTTAAAAAAATCCTTAAAAACTTTTTTAAATTTATGCAAATCTTTTTTCTGTCTTCTCAAACTCTTTTTCAAACTGTTTCGTATTTTTGTGTGTATGTGTGTGTTCTATAGTCTTTAATTTCAAAATTAAAGCATTTTATAAAAATGGGTTTTAACATAAGACATGCAATATCGTTGCTATAAATCATTGAACAAAATAAAAAAAAATTATTTAAAATTATATAAATTATTTAAAATTATATAATAATAGTCTAATATTTAAATTAAAGATAGTCTAATTTAAAATATTTTATCGTTAATTTTTGTTCTATAATGTTTTGTCCAATTACAGTATTTTAAAGTAAAAAAATATTAAAAAAAATACCAATTTTCAATTTTAAATATAATTTTAAATGTAATTTAGAAACAAAATATTGTATAACAAAATACAAAACTAAAAAACAAATTTACAGCTTTAGTTTTTCTCTCTAAAATATATTTTTTGAAAACTTTGCTACAATTTTTTTCATCAGGATTAACTTAACTTTTTATGAGAAGAAAAAATCGCATACTCGAATTACAAACGATAGTGTACATCGCACAATGAGATTATATTACAGTTTTTTCGAATAATGGCTGAAATAGTTACTAAACTATTCAGATGCTTTTTTTCATGTTACAATAATAATTGGATAATTATTCAATTTTTTCATTTTTTCTCATATTATGCAGTATTATATCATGTATTATCTTATCAGTTTATTCTATATTCTTATATTTATTTTTTTATAGAAAAAAACGTTATTTATAAAAAGTTTTCATGATTTTTCGAAAACATTTTGATATATAATTTTAGGTCTTTGTAAGAAAGATAAATTTTATAAATATGCACATTTAGAAATACATTCGATATAGGAGAGAGTTGTCGAATGTGTACTATTTAACCTGCTTTTTATTATATTTTCCATTTAGTACTGTTTCGTACGCAAATGAACAGTAGAAATTGTAGCTCGATTTCGAACGCTTCTTGTTACATGTTTAATTTTCCATCCATAACAAATTAATTTGTCGTAAGTCTTTTTATAACATGCTGCAAAAGGTACGATTTTCATTTAAATCATACCTATAGATATTTTTTATCGTATTTCCTTTAAAAGTATTAACTTTATAAATGAAAATATTTAAAAGTGTAAGATTAATAAAAAAAAGTATTAACTAACACCTAATAATTAATTAATACCTAATTTTAATAATTTATTGAAGAAAATTAAATATATTTTATAATTAAATAACAATAATGAAAAAAGAAAAATAACGTCAAAATAAAATTAGCTCAAATATATTTTTGCCCTTGACATTGTATTGATATCAATTATCAGTTTTATTATTGTCAATTATCAGTCTTATCTTATGATAATATGATTCAGGAAACTTGATAGATTTTGTAAAAATATCGATTTAATCTTTATAATGGTTACAAACATGTGTATACAGTGAATGTAAAATATTCTTCAATAAATTTTTTTTTATAAAAATACAAAAATTTATAATAAAATTTGATGATCGCATTGTTATCAGCTACATAAGTCGATTAAAAATTAATATCAGATATACCTGATTTTTTAAACGCCGTTAACGTCCATAAAACAAAACATAAACTATTATATTTTTGTTTATATTACTCATTTCTCATATATTTTATATTATTGTTACTAAATGTTGCCTATATGAACTAATAATATAAAATATTAATAAGGTACGATTTAGGCGAGTATGCACTCTCCTCTACATATCGATGTATATTGGACATTTTGATATTTATATAAATGATATTTTCGAACTTTGGAAAATACATATATTATATATCTCTTTTTACGCATTGTGTACAGATACTGGTGTATTAATATTAACCTTGGATATAATTCCTTGAATAAAAAAAGTATATACATATATATATTTCTCTCATTAATCCTTCGGGGCTGACGGTAGATCTACTGGAAGTCATTCAATTATATATAAATCTCTTTGTCAAAAATGTCAAACAATTCTAATTTCTTTTTATATAACGTCTGCAAAGGATCTCGCACTAATTATATGAAAAATCGAATCCAAGTGAAATGAGTTACAATAGCTTTAGTTAATGTTTTCTCAATTATGTTACTCTTAAAGGAATGACATAAACTATAATATAATAATGGATATTTTTGAGCTATGATATATTCAAAGGTGTTCTATCAACATAAGTTTAACACTTATATCTTGAAAACTGTTCATTATTGAGTCTTATATCTATAATATCATTTATACATCGCGTTATATGTGAAAACTAAATCATTTCATTGGGACTCAATATATTCCATGTAACGTCTCCTTTGAACTATTCTGATTAAAATACACTTACAATTAGTATTTGTTCTTTTACATACGAGGTACGTTATTTTGCTTTCTTGAAATTAACTAGTGTCTTTTAATTAACATAAATTAAATGGGTCTTACGAATTCAGCGTCAGTAATTGTGTTACAAATTTTGACGTTAATTTTGGAAGGTCAAAACTATGCAAAAAATTTATATAAACGCATGCGTGGAAAAATCTTCTTTCCTAACCGTTTGCCTCTTTCTATTTCCTTAATATTTAGAAAAGAAATCAACATTCAGCGCAACTGTACATAATTTCTCTTCATATATAATAACAATTTTCAAAACAATTCGTGCTTTTATTATACGGTCCATGAACGTTATCAGCACAATTTAATAGAAGCGAAAAGTCCGTAGTTAAGAATCACGCTTCTTTTTTTTTCATTCATTTGCTTATACACAGGAGTGATTCGATAATTTCACTGCTTCGTCGTTAGTGTAGAAATTACGCTGTCGAGAAAACTTTATAATCCAATTGAAAAGTTTCCCGCTGATGTAATAACCGTGCTTCAGTAACGAAAAAAAGGGCAGGCACTTTTCACAAGAGCTCGAATGACGTCGATAACTATACCGGTAGTTTTTATCTTAGAAAAAACTTCGTCACAAGTGTAGCGGTTGTCGCGATCGCGACGCGATACTCGAGAAAGATTATTTTTTAAATAAATTTAAATTATTTACATAAACATGATTTCAAATTGCTCGTTGCGCCCGTGGAAAATTTCATAGATTAACACAGTGCATTATGCGTTATTTGCGTATTATAATCTTCGAATTCTCCGATTTGCGTTAATCAGAAATTAATTATCTATTAAATGAAGAAGGAATTGGTTTGGAATTATTATTTGTTACTGGATTTATTATTTATAATACGCGATTTCGCCGCCAAATATATATCCCGCTCCTTGTATATATATAGTAGAGATGTAATTATATTTTCCCTGGAACATGCAATAATATTCTACAAAAATATTTAATTGGTCAATTAATTTAGTTTAATCTAATGATGAATAAATTATGGAATTACTAATTTATGCTATTATATTGTAAATTGAGTTAGTTATATTAAATTGCATTTTCCATTATATATGGTGCGTGAATGATACTTCGAGCGGCCTTTCTATCACCGTTGCTGAAATGAGACGAGACAAGATAATGTTGCTCGAAGAAATTTGCCGAAGAAAAGCGGTAATACAACGTTTTACTCCGTCCGAGATGGAAGCTCGATGAAAACACGTTATCGCGAAGAGAAATCAGGCAGGTTCTCGTAAGGTTTACGAAGCGTGCATGTTAAAGCGATGGCACAGCCTGCATATATAATATGGTCCATTGGATTCTTCAGACTCTTGTTCTGAGTTGGGAAGGTACTCCGGCTACACGGTATACCGCCCTTGGTACCATAGACTTTCGGCCTTGAGCAAGCTTTTTTCTGAAAGAGCTTCCGTTTGATACGGGATGGCTTTTACCGTCGTGATAACTACTGGGTGAGCGGTCGAGGAACAACCGCGACGATGGAACAGCCCGGGTCTGCATTTATCGCAACCTAAATCTGAAATGGAAGCGAATTCTCGCGACAACCGGAACCCTTTTTTGCCCTCGTCGATACCGTCGGCGCGTGGAGTACGGAGTCGAGTGAGGTCTGTGTTTCGAATTGGTTGAAGTGCTCGTCCGTCTCTCTCTCTCTCTCTTTCTCTCTCGCTCAAACAAACGAATCCGTGTGCGGGCGGATGAAAAAGGAAAAAAAGCAGATCAAACTTCGACTCAATTTGCCGCCGTTCAGGAGTGAGGCGGCTGGATTTTCATTTTCGTTGCGACCCTTTCGATGTAGGTATCTGTTAAATGGCAGGACAGGGATTAATTACTTTCCCCTTTGCTGGCGTGCTCTTGACGCCTCGTCGAAGTGAAAATCTACGTTGGTTGCCTATTTCGTTACTTTGGCTTTATTTTTCAACTCGTAGTTTTTTTAAACTTGATCAATCTTTTTCCACAAATAAAATATATTTTCTTTATAGAGATTAAATAAAAATATGCAGAGTTTAAAACTTGATGCTGATGTCTGCTCTTCGTTTATTATCAAAATGATTTATCGCTGGTTTTATCGAGAAAATATATAATATTATTATTTAAACGTAATTTATTATTTAAATTATTATTTGAAGTAGTATTATTTGAATCTTTTAAAATCGCAAATATCGAGTAATTACCCAATATTTCAAATAGTTTATTAACGTTTCGCAACTAATTACTAATTGTAAACATATTTGTATTGCATATTATAAAATTTAGAGTTGGTATCTTCATAAATCATTTTGACCATAAATGTTTTATGTTAACAATTTCGATAAAATACATCAGGGATAGAATTGGCTTGTATTTCAGATAGTATTGGATATATATTGCCGATTAACTTGTTTACGATGTACGCTTCTTGTTCGTAAAAGCGTTCGATGGAAAGCGATATTAATTTCCATTGGTATAATACATGTAATTTAGGTGGTTGATGGCTTTTCTAATGATTAAATAAGGTTAATCCTTGCTTTAATTCGTTTGTTTTTGCTCATGGTTATGGTTAACCCATGGTAATGTGCAAGAACGTTTCGACAGTAATACTGTAGTTAAAATTTATGATAACAGCATTCACTATATCGACTTTATCTCGAAGCGGATTGGAAGGAAGAAGACCCACTTTTTCAAGTTTTAAATAATTTCGTTTTTAAGTACTTTAAGAAACTATCTACTGTTTCTATAAATTTTTGAACTTGCAAAATTCGTAATCAGATCCACGATCAAAGATAAAATAGGAAGTAATAAAAATGATTTTTTAAGACATTCCTTTTTTGATTTTTAAACAATTTAATTTTATTATCTTGCTCTTCTACGTGTGCACAGATTCCGATCGTACTTATCTTTATTTAAAATATAGAAAGATTAAAAAGCCAAGAAATGAGCTAAATAAAAGTTGTTAAAATAAACATTAAGATAATTTTCAAATATGAATGAGACTTTTTTATGTAAATACAAATCAATGTTGGTAGACATACACGTTACACTGAATAACAGGAGGGAATATTTGTTCATGCTTTACATAGTTGTGGACTCGCGGTAGTTGTTTCTATAGTCATTGTTGCGATGTCCAAACAAATAGTATCAGGCCGTTGTACAACGCATTCTTCATGTGTTTATCAGGTTTCATACGTTGATCAAGTTCCTTGCAAACGAAAATGGTGAAGTTTTGGGTAAATTACGTGTACAATTCGGAGAAGAGGCGCTATCGAAGGTGCAAGTGCGCAACGGCACTCGATACTGTCGATAGAAATTACGATATACAGAAACAACTGCCCCGAGTCCACAATAATGTGAGCGTAAATAGACATCCTCATCTGTTTTAAAGGAGAGTGGGGTAATTGCGTACATGGAGTAAACATGAACGATACTTTTGCAGTACATTAGAGTAGTGATAACCTTTCATTTCTCGCATCCAGTGGTAATCCGATATATGCTTAGTATCGTACTATAATATGTGACTATAGGTCGCATAGAACGCATACGCTGTTCAAGATAAGTACCATAATTACATAATTTCAATGATTTTAATGTAAGGAAGAAAGGAGGAATTAGTTACAAATATCTAATGAAAAAATTAAATAAAGCTAGTAATTATTTATCAATTATATATATATATATTAATATATATTGTAGTTTAAAGTCCATATCTTTTATCATTGATATATATATATATATATCAATTGAATT
>NW_017305375.1:4733251-4746105 GCF_001594115.1 Trachymyrmex septentrionalis
AAAAAAAATACTAAAACGTCAATGTAAAAATAACATAAAAATAACATAAAAATAACGTTGAAATCAGAAGAAGATAAAAGAATTAAGAATAAAACAAAATATGTGTGTCTATAAATGTACCTCTTTATTTAAACTACAAATTTTATGATTTTCTCGTGGTAATCTACCGTGTAATGATGATGATCCGCGGGGCATATACATGCTCTATTGCATCGCTCGTATTTCACGTCTGCAACCAGGGAATGTCAGAAACATTATAAGAACCTAAGAGGTAGCCTCGACGGTATTTTAGCTTCTTTGGGAATTGGAAATTCGTATATCGAAATTGGCTTTTTTTCCTTGCGTCGTAACTCAGTCGAGGTTTCTAATTTCAAACGGAAAAGCAGATTGGTTAATCCCCTGGGGTACGAGCGTACTTCGCGATATTATTTATTTGGTACGCAGCGTAGCTTTCTTGGCCGATAAAACGGTGGGGGAAAATATGTGAAATCGGCGTGGATCGAATAAGCGTGAACGAGTACATAAACGAAACGACATGACGTCCGAGAATTTATGACTTTGTTCTTAAAGAATTTATGTTCTATATATTAACATCACGCCAATGAACCGTGAAAACTTTATATGAAAGAACTTCAATAGGCCTGACTACGATGGTCTTTTACTAGCAAACTAGAAAACTATAACTTACATTTTTTAGCTGCTAGTTTTCTAGAGTTCGTTAAAACGAACACGTTAATTACTAATAGAGAGCATCATGTAAATTAGGTCGTACATATATATTTTATCATAAATAAATATATTGAAAAGGAAAATATCAACGTTTACTTTTTACCTTCTTTCTTTGCAAATAGAAAGGAATAAAAATTAAGCTTTAGTCGAAATTTCATAAAATGAGAATTGGCTAGATTTCGAGGAATCTAAAACTCAATCCTGCCAATTCATTAACAGATTATTTGAGAAGAGAAGGAGAGAGAGCACTCAGTAAATTGATCCGTTTAGGAATGATACCGTTGCATCCGATGGTTCGAATTACGAATGGACTGGTTGATGGGATGTACCGACCTGAGTATCCATCAGCTTTACGACGTCTGGAGCGCTGTTCGCCTTCTCGTCACGTAAGCACCGGTACGGGGACGAAATAAGTTATCATTCGACGTAAATGCTCGCACGACGGCGCGGCGGCGATGGTAAAAACAATTCGCTATCAATGCCATATGTTTCCGTGGAAAATGCAAATTTTGCTACGCGTACACGACGTCGCGGAGATACGCACCCGACGCCGCGAGGTACAGTAAAGAGTACCCGTGACCACGTCGTAGGCTTTGATTTATATGCGAGCCATGGGAGCGCCGTGCGCTCTATGATTTATACGTGTTGCGACGCTGGAAAGTGGCGAAGTCGGGGAAATTGTGGGGAAGAACGCTTTTCCCCTGGTGGGACGCGGTCCGGTGGCGCGGATCGATTAATTAATTAATTCAGGCGGAGAAGCGCGCATTCACGACGTCGACAGCGACGCGTCATGTGCTCACGAAAGATTAGAGTGCCTGTTGATGTCGTGTTATCGTGCTCAAGTTTCTTGTCAAATATATATCGAAAGAATTATTTCCGAAACAGGTTCTTTTCTTAAACGTTACGTGGATTGCTTAAACGCAAACGTTTTTCGCTGAAGAAGAATATTACATTTATTCAGAGAACATCCTCAAAATGGCATAAAATACGATGGAAAAGATAGAAATAAATGTAGTTTAGAATGCTACTTAAATTTCAAGTTTTATTAAAATTTAAAAATTTGTATGTCTACCAACTTGATTTGTATTTTCAATTCTTTCAATTTGACATCATCTGATACTGTTTGAAAATCCAACTTATCTCGTATGAAAAATAAAATTAAAAAGGAAATTACAAAGAAACTTATAATTGAGAGATACAAATGAAGAAACCAATTATTTTGTCCATTTGATTTTGGTCTATCACAAACTTTTTTTTCCGCTATTTGTTCATGATTATTTATTTTGTTTTTCATATGTCTTATATATGCCTTTGTATTTCTTACATTTCTTATATATATATGTATATTTATATATGGCTTGATTTTGTCTACCTTCAATCTCGTGCGCCAATCAACAGATAACACCGCGAATTCTTCTGAAATTCCTTTTTCCAAGAGCTCATCAGTTCTGTGAAAATCGAGTATGAGTTAATCGGGAAATGGACGCACTGATTGAATCGAAAGTTTCTACCTCTAAATTAACTCGTTGATTCTTCTGTCACATTTATTCCCGAACAGATACCGTTTAAAAACCAGATGTATCTGATATGAAAAATAAAATAAAAATGGAAATAATAAAGAAGCAAGTTGCTTTTCAATTAACTTGGTCTGACCACTTTTTATTATTTAAAGAAAATATTTTGTTTTTTTTCCATAACATTCAACGATTTGTATCAAAAGATCGAATTTCAGTTTTATCTAGCATATTAATTATTAGAAACATCGAATGTTGTCGTTTTATTGTTACAAGATATATCGAATAATTCTATAGAAATATTGTTTCTAAAGAAAAATATTTCACGATTTAATAGAACATTTCAATATCCAGTTATGTTCAATATCAACGTTTTTTCATAAAATTGAGAGAATATATTATACAGAAAACGTTATTACGATAATTTCTGTGAAAATATTTTGTGTATTTCTTTCGATATCTGGATCGAGACTTTACCGTGGAAGTTGTTATTATATTAAGAAATTTCGTCAAATTTACGACTCAGTCATTATTAAAGCTGGACGGTAATTGCATGGCTGGCAATATTGCAAAGAGTTAAGCAGTTTACGGTGTTATATCACCTTTCAGTTATTCTATCTTACTGCTGCACTCCTGCAGCCAAACGCGGAGGACTGTAAAACAATAGATGGTAAAGAGAAAGGAGTTTATTACCGTTTTAGAGTCAACAGGGTTTGCCAGATATAGAATTCCATGGACCAGTATACTCGTCTTTCTCACTTCCGACAATTGGATCTTATCTCACTGCTCAGTGTTAACGACGCGACTCTCTCAAAAGTTGTGCACACCAAAGAGAGCTTCGTTATTATAATATAAATAAATTAATTGAAGTCAATAGGAATTTCTTTAGATTTTACTTAAAATATTGAAAATAACTGAAATGACAGCATATATGTCGAACATGCAGTTTACTAGCTTTTTTTGTGATATAAGATCATTTGTCTAATAATGAAGGATATCCTATACCTAATTAGAAAATTATAAAATTTATATAATATACTTCACGTCCAAATGGTCAACTCAGATTTTTTTGAAAATTTCACACAAGATAAATATGTCAGAATTAGAAACACAAATATTATGAAACAAAATTAACATAAAAAAATGTATCGCTGACACATTTTTAAACAAATTATATTTGTAAGTAAATTACGAAAGCATAGGGCCTATTTCTTTTAGTAAAATTAACATTTGTAATGTATTAAGTTTATATTGTATTTTATTTATTTAACTTAGAATTAAAAATACATTATTTTTGTTGCTTACTTAATTGCTGATAAATTATGTTATTTTAACACTAAGAAATGTTAAATATTAATCTGGCACAAGATATTTAATATATATTTAAATAATGCAATTACATTATGTTAAATTAATACGCGGATATGTTAAAAATTGAATACAAAAATTTTAACAAACACTAGTTTTAATATAAATAAAAAAATATTTTCTACTGTGTCACGTTATTTTGAATGGATTTGATATATTTTTTGCGATATATTTTTCAAATTCAAAATATTAGAGGATTGTTACTACAACAAGAAACAGAATCAGGTTTTAAGAAAAAATTCGTATCGAAATACTGTACTGTACTATTGCAACAATTTTCTCAGAACTCGGAAGTATTTCGCGGAGTAGCGTAATTGGCGCAAAAATGACTTAGATGAGCGTAATTTGATTATTTAAATGGAGAGTGAAAAATTGCACACTTAGTTAACGGTGAACTTAATTAACCGTTAAGCCATCAATTCGATGGTAGTTAGTATTGGGGATTCCATACAAGAGAGTCGTAATTTCTCAGCATACACTGTATCGCGCATGACGTGCCGGGTATCGACGAATCAATCTTAGCGCTGTAACTTACGTATTGTACTGATTGTGCCTTTTTTAGTCATTGTACGTATGCGCTTTGCGCACGACACATACACGATGCGCCATTGTTGCAGCTCAACGTCGCTTTAGCGTGCGAACAATAGTCCCGTTAAAGCTGATGTTCGTTTGCCACTAATTACGGATTGTATTGATGCCGGCACACTAAAACAATTCACCAAATTCTAACACTTTAGATTGCACTGTAAGGCACACTTGATGTTGTTTTGTAATATCTGCAATAGCGATATCCTTTTGTCTCTGATGACCAAGTCTGTTTTTTTTCGATTACACAACGGTTGAATGGCGATTTGAAAATATCATTTTGCAAAAAAAAAAAAAAATGTAACAAAAATATCAGCAAAATTCCGCTGAGATAACGCAGCGCGTTTCAAATTTTTACACAAGAATTTAAATGTTTTGTGCAAAATTCGTGAAAGCTGAAGAATCAATTTGAAATCATTCGCAAGTGTTATTAACATTGAAATAAAACGACGGTGGAAAACGGTGTCTGAGATGAGTCGTTCAAATCTTTTCAACATTACTATTTCATCGATCGTGTTCATCGTGGAAAAGCGAGGCTTTGTCGCATACAGGTCTAACGGGAGAAAACTCTTTTAATTTTGTTCCCCATCTCTTGAAAACTTTTCGCATCCACTATTGTACACTCGGCACGTTCGTCACTTGAATCCCGTGCCGAAATTGAACTCTAGCGAATTGCCAGATGTTGACGTTGGTTGTACAATGACACTTACGGTAACCCGCAAAGAGATGTTGTTGCAAGCCGAGTGGTTTCATAGTATCGTTTAATTGATAGAATCATCTTATCTTGTGCTTATAAAGTTTGGCGAATGTCACGCTTAGTAAGTAATATTATATTTTTGCACCGTTACATTTTCATTAAGCAATCCATTTTTTTTGACAAGTAAAAACAGATCCTCTACAACTATATGACTTGGAAATTTGGGCATTAACAAAAAGTCTGGAAATTTAATCAAGTCTATAAGATAGTTACTAAAGCATTGGTGAAAAAATTTCAATCAAATATTTAGTTATAGAAATATAATCAAAACTAATTTCACTTTTCTAAATATTTAGTAATTATTATCAAACGATTGATTCCTATTATTATTATATTGTATATAGCGTATTTACTATTATTATATATATGGTAACATATTTATCAAATATTGCACCAACAGACTGAACAAAATACATTTGATAGTTACCAGATTTTTTATATCCTTATTTTTTTATCTCAATGATTTAATCGATGTTATTCATTTATCGATTATCTTATCGGTAATTTTTATTATAAGCAAAAAAGATCCGCATATTGAAGGATAAGAGTTGAATCTTAGAGTTAAGCTTTAAAGTTAATTAAATGAGTAAATCCTTACAAATTCGACAAGAGACCTTTTTCTAGAGCATTTCCCAACTGGTAGGGAAGACTCCGTATTATAAATCACTTCTATAAGCTAACTTGCGAAAATGATAATACCGAGGATTTAGCAACGTATAATCGTGCGACTCTGTGAATTACGGCTAGTGGCAAACTACCTAAAGTAACTCCGTAAACACCTTAACTACCGTAATCTGAAATTATTGGCGGCATTAGCCCTCACAAGTGCTTCTTTTAAGAATATCACGGTATTATTTTTCAATACTAATTATTTTTACGTTAATATTAAGGAGAGGTAGTTTGGAGGCGTCGATTTTTTCGCGTTAGATTAAAATAAAGAAAGATATTAAAGAAAGTAACGTGGTTTTTGCCAATCAGTGTCTTGCTAATTGTGCGTACCACGCGAAATTTTCTCTTCGCGCTGCATTAATGATATGGTCGAGTAAAATAATAACTATTGCGTTGCGGATAGTGCGGTCGAGCGCATACGTAAATGGAAAACATGCAAAACATTTTAACCGTTAACCCTTTGCACCTTCTGTTAGCAACTGGGTCTTTAAGTTTCAGTCCAAGTTATTATTATTAATCAACAGATAATGTCCAAACAAATGAAAGTTGTAAAAACGTTTTAGTATTTTGGTTGAATATTTAAATAAAAAATTAAAATTATAATTGTCAACGAAAAAAAGTGCGATACAATAAAAACGATGTATATGTTACAAATTATCATAAGCTTTATTTATTTAGACCAGAGCGTTCCAACTCGGGCACAGCGTTGCAGTTTACGTTATAAAATCCTTCTTCCTTCTTTCTCCGATTAGATTTCTGACCGGAGATGGATCACAGTATCATAGTATGGTACTGCGATCTATCTCTTAAGGTCAGAAACTTAATGGGGAAAGAAGGAAGATGGATTTCATAACATAAAAGACACGCTATGCCTGAGTTGAAAGACTCTGGTTTAGACATTACCATTTGATTAATACTAGTAATTTATTGCAATCGTAAATTTATTTATAGTCAAACGATTTGCTGAAGAAGTAAAGATAGAAATGTCTAAATTTGTATAACTTATCAACTGTATATAAAGAAAGTTTCACGCATGTCCACCTAGTTTTGGCTTTACATTTAAATTTTTTGATTTATTCTTTAGAACCTAATTATAGTTGCATTTTATCTATAGAAAAGTAGGCTCGTGTAACTGCAATGCAATAAATTAAAATATCAAGGCTTTTTAAAAAACGAACAAATATAGTTAACTAATACAAAATTCATCTTTTATTACATTCGTATAATGCTATAAATTTCAAACGTTTCGAGTTACAAAGTCTTCATCAGTGATAATAAAGAAAACGTATTAATGTAACCCCATCCAATGTCAACGAACTAACAAATGATACATTATAAAAATCATCGCTTTTGGTTAATCTTATTTCGCTAATCCTGCGTTAAGATACAACAGATCAAAGTATCAAGTCAAAAGTTTGAAAGTCCTTAATTATAAAATTGTGTTTAACTAGTTCTTCGGTTGTTATCGAGAATCAGCTCAGTCAACAATTTCACATAAAGCAGTCATCATTTCGAACGAGAATTTCTTCAACGATTCTACTATATTCTGTACAATTAGAAGTCAATTTCTGATTAAAAATTAATACAATATATTTAATTTCATATTGATAAGAATTTGTTTTTCACTTACGTTAATGTAGAATAGTCAGTTGAATCAATTTCAAGTCATGTCCGTATGTATAATAAACAGCTGTTGATTGTCAGACGATTTGGAATGAACTGACTGTAGAGTATATATCGATGTGTCACAAAATAAACAAGTATGTTCTAAAATGTTAAAAAATATATTGTATGGTATTAATTAATTATATTTGCTCGTTTTTTTAAAAAAGTCTTGATATTTTAATTTATTGCATTACATTTTGTCATTTATTAATTTTTATCTAAGCCACTTTTCCAAATTTCCGATTCACAATCAGTTCTATTCAGACAATTTTGTATCATCCTCATGTTCGTATCTTCTTTCTCTTTAATCAGTATTTTCGTTATTAAAATATATCTTATTCTTCATTGTTTAACTAAAATTTCACTTTCCATTCGAGCGAAGATCCCTCTCGATCTGAAATAGTCAGTTCTCAGCTGATTCTTGTAACAAACGCGTCTTCATCTTGTACTTGTTCTGAATAAAGTTAGATGAACTCTTCGCTCAAAAATTGCAATGCATTATATGTTATGTATTACGTTAAGTAATGTATTAAATCACAAAAAGAAGTACAGAATAGTAAGCTCACATCAGCACAAAGAAGATCGTACAAAGAAAATTGTATCGTAATGTTTAATGTTATGTTATGACTTTCTTTATGCATTGAGAACAGTTATCTACTTTCCTTTCATTAAAATATTACGTTGCATCTTGCATGCAACAATACGCGTGTGTATATCTCGTCTTCAATCTCTCTTACGTGTACACATATGAAATATCTCTTAAGAAAAATCTCTTAAGGCACATGATGAAGGGATGAAAGTACGTCCCACTCTTTTTTGTATTGCTACGTAAGCGGTTTACCGTGAGAAAGAAAAACTGTTATGACATTTTCGCGTTTTCCTCATGGACGTTTTTATTTACAGCAATCTGTTGTGCGCGTGTACAGAGATTTTCCCTGGCTACTCTTACCATCTCGCCAACGTATGTGCGAAAAAAGATTTGAGACATTCTGCTCGTGGTATTAGCGAAATTAGATTTTTGTCCGTAAACGTTCGAGATCGTTGCGATCTCTTATTGGAAATTATTTGGTGGCTATGACGCGTGCGAGCGCGTAAATCATGCGATTCCGGCATTTAAATAATGCAATTTCTGGGTATTACTTGGGCTTATAGTCGGCCGTGAATAATCCCGCGTGCGAACGAAACGAAATCGTATCGCGCAGAAACGATGCACGCGAAACGAAACGGATGTCAGCATTTTCGCGATTTTTTTTTTTTCGTTTCCATCCTTTTTCCATATAATGCGCTAAAATGGGATTACGCCGTATTATCAATTCCTTGTTCAAGCGGGGAAACGCATACGTTCGCGCATATACTGGGCCTCAGTTTTTATTTCGCTTTGTGCGGACTATGTCCTTTAGTACTGTTTCGCATGCGTTTCTTCTATCCGCATCATAATCGCATTATTTTTAAGCGTCCTTTCCATTTGCGGCAATATTAATAAAGGGCGCACGACTATTCCATTAGTTGTCAAACGAGTCTACTTCAAAGTATGTTGCGATATTAAATGTAATTTGCCAAAATTATTGAAAATGTATTTCAACATGCGAGGTATTTTATACGTGCGGTCAAGAGAGATGTATAAAACTTTTTATACTGAAATATTTAATATGGAAAACAGATAATATTTTTTGGTCTTCTCACGTACTAGTTTAAATTGCGAAAAGTTGAGAAGAACTACGAAACTTTATTCGAAACACTGTTAATATATACGTGTTTCGCGCGGAGGTTTAAAATATTGTAGTCATTAAAGCTGTTTTGCGTGCATTTTGCCACAGTCTTAGAACTCGCTGCGATTGTTCGGTAGATTCAAAATCGCTACAATTTGCATATCGTCGCTGCATTTTCGCGCGTTACTTCCGATCCCGCGGGCAAACATCGTTGCACTTTATTGCAGTTCGCGCTACACTTCATCCATAACGATGTATTCGTTTCACCAAGGAAAATGTCCGACGGCTTTGCATATAACCGAACTTTGCGCACAGTTTTCACTTACACGAGCTTGTGCACCGTTTAAGTGACGTAAGAAAAGTTATTTATACTAAAAGTTAAAATATATAAAGTTTTGAAATTAAAGTTTCAAGTCAAAAATTAAATAGATTTATAAAAATAAAAATGAAAACTAATTAAATTTGTAATCAGTAAATTAAATTTCATTAAATAATTTCATTAATTAAAGAATATATATTAAATTAATTATTATAATTTAGTACAATACGTGCTATTTAATGAATAATGAATTAAATTATTTAAAGATAATCGATTATGAGTTGAATATTGTATAAACTTTATATATGGTATATAAAAATATATAAAGCTTAATAAAAAATATTATGTAATTTCGAAAATTGAAACTAGCCATTCATAAATTATGCAAGTACACGTGTACCTATATATATCGTGACGCATGTACAAATATTATTTATGGATAAAATCAGCTGAAAGATTATGTGATATTCTCATAAGCCTACTGCTACAAAAATGCAGATTTCAACGATATTATGAGCTTATCGAGCGTTTCGTGTGGACGTAATGTTTTTTTATCGCGACCATGTTTCAAATGTATTCAAGTATTGCGACAGTATTAGAGCGTTAGTTGATGCAATGTTGTAAAAATGTAAATGTCAAGCACAATGAATATGTACTAGTTTATACATAAGCGTTGGGCGGGAATGTCTAAGAAAAAAGGAAATTAATTAGAATGTAAAAGTATATACCACTTTGTGTAAAGAGTTTTCAGATAAATCAATAGCTGAAAGAATTATGTTTATGTACTTAGAATTTTTGTAAAGTTTTAATGTCATAATATTATTTCTATAAAAGGATCATTCAGTAAAAATTTTAAATTATTAAAAACATAATTAAATATACAGACATATATTAAATACATACATAGAAAAATAATAATACTTTTATTACTCACCTATTATTAATTTATTAAACAAGATATTAAACGAATAAAACGTTTCATTATTTATCACAAAATCGTGAAACGCGAAAAAGTGCATTATGTCTTATAAAGTCTAATTAAAGCCACTCTGCTAGTAAATGCTAGTCTCAGCATAAAGAGACAGTCGATCAGATTATGGGCTATACTTTAAGCACCGTCTAAGCAGTAATTTAGCTCCACCACTTTAAATTTCATCAAGCAGAAGAAGTGTAATCAGATTTTAACTCGTGCATCTTACCTGCAGCTATAAGAGCCATTTAAAATTACGTTTTCTTTTCGACGAAAGACCACCACTATAGTGGGCATTAATTAACGTGAGATAGGAAAAATAAATTCTGTTTTTATGATTTACGTGCCACGACTTTTCGTAGCAGTATTATTACTTATATAATTAAATATTTGATAAACAAGATGAAGTTTGATATGAAATATTCATATATTTTCGAATCAAACATGTGTGGCATGAATTTTAATTTTACACATGTCTTGTGCGAGCACGACTGTTATGATTACGTATTTATTTATAAAAATGCATTTATTGGTTTTTATCCATGGGATATGATACGCATATTTATCCTGCGTGCGACTATATATAAATATGATCCTACATAATATTATGTACATATTTGCGTACGTAACTGACTGCACGGAAATAGGAATGCACTTTCTCCATTTCTCCCCGCAAAATGTCAAAGTTTAATAAGTAGAATTCAATATAAGTTAAATTTAAAAGTTGAATGAGCTCCTAATGCCCATGATCGTTTTATTCTTATTCGGAAGAGAATTCTTTCCATCCAATCAATCTTAAAGAGATTAACCCTTAGGAGAACTTTTTGCCGTTTCCTCGAGGTAATATCCGGTTAAGTCACCGCGGTTGTTAATTACAACGACTTTCAGTTATCAGTTTCTCAACATGCCATCAATTTCAGTCACGACATGTTTATCCCGATGCTAAAATATTTCATCAACAGAGCGATTCGGAAGTCTGCATGTAATATTAAAGGTTTTTATCTACTAATAATATTTGTCATTTTCGCTTCTGCGTTATATAGTAGAAGATTAATTAATTGAAAAATACTCTATAATTTCTAGGTAACATGTGTAAGTTTATATATATCTTTTATATATGTTTCTTAAATCTATCTGATTTTGTAGCATACTTAGAATAATCAGTAAAGTTCAACTAAAAAAGAAAGAAAGTTTGAGTATTATATATTTAAAACACTGATATTTGCATATTAATTTCAATTTTCTATCATATTCATTGAATTTATGCATTAAAATATGTTACGATTAGTTAGATCACACAATAAAAGTTAGGAATCTCAGATTTCATTCACTGATTACCAGTGGCATATTTGGTACTGGTATCAGTATGATTATCCACTGATTCAGATTTAGAGAGATGTATTTGTATTTTTCTTTATTCTATTTACCAATTCTTTACTCTTATTTTATATTAATTAGTACAAAACCCGAAAAAATATAGTATCGATCTTCTCTTAAATAGTCAATTAAGCAATAATTGGACAACATGTTTATATGCGTCTGACAATATTGCGTACCTATATGCTTTGTGCCCGTGAACCGACGTGCTTCTGTAATCATGTGTATGTACGGGAACCACCTGAATGCTTGCGTATTAATGGAATGTGAACCATTCGGTAGCAAGTGGATACATAGTTAGCGTTAGACTACGTTGTTTATATGTATAACACAGCACTGATAACTAAAGTGCTGGAATCGAGAAACGCAGTAGCGAGTATATTTTATTAATAAGCATATTCCTTTTTGTGTAGCAAGATACGCTACAGCGTATCTTTTACAGAAAATTTTTCTGGAAATAAATTGCTGGTCTTTTTAAATAAGCCAATGTTATATTATAAAAGATGCAGACATATTTGGAAAGAATATAGAAGAAAGGCCCCTATTATGAGATACCGAGTTTATTTTGGGTAAATACTAGAAGTCTATAGGCAGAATTTAAAAAAATAATAAGTCATTTTGAAGGGAATTTAATAAGCTTTAAGATAACGTTACATAAAATTTAATTCAAATTGCATTTTTTTTGAAAATCAAAGGAATGTAAAAAGTGAGCAAATCGCAAAGTAAAAAAAAAATTGTGCTCCTAATATGAGATGCCCTGAGAAAACGCAAAGTATATCAGTATTGCAATTAAAAAACTTTATTTAATGTTTCTAAAATATAAACAAACACAGATAGATTGTGATTGACCCAGAACTCGTTTTCAGGTAATTGGAATCAAGCATAAGCACTCGACGTTCATTCCTGTTGTCTTTTTTATTATTGTACAATAACATTTATACTTTAGCTACGATTTTCACTATAACATAGAAGCATGGATTATTTCATATTAGGAATACCCTGGGTATCTCATATTATGATTTCCACGCCTTATGGTTTTACAATCATCAAATCTCACTTCTGTAATTAAACAATTCAACATATCCCGTATTTTTCTATTAATACGACCTTGCTCTATCACTACATAAAGAATTTATTGCTAAACATTTATTTATTAAATAATAAACAAAGTTAAAATGCTCATCTCGATAAA